>NC_136069.1:1248298668-1248883270 GCF_964261635.1 Lissotriton helveticus | reverse complement strand
GAAGGGTATTATGGTCCTAGGACCTTATTGGACGCCCTAACACTGACGCTGTGGGAGAGGTGAAGGAGCCTGGGAAACTGCTACTGCCGACCTGCTGACCTGCTGACCTGTGACCGTCGTTCCTCAGGACACTGCAGCTCCTGACCACTGCTCGCCGCACCCGCTCCGCGGGTGCCGCTTCGTGTGCTGCAGAGAGGGGCCAGGCACCAGGGCAATCATCGGAGCCTGGAGGCGGCAAAGAGGAGGGCGCAACATCGCTCGGACTCAAAATCCCACGAGTCCCTGCATCCACCCAGGTGCGCACGGCCGCGCCTCCTGGGAGACACGCCCCCCGCCCAACCAAGCACTAAAAGGCGGAAGTTCTTAACATCCCGCGGGACGCCCTAACACTGACGCTGTGGGAGAGGTGAAGGAGCCTGGGAAACTGCTACTGCCGACCTGCTGACCTGCTGACCTGTGACCCTCGTTCCTCAGGACACTGCAGCTCCTGACCACTGCTCGCCGCACCCGCTCCGCGGGTGCCGCTTCGTGTGCTGCAGAGAGGGGCCAGGCACCAGGGCAATCACCGGAGCCTGGAGGCGGCAAGGAGGAGGGCGCAACATCGCTCGGACTCAAAATCCCACGAGTCCCTGCATCCGCCCAGGTGCGCACGGCCGCGCCTCCTGGGAGACACGCCCTCCGCCCACAACCACCTACTTTATCGGCCTACGTGACGCACAGCGGGACGCGTGCGGGACGCCGAGCGAAGCCCGAGCAAAGGGCGGGCAGTCTGTGGCAGTCCGGGGCTGTCAGAGGCTGGGCTGGGCCACGTCTCTTACATTCAGCACCGAGCACAGGTGGGCCGTGTGTGACTCCCTAGGGTTTACCCTCAACCATGTCTACCCGTTCTGGCAAATTGCTCAGGAGTGAGGGCGAAAGGGGAGTTGCGGGTGGGAACCCAGTGATCGGATCTATGGACCGTTTTATTACCAGAGTGACGGCTGTCATAGAAAAGGAGATTGCTATGTCCGAACGCCGTCTATCCGAGGTCTATCTCCCGTCCAGACGCTCATCCTTGGGGGCCGTTACACAGGCCTTGACTCCGGCTAGTGAGCGGGACCAATCTGCCCCCCTTGCTGGTGTCCCGGGCTGCTCGATAGACCCCCCCCGAGCTGCTAGAAGTAGGGCAAAACATAGACAGGTTGGAACATCTGGCCGCATTTCTACCGAGTGGCATTGAGGAAGAGGATGGCCCTAGCACTCCACCTCTACCTGTATTATGTACGCCCCTAAATAAAGCTAATATCCAGCCACCATTGCCAACATTGCCCACTCCCATTACAGTAATCCCACATGGGGTGCCTTCGGTAACTGACGCAAGTAGGCAGAATAAAAGGGCTAAAAGCAAAAAGGCTGGTAACCATAATAAGGGCAGGCTGGTGAGACAGGTCGGGTTCTATAAACGAACAAGTAAGCCTTTTGGCCAAGGCGGGAAAGACGCAAAGGGCCTGATCCTAGAGGATAAGGCTGAGGAGGAGGGGGACGCCGTGGTTTCACACATGGGTCTAAATAACTGCCCACCTTTTAGTAATGGTACTGACAATGCCCCCAAATTGATTGATCCCATGACTATTGATTCCATTTTGGAGAAGGTAAATAGTCTCTTGGTGCCCTTGCTGACTCGGGTTGAGGGCCTGGGGGCTAGAATAGACAAACTAGAGCAATCAACCCTCGATGGGTTTTACTCACTTAAAACTATATTTAAACAGCAAAAAAGAGTGAGTGACAACCAGGACATGGGACCAAAGGGGAGTGTGCCCCCAGTAGCTTCCTTACCACCACAGGTAGATTCTATTCCTCCAAACAGAACAAATAAGGCTGGAACAAGCAGAGTGCATGCCCCAGCACCTAAAATTCCTTCTCCTCCTAAAGTAGGGCCAAAACCCAAGGGAATGTCAACACCCACAGTGGCTGCCAAGACTACATCTAAGCCACATCCGCAAGTGCAGCCCCTGGCAAGTAGTGGGAAAGCTAAAGCTAGCCAAACACCTGGCATACAAGATAAAGTAAAGGGAACAGCGACAGGAATGGTCGCCAAAACTGCTCCTCAATCTATAACCCCAGCTGTTACTCCAGTGGCCCCTCAAAACTTCACACGGCGGATCCCCCCTGTAAACCTTCCACCAGATTGCCAACCTTTTGTCGCTGTTTTAGTAAATGTTCCTCTTCTGAAGGAGGGCCAGTTGGAAAACCACCAATCTCTTAAGAACAAGTGCATCCACTGGTTAAAGTCAAATAAGCCAATTCCGGCTGGTGTGGATGGGCTCATTCTAAGTGTTCGCAGAGTAGGGTGGGTAGGGCAAGGAAAAAAATCACAGGAGGGGGACTGTATAATAATAAACTTCCAAGATCCCAGAGTAGTGAGCGCCATCTGTAGTCCGATAAAAAGTATGGATTCAGTAGGGGTTAATGTAGTGGACTTAACCTTTTTTTACCCAAGGCAAATTACTATGTTACCATGGGAGGGTCCTAGTACCCTTGGTTTTTGTCAAAATCGGGACACACGCTGGGTTGGGAACCTTGGGTGCAATGGGCTGAACCCCTCGTGGGTCCCGGGGAGTTGTTGACTGGACGAGGGCGACATGAGGGAAAATACAGCTGCAGATATGGCAGCTGTCAACAGAATAGGCTCAGCGGTAGCATCACCACCCCGAACAGTCTCACCCTCAACGGCAAGCGCTAGTGGGTTGGTAGCCTCCCTGCCCCTTTCTTTAGATTGTTGTTTCCATGTTCCTCCTGTGAGGCCTGCGGATAGTAGTGTTCTCACGACCAGCGACACATCAGCTGTGACGGACCGAGTTTTTAAGGTTTGCAGCTGGAATGTCGCAGGGATCGCAAGTAAGCTGGCCCTCCCAGATTGGAATGCCTTGGTCGATGAGTACTCCTTGTGCATCTTCCAAGAGACCTGGAGTTTGGAGTCGGTACATAGGGTGGGATTTTCTTCCTACTCTGTGCCCGCGCTAACTTCGGAATCAGGGAGAGGACGCCCCTCGGGTGGCTTGCTTATATGGGTAGCAGCCTCCCTAGACTGCAGAATAGAGGAGCCACAGACAGGTAGTCCGGACATTCAAAATATTATTTTAAGAGACCCTAGGGGGCGAATAATATTAAATGTCTACAATGTGTACGCCAGAGGGACTAAGGGCGGGAGGAAGTCCTCTGTACTATCTCTCCTAGAGACCCTTTTGAATATAACTCCGCACAAGTCATGTATCCTGGTCGCGGGGGACATGAATTGTACGTTCGAGCCCTTGGGCTCGGACGTTGCCCTAGACCAGGATGAGGAGGATACTAGGATAGGGATCCCTGTTTTAGAGATTCCACCTATTAGGAGATGGTCACAGGTGGCGTTACAGCTATACTCCCTGAGCCTTGAATTAAACCTAAGGGCAGTAAATGGAAGGACAACTTCAGATAGGGGGGGGGGCATACTTATAATAGACCAGGACACACCTCTAGAATAGACTATATCTTACTAGATGTTTGTCTCTGGAGCCAAGTGAGGGATATGGTTGTGGTCCCGACGATTGAAAGTGACCACAACCTACTTTCCTTAACCATGGCCCAGTGGTGGTGCCTTCCTAAAAAGGGTCCCACTAATTCTGTAGTATCTCCCCCCGATGAGTCTGTAGTCTCTCTCTGTGGTAGGCGCTTAAAATGGGCCAAACTGGTCCTCTCTGAGGAAAGGGTTGGAGAAATCTCAACCCTCTTAAATCAAGCAGTGTCAAACCTGGGGTCTCTACCTGAAGGGGTGGGTAAGGTGAGTGGGGTCTTTGTCTCCCTAGTAGAGGCTCTGACAAAGGTGTTCACAATCCCCTCTAGTAAGTCAGGGAACAAAAGAGGTAAAAAGCAATGCAATGGTTGGTACACTCAAACATGCAGGGTACACAAAACAAGTCTTGTAGAGGTAGTGAAGTGCAAATCCCACAGCGACATACTGGAAGCAAGGAAGGCTTACAATAGATCCCTTAGAAATTGCGAGGATGGAGTGGGAAGAGAAATTTTGGGAGGACCTTCTCCTTGCTAGCAAAAGTAAAGATTCAAGGGGCTTTTGGAATCTTGTAGGCTCCCGGAACAGGCCCGAGGAAACTATGAGACCCTGTAATATTCCCCCTCAAAGCTGGGTAAAACACTTTAGGGCTTTATACCTCCCGGCGGATGGGGAACTAAATGTCAGGGTGACCTCGCCACTGGTATCCGAACCCCATACCTATAATCTCTTTACACCTTTAGAGATCGAAAAGGTAATTGGGTGGGTAGCCCCCTGCAAGGCAGCAGGCCCAGATGGTCTACCGGGGGATCTTATGCGGGCACATCCAGTGGTGTGGGGAAGGGTTATTGCAGCTCTCCTTAATGACATTATGACGGGAGGGCCAGTGCCCGATTCCTGGAAGGGGGCGGTGGTGGTCCCGATCTATAAAAAAGGATGTAGAGAAACCCCGGGGAACTACCGCCCCATAAGCCTGATTGACTCCACCCAAAAGATAGCAGGAAAAGCTATACTTGGCAGGATTCTCCATTGGGTGGAGGAAAATAAAATATTATCAGACTTCCAGGCAGGCTTTCGAGCAGGAATGGGGACGATAGAGCAGGTGTTTAGGTTGGCACTTCTTGGGTGGAAGGTGGTGGAGCTAGGCAAGGGCAGTCTATATCTGGCCTTTATAGACCTGAGGACTGCCTTTGACCTAGTTCCCCGGGAGGAGTTATGGAGGGTGCTTTATGGGTTGGGATTGCCTCCTTACATCTTGTCCCTCCTTATTAGCCTTCACGCCCACACCTATGCCCAGGTCCGCTGGGGAAGAAATGGAGAGCTATCAGAGAAAATACCAGTGTCCAGGGGTGTGAGATAGGGATGCGTTCTGGCACCCACCCTTTTTTCATTATATGTAAATGGGGTGGTGGAATATCTCCAGCAAGAACCAGCCGACGCCCCCTGTCTCGGAGGAGTGCGGATCCCCACCCTGCTTTTTGCGGACGACACGCTCTTGATTTCTTAGACCCCGCAAGGCCTCCAGAAACTGCTAACCCGTTTCCAGAACTTCTGTGTTGCAAAGGGCCTAGTAATCAATGTGGACAAAACTAAGTTTCTAGTCCTAAATCCTCCAAGGAAACTGGGCCGCCCCCTATTCTTAATTCTGTCGCCTTGGAGAAAGTATCCGAATTTGACTACCTCGGAATTCGGATCACGGACAGTATGAACTGGTCGCACCACATTGCTAAGATGGTCTTGAACCATAAGAGAGCTGGAGGTGCCCTCTTGAGGGAATTCTGTGCATCATCGAGGAGGTCGCTCGCCCCAGTAATTGACATCTACAAGGCTAAGGTAGTAACATCAGCCTTGTATGGGGCTGAACTGTGGGGGCATTGCTGTCTGGACTCCCTGGCATCAGCGGAGAGCAAACTCCTGAAATCCTTAATTGCCATCCCTCCGAGCACACCAACAGTTCCTGTGTTACTGGACACAGGATGTAAGAGCATTAAAGACCAAGCCCGGCTTCGCCCACTCCTTTTATGGACACGTATCTGGAGGGGTGATGAGTTAAAATCATATGCTGAAGGGTTGGCGGAGATAATGAGCTTGGGCGGTTGGGCAAAAATAGGGTGGTTGAGAGATACTAAAAAACTTTTGGAGGAAATCGGACTGGGGGACTGTTGGTTATCAAGATCGGCCCCACCAAAAAGAGGTTCTGAAGAGACTATACTGGAACTGGGTTGCGGAACGGCTAGTTACACATTCCGAACATTGTAAATCTACAGCTGCCTTTTTAACAGTAAAAGATGCAGTAGTCTACGAGCCATATCTGGACCTTATTACTCTTCCAGTTGATCGAGCTCTGTATTTTAAATTTAGAGTGGGCTCCCTTCCAGTTGGGGCTCTGGTGTCAAAATGGAAAACAGGTGCTCACATGTCCCCTTTTTGTGCATGTTGTCCCACTAGGATAGAGTCCATTACGCATATCCAATTTGAATGTCCCGACTATGCGAAGCCCAGGAGTTTTTGGCTTAAACCCATCTGCCGCAATATGGGCACACGTAGTTATTTAGTAGCCCTGCGTATTTTAATGAAGGACACCCCCCCCCCATTGTTTGTGGTATTGCCAAATTTTTAAAACAGTTTTGGTTGACTCGATGCAAGAGATTATCAATAGCGGTTTGATTCCTTTTTAGCTAATTTATGCTGGCATTATTATTATTATTATTATGATTGCGTGTTTGTACCGCGCTAGGATCACCTCCCGAAGGAGTATCTCCGCGCCTTTGGCAGCCAAAAAAGCAACTAGCGGACCCTAACCATAAGCATAAGTCAATTTTGAAAAAGGAATGTCTTTAATTGCTTCCTAAAAGGAAGGTGGTCCTTGCACTGTCTCAAAAACAGTGGGAGGCTGTTCCACAAAGTTGGACCAGCAACCGTAAGAGATCTTCCCCCTTGTCTCACTTTGCTAAATTTTGGAATCTGTAACAATGCCTGCTCACTAGATCTCAAAGAGCGTGTCGGTGTATACCAGGAGAATTTATTAATCAGATATGCTGGACCATTTCCCTGTAGACACTTCTGCATTGTACAGCAGATCTTAAACTTCACCCTCTGTTTGATGGATAACCAATGCAACTTCTCCAGAAGGGGTTTAGAGGGGGTACGAGAGGGCTGGTTCAGGACCAGACGGGCAGCAGTATTCTGGACCACCTGGAGTCTAGAGATTACCGCTTCATTTGTTGACAACAACAGGCCATTGCAGTAGTCCAAGCGACTCAATACTAGGGCCTGCACCAAAGTTCTCCTAGTAGAGTCTGGTAGTAAAGGGAATACCTTTCGTAGCATCCTGATTATCCCCATTATATGTCCTTTTATTTTTTTTAATGTGCATTTAATATTGCTTTTTAAATAATGTCTTTTTTAGTTTTGCAAATGGCTGTATTCTGTGTACGCTTACAAGATATCTTGCATATTGAATAAAAGCTCAATCAATCAATCAATCCTATTGCCAACATGTTTCTGTCCTTTGCTGCCCCATAAAGGGTGCTCGGACATTCTTCAGGGCGTGGACCCCCTGGAAAATTGTGTTAGAAAGAGAATTACCCTGTACTATTTCGCATTAGGGGCAGGTAGCTGCTCCTTATTTAAAATAGACACTTGTCGTCATAACTCACTCCATCTGTTGGGGGAAGGAAAAAAAGAGAAAAAACAATATACAACCACCGTTGTATACAGATGCATGACTGCATAAAACTATTATGTATTTGTGCTCATACCACAGTGTTCCAAATGCATTGTAGGTGACACCAAAAGAGAATATGCACGTGATTCTAGCATACTCTCACAATCACACACGACGTACTCTGTAGCATGTAAATTGAAGGGTGGCGGTCATGTACCGCATCCTATTATCACGCACTCATTGGTGCGTGATTTGCAAAGATCGGTCATAACAGTCAGACACACTCTTACTCCACACACACTCTCACTGTACTACATAGCTATACATTTTCGCTTACCCCAGTTTGGGAGAGGATCAACTCCACGTGGGACCTCATTAAAGGCTGGGGTAGCCCTGTAGTCAAACCATGCAGATCAGGGAAATTCACAGAGTCCAAAAATCACACAACCGAAGATATGGGTAAGGTTGCCATTTGCATGCGCCAAATCAATGGAGACTAAACCGGAGGGTAGCGGGGAGAAAATGCCCACGAAGGCGGATACACAGAAATTACTTGTCAGCGCCTTGGTATTGCTCCCACTCGTACCTTTCTGTGCAACGCACATGTAGAGTCTACATACGCCATCAATGGTCCTGCCCCGTATGTAAACCTGTTCGTTGAGGCTCCCACCGCTTGGAGTGGAGGCTGCTCTGCGGTCAGGGATTTTAACTGTAACTTGGAACTACGTTTGTTGCTGCTGACAACCATGAGAGCCACCGCCCTGTCACTCTGGTTCCTTTTGAGAGGGGGTGTTGGGGGTCTCAGGTCTGCTGAAGGTGGCTGTGAATCCATCCATGCCTGTGGATTGTCTGCTAGGCAATAACCGGGAGCACACCATCTGAAAGTATGTGGAGCTCAGGTCACTCTTGGAGATGATGGGGTTGTCTAAGTGAGAGTGCCTGACCACAGGTCCATAGCAGCATGTGAGGGTGGTCAGAAGGACCTGGAAAAATGGCCCAGGTACCTGCCAAAAAGAGGAAGGACAAGGGGTGTGGGTAACCCACTCCTGAAATTTCCACAGTCCGGGAGGAGGCGAAACCTGGGGGGACGCACCAGTACATACAGAGAAAGATGTGGCTGATAGTTGGGCAGCTCAGGCAGGTTCCCCTTGACAGCAGGAAGAGGGTCCCTCCAAGGAAGATTTCTGCAAGGAGAGGAGGAGTGCCCTACTCTTGTCACTTTTCGGCAGCTCGCTGAGGCCCAGACCATTGTTTTCAGCTCTGGGCAGCACCTGATCTACTGGGAGAATGATCTCCTGTATAGTAAGCATAAGGTTCTTGAGCCTGGTGCAACACATGTGATGGTGGTACCCCAGCACTTTAGGATCTTCAGGGTCTGGCGCCTCATGGGCTACTGGGCGGTCATTTGAAGCAAGACAAGACCTTTGACAGGCTTGTCACCCATTGTTATTGGCCTCAAATGAGGAAGGCGTCAGATGCATTCTGTAGGTCTTGTCCTACTTGCCAGACGAGTGGCAAGTCAGGGGGAAGTGCAAGCCCCCCTGAAAACTTTCCCTGTCATTAGTATCCCTTTTGAGTGGGTTGGCATAGACATTGTGGGGCCTCTGGATCTCAAGACAGCCATGGACAACAGATTAATTCTGATCTTGGTGCACCATGCCACCCGGTGCCCAAAAGCTATCCCTCTGAGGACAGTGAATGCACCTGTTGTGGCCAGAGCAATGATGGGGATCTTTACCCATGAGGGTTTCCCCATGCACGTGGTATATAACCGAAGTACCAACTTCATGTCCAACTACATGAAGGCCTTGTGGAACGTGTGTGGTGTGACCTACAAGTTGACCAATCATTACCACCCCTAACCAATTGGTAGGTTGAAATATCCGACCGCACCGTCAAAGACATGATTATGGATCTACTTGAACCCATGAGGCGTAAGTGAGACGTCCTCCTGCCTTGGGTTTTATACGCCTACTTGGAGGTTCCACAGAAGGGTGCTGGCTTTAGCCCTTTTGAACTTCTATATGGAAATCCTGTGAGAGGAACTCAGTTTGGTTAAATAAGGCTGGGAGCAAGCTCCCAAGAAGCAAGCGTAGGTTGTAGTTAGCTACCTGCTTGTGTTCCGCCACCAGAGAGCCTGCTTTTGGAAGCCCCCGATCTCTTCCAAACATTTGTTTGCAGATGGACGCCACCGAGCATGGCATAGGGGCCATTCCCTCATCTAAATGAGGGCCTGAATCAGTCTGCAGCCTTCATCTGCCTTAGTGAGGAGAACTCCCAAGGGGTTGGGTAGTTCTCCCAAACTTCAGCTGGGGGGGGGCGCACATGTTAGTCCTGGCATCCTTGGTTTTTGCTAGCTTTAGGATTCTAGCACTTTACCACTGCTAACCAGTGCTAAAGTGCATATGCTCTATACTCAAACATTGTAACATTGGCTAATCCACAATGGGCATTATTAATTTACTTACAACTTTTCAGCTGGTAGAGTGCACTATATGTGCACAAGGCCTATACATTCAAATGCTACTAGTGGGCCTGCAGCACTGATTGTGCCACCCACTCAGTAGCCCTTTGAACATGGCTCAGACCTACCATTGCAGAGCCTTGGTGTGCAGTTTAAAGTAACATTTCGACCTGGCAATTTAATCTGCTTGCCAGACTGAACTGTACTTTTTATCACATGCAAGTCACCCCTAAAGTAGGCCCTAGGCAACCCCATGGGCAGGCTGAAGTGTATTTAGAAAGTTGGGCATATACTTTTAAGTTGTACATGTCCCGGTAGTAAAATACTCAAATTCATTTTCACTACTGCAAGGCCTATCTCACATAGGTTAACATTGAGATTTCCTTAAACATCTTTTAAATGTAATTTCCAATTTGGGAGCAGACAAACACTTTGTATTTGGTGTCTCTGGGCTCACAATTTAAAATAACTTATGGTGAAGTCAGATTTTAAATATTAAGTCTGAAAAAGCTGCTTTTAGAAAGTGGGCATTTTCTTACTTTAACCATTCTGTGCCTCTGAATACACGTCTGTCGGGTGATAGCTGAGTTTAGTGCATTCCCTCTAGATAGGCTGACCAATCGTCCGTAAATTTCACGGACCATTCGTAAATTGGACCTCACGTCCATTGTCCGTGAGGATCCCTTTCACAGACACCTTTTGTCCGTAGTTTTGGGCCTTTCAGGGAACAGAGCAGTTACCTGCATGAAGCCTCAGCATCCTAATGCGGCCGCCTCGCACTCTTCCTGGGAGCAGAAGAGCAGCCCTACCCCTCCCATTGTCATTCTATGCAGACTGATTGCCACATACAGAATGACAATGGGTCAGTCTGGGATGGTACAGCATGTGGTGGCCTCCTCCAGCCTCGGTCTAGGGCAGGGCATTCTGTCACATGGAAGTACAAACCTCCCATGCTGCTGCTACCTGAGAATCCAGTTAATCAAAGGAAGGCGGTTAAAGAAGTTCAAAGGAAAGGAATATAGGTCTTTCAGAGACTCATTTTAGAACGGATGCATTTTCAATATTATGTTCAAGGAAGCCAACACATTTTAGTAAGCACAGATTTTTACCTCAGGTGTTTTAAGCCACACCCTTAATTACACCAAACAACCTTTTGGAGAGACCCCCCCTAGTTTTTTCACCCCAATTAAAGCTCTGGAAACAACACCATATCACAGTCGCCTCATGTCCTGGCACTGTGCATAATGCATGACTCATGCCTTCCACTTTTCATATTGCCTATGTGCAGGGGAATAGTGAACCCTGCCCCACCCCTTGCATTAGGAACTACAGCAAGGGTGGAGTTCTTACTGGGTCTCTTCTGTCTGCAACCCTGCAGACAAAGGCTCAGCTTCTAATTAATGTGAAAAGGTGAGTAAGTGAAGGGATGGGTGGATGGATGGCTAAATGATGGACGGATGAGTGAAAGGATGAATGAGTGAAATGATGGATGGATTGATGAATTGATAAGTGAAAGGGTGAATGGATGGAGTCATGAGTGAAAGGGTGGATGTAAGGCCGGATGAGTGAGTGAAAGGGCGGGAAGACGGACCAAAGGATGGATAGAGGAGTGAAAGGGTGGATGGATGAGAGAAAGGGTGGATGAGTGATAGGTTCAATGCATGGATTCCTGAGTAGATGGGTGGGATGGAAGGATGACTGGCTAAGTGAAAGGGGGATCAAGAGAGAAAGGGGGATCAAGAGAGAAGGGGAGGATGAGTGAATGGATGACTGAATGGGTGGAAGGATGAGTGACTGGATGGATGAATGAGTACGTGAAAAGATGGCTGGATAGGTAAATGGCTGGATGGATGAGTGAATGGAAGGGTGGGTGGATGGATAATGGATGGATGAGTAAAAAGGTAGATGGGGATGGATAAGTGAAGTGATGGATGGATGGATAGGTGAGTAAAATGATGGATGGAAGGATATGTGATGGATAGATTTGGAAATGGTTAAATATGGACATGTATGGGCACACAGATGGAAGGACAGAATGACTGGTGAAAGACTGAATGATGGATAAGAGTAGGATTACACATTGTAAGCCCCATTACCTTAAACAACATTTCCTATACATTGACTTTCACATTTTTAGGAGTCAATGTCTCTATATAATATGTTTTTGTTGTAACGCACTCCGACACTGTGCCCTGCATAATTGGGATGAGTAGCACTATAAAAGTAATTAAATACACATGAGAGAGGGCCTATGTGAAAATGAGGGGCACCACTGGCAGGTGGTAGCAAGTCCAGACTGGCCAGACCGGGCATCAGGTGCTTGCTCTGGGATCTGGAAAGGTGGGGTGGGGCGGCGGTTTTGTTACCACAAAAAGACCTGCACATTTGCTTAAAGCTGCACGCATACTGAAAAACCATGATGTGCACAATTGTCTCAACCTAATAAGCTGATTTTCACTTGTACTTAAGTGGTAGTCTATTTACTTACTTATATACTATTGCGCAACCTCCCCTGATGTGTCTGTAAAACTTACCTTTTGTCCTGAATTTTGACCTCCTGTCCTGAATTTTTGTCCTGAATGTTGACCCTTTGTTCTGAATTTTTAGACTCACTGTCCAGAATTTGCACCCATGCCAGTTGGTCACCTGACCTCTAGACAGTCGCACAAAGGGAGCTGGAGAGTGACATTTGCATCCAGGGCCTCCTGAGTTAGGTTGATAGGGAAGGGCTGACACTTGCACCTGAATAAGGCTGTGCCTGTTCCCACACAAAGAGCTGCATTCCCCCTGTAGTGAGTCTGTAGCTAGGACAGAAAGGGCAGTGACTCTGATCTTGAGAGGCCTCTTTCATGTTTCCCCACTTCAAAGGCACATTTACATATAAGTAGTGGATCCCTGACACCACAAAATCAGAACTTTTTTGGAACCAAGGACATTCTGCCGAGATGAAGAGCTTCTGTGCAGCAGGAGGAACTGTCACTTTGGTACTTGTATTGCTGCATTGGCCTGCTTATTGCTGTGCCATTGAATGGACTGCCACTTTGCTACCTTATGTGCTGTGTTGGCCTGCTGCTTCTTGTCTGGAAGTGAGAGGGACTGGACCTGCTCTCTACATCCTTGAACCCAAGATTCTCGAAGGGCTTGCTGGCTTGCCTCCTGTTTTCTGAAGTCTCAGGGACAAAAAAGGACTTCTTGCAACTCTGCTGGTGCTGCTGTACTCTGCAATATAGGAGTCCTACCCTGCCAGAGGTGCCAGTCCTGGGCCCTCAAAAGTTGGCTCTGCAGCTGTTTTCTTCTAAAATCAACGCAGTGGCTCCTTGGCGCCGATCGAAAGCAATGTAGTGTCCTCTGATACAGTGCCGGTTTGACGACGACGTGGGTCCCGACTGCGAGGTTAGACGACAACACAACCCCAGTCCTTTGACTCCATCTGTGAGGTTCAACAACAATGCAGCGCCAGTCTTTCGTCTCCACCTGCGAGGTTCTATAACTACGCAGTACGGATACTTCTGCGCAGTCTGCGGGGTTTGACTCCAACACATCGACTAGACTGCGTGGAAAAGACGGACATTTAATGCTTTGTTCCATACAGGGTATTTTTTCAGTGGCACCCTACATGGGTTCTGTGGTCGGCCTGCGCCATTGCAGTTAGCCTGAACTTTGGATTTGCCCCGGTCCCTCACTACCTCAAGTAACCTTTTGGCCGCTAGTGACTTCTAAGCACTGTTTTTGCATATAATCTTAAAAAATTCATATCTCTAGTTCTACATATTAGATTTTTATAATTTAAGTCTTGTTTTACTGAGATAAATATTCTCAATTTTTTTAAACTGGTGTGCAGTCTTTTTGTGGTGTTTTCTAGGCCTGGGCGGTAAATTCAGTTCCGCTCGCAGGAGTTGCGGAAGTTGGGTAATTTCGCGTTCCACGAGAACGCAAAATTGCCCAAAATTCTGCGTTCCGCGACTTCGCAAAATGTTTTGCTTGTTCGCGTTCTCAAAATGCTTGTTTGCGAGATATTTCCCCCCGAGCACGCAAACAGCAATTGCGAACAGGAAAAAAGCATCGCGAACAAGCAAATCCGCGTGTTCACAGAATTTCTGCGTGTTCGCGGAGATTTTTTACCGTTTCGCGGAGATTTGCGTAACGCGATTATGCAAATTCCGCCCACCCCTAGTGTTTTCACTGTGTTACTGTAATTAAAATGCACACAAATTCTTTGCGCATTGCCTCTTAAGCCTGACTGCTCCGTGCCAAGTGTTGGACCGGACATCATTGGCATGAGTCTCCCTCCCATTTTGACGGATTGCCTCCTCTGTTTTGATATGTTTTACTGGTTTTATGCTTTGGACACTGTGCCACTGCTAATCAGTGCAAGTGCTCCCTATGTTAAATTGATGTATTTATTGGTTATTCCATGATTGGGTTATTTGATTTATCTGTCAGCCCCTAGTACAGTGCACCATGGGTGCCTAGGCTTGTAAATCAGATGCTGCTGGTGAGCTTGCAGCACTGGTTGTGCCACCCACAGAAGCAGCTTGTAAAGTGTGTCTCAGGCCTGCCATTGCAAGGCCTGTGTGCAGTCTAGCACTGCCATGTCGACTTGGCCAAGTGCACCCACTTGCTAGTCCCTAAACCTTCCCTTTGCTTCATATTAGACACCCCTATTGTGGGCCCAAGGGCAGGGTACATTGTAAGTATAAGGTAGGACATGCTCTGATGTGAGTAGCATGTTCTAATAGTGAATTACAGCCATTTTCGTTTTTCACTATTGAAGGCTACCTGTTCTCATAGGCCAGAATGGGCAGTTAGATTATTACATTCTTATAATCCTAACTGACTCAGGGAACATGGTAGAAATTCGAATTTAGTACGCCTGAACTCAGAATAATAAAATACATCTTTTAGTAAAGTTGGTTTTGATATTCTGTGTGTGAAAATACCACTTTTAGAAAGTAGGTATTTTCTTGGCTAACCATCCAGGCCTGCCTCTGCTGGGTTGTGTATTCCTTTTCTGGGTTTGTGAGTGACTGGGCTGGGGGATTCCAGGAGACAGGCTGGGGCAGCCCAGTGGTGAATAGAGAGATCTGCATCTAGATGGGAGGGAGGAGTTGTACCTGGGACCTGAATAGGGCTGGGCCTTCCCTCTACAATGTTGGCTCCACCTCCTGTGGTGTGTCTGATGTCTCTGCCCTGCACTGTGAAAGAAGAGGTGGAATCATGTCAACAGAGTGCTCCAGAGCTGTATCTTCCCTCCCCTGTGCTGGCTACACCTCCTGTGGGGTGGCTGATGTCTCTGCCCCGCACAGTGAAAGGAAGAAGAGAGTCATGTAAACAAAGTGCTCAGGAACTGGTTTGGACTAGGCAGAAGCCTCTCTGCCTTCAGAGGACAAAGGATTTTGGGGTATAAATATTGGGACCCTGATCCAAAGACATTAGATCACTTCTGGACAAGAAACCTGTCTGCCAAGGAGAAGAACCAAGGAAGCTGCAGGAGTTGTACTGCCCCTCTACCAGTGAGCTGTTAGCTGGGTTGGCCAGGAACTTTGTAAGGACTTTCATATACAGAATATTCTCCAAGGGCTTGAACTGTGCTTGCCTCCTGCTGAAGTCTCAGGGACAAAAGACTTCACCTCCAGCTCCCCACTGAATTTCCTTGCTGGGAATTTTGACTCCTTACACTTGCGTGCGGCTGGGAGCTGGAAGCGCAACGCATCGAGAAGAGGGTCGCCGCCGCAGCTGAGCTCGTCGCATCGCCGGAGAAGCGAGCTTTTGCCGCATTTCCCGGGAAGCGTGTGTTCATCGAAGCTGCCTGCTGTCGCATCACCGGAGAAGCGTGACGCCATCGTGAGAGTTGCCATCGCATCACCGGAGAAGCGTGTTGCAGGGCCTGTCGCGGCTCCAAAGTACTGAGTCGTAACCAGGTTGCCAGGGCGTCATCGCATCGCCGCATCAAGGGCGCCATCTTCTCGCATCGCAACCGGATCAAAACATCCCATCAATGCGCCATCTTGCGCATCGCAACTGGCCCGCAGGCCGAGAATCTACACAGCACCTCTGCACCGGTAAAAAGCACGACGCATCCCCTACTCTGCGCAAGCATTGAGGCCCGACGCTTCATCTCCTCCGGATCACGGAACCGACGCATCTCCCCTTTTGCAAGCTTTTTGTTTACCTTGCGTCACGCATCCAGGTACTTTGCTGAGAACTTTGTCGCATTTACCAACAACTTGAACTAAGCAACTTTAATCATCTTTTAAGCAATCTTAAGTGTAGTATTGTGGATTTTTGTCGTTTGTGGTCTTGTGTTCAAGTCTATATAAAGAATACTTATTTTTTATAAAACCTGTGTTGTGTCCATCTGTAGTGTTTTCACTGTATTACTGTGTATATTCACAAATGCTTAACAGACTGCCTCAGCGATAAGCCTGTCTGCTCGTGCCAAGCTACCAAGCGGGTGAGCAGGGGTTATTAAGGAGTGTTATCCCCTTATTCTGACTTAGAAGTAAGGGTCCCTATTTGGACAAAGGTGACTACCATTGCCAACTAGAAACCCACAGATCTAACACCAAGCTACCAGAGCGTGAGCACCGGTTAATTTAGGTTGTGCATCTGACTTACCCTGACAAGGATTGCAGCTCCTGCTTGGACATGGTGTATTCTGTGTCAATCAGAAACCTTTATTTCTGGCAATCTCCAATTTACGAAAGAAAGACACACCTCTTTAAAGAACATCACATCACAATTAATTAATAGTGCACAAAACACCTGCCTATCCTATTGCTTGTTGATTTTGGACTGTTTGGCTTGGTTCATGATATTGATATGCATACATTCTCTTGATACCAATTTTAAGAAGTAAATCAGAAGAAAACAATAAGTAATCAGTTGTAGTCATCCACCTTGGGTGAAGATTTGTAGACCAATGAAGCTAAAGCATTTGTTAGTTTCACTCTTATTTTACCCATTAATTCAATATGGAGGTGGGACTATACCATTTTTTCAGTGAAACTCCTCGAAAACTTGCTTGAATTGCAATTTGGTGCAGAATGTGCTTTGCTGATATGCTGAGTGACTAGTTTTGACAGGATATGCCAGCTGTAAAACTTCACGAGGCAGCAGCAGGAGACTGGTATGAAAAGGTGGAAAATTCACAAAATCCCTTAGTGTGAAATTATTTCAGGTAACAAAACCTGCAAATTTCACCTACAAAAATAAAAGTTTCCCGAAGATCACAAAAGCATTTGCACACAAATAGGGGCAAGCTTAATAACCAATGCATTGGTTTCCTTGTCCAGGTTCACCTGAGCTTTCTTATACACTCTTGCAGATATGTGCTAGTCTCTAATAGTTACCAGTAATGTATTTGCATAACTCATCGTATTTATATGCCTTTGTCAATACCCTGCATTTGCCCTGTAAAGTGCTCTAAGACCCGCAAGGGTATTGTTTGCACAATAAAAAACTGTCAAAATAAAATACATGTTTTAATTTTGAGTTGCTAACAATAAAGACTGCACACTATTTGGAACATGCACCCGCAGTAACCTGATACAGTTCTCTACGATTGAAACTTCATGGCGGTCAATCAATCCAGCATTAAAAAATTTGGACAGAACTGAAAATGTGTTTGGAAAACGCAGCAGAAAGGTCCACTCACCATTTGATGCCATGGGCAATCTCACAAACCATACTGACATGGCAGCTTGTTGGACCCTGTCACAGTACATTATTGTCTAGGTTTTAAATCTTGTGGTCTATGAACTGTCGACATCATTGAGTGAACATCCAGTGAGGTATAATTCACACAAGTGATTGAAGGATTGTGAGCAGGCTGTTAATAAAGGATTTCACACCTTTCTGCTAATAAGAATCCGTAAATTAACATTTTATTGACAAGCAGATAATTAAACATGGAAAAAAATAGATGCTTTTGCTATTAGACAAATGAAGAATAATTTGGGGTCAGCTGATTGAATTATTGAACATCACCATGACTATCTAAGATGGATCGACATCACAGGAGAAGGTGGTGTTCCAAATACATTTAAAGATGTCGTCTAAATAAAAATGGCCACCGCACTGGAAACTGTCAAAATATCACAGAGATTTGAAATCACTTCAATTGTCTTAACATGTTCTCATTTAATTTCACTTTTCATTCAGTCTGATAATGCACCATCCATCCTTCAGGCTTTTGTGTCCATAAAAGAATAAAGGACCCTGACCTCGAACACCCTTGAATTAATGATTATCACTTTCTCATTATAAAAAGCATATACAATCACATGATCATTTTAGTATGACTTAATATCAGCTGTTCCCGTTCATCTTCCTTGCCTTGTTATCACACTGACATTTCTTTCAAAGGGATTTGATAGGGCAATGGTTTTAGCCGAGATAATTTCAGTAACTTATTGGCCTTTGAAGTGTGCATTTTGTTATTGAAGTAGGTTAGAACCATTGTTACAAGTACAGCATAGGTCGCTCAAGGTATCAGTTCCTATCACAAAAAGATATAGGTCAGGTATAGCAGTGCTGAATGGCTTCAAATATACAGGATAGTCAGACAGCTAGCAACAATGTGTCCTAATTTTCTCTCACACACACACACACACACAAACACTCCACCCCCCCAGCAGCAGCAGTGACTGTTCCCATAACATATGGGGAGAGGATGTGGCGCAGAGGTCAGAGCTGCAGATTCGGGAGCTGGCGATCCGGATTAGAGTCTCAGCGTCGGCTTAACATCCTGTGATTCTGGGCAAATCACTTAATTCCCCATTGACACCAACTGGATACCCTCATGGGTGATAAGTCAGGCTATACAAATTCTCAAATGTAATTTAATTTATAAGCATGACAATAATAGCATGGACATCACATGCTTCCTAACATGTAGCAGAAGTGCAAGTTCTCCTCAGCTCGTGTGTGTGAGGTGGTATGTGATAAATAGGTTTGATGGCGTCACAACGTGAAAGTGTTATGTGATCTTTGTTGGTGGGAGTGATCATGTATTAATGCAATGGTGTGAATTTATATTATACCTTTTTAGCACTTGTTGTGGGTTTGTATACCCGAGGCAGGGTTCGTGCAGATTGGAGCCTTTGGAGCCCTCGGAATCACTTTCGGGCTTCTATGAACCCATAGTAAACTTAACTTAAAAAAATAATAATCTAAAGAGGCACCCATCCTCAGTCCCTTACAACGCCTTTGTTGTTTTTTTTTCATGACGTACAGACAGAGCCTCATGTCCTGTATTAGCAGCTGCCAGACCATCGACCATAAGAGCTTCAAATAGATAATAGGCAAAAAGCTCATGCAACCAATTAGAAATTAATTTTCTAATTTAGTGCAAGGATGGCCCATGTATCTAACTTTTAACCATTTTCTTGTGTATCCTGAAACATTTTTCAGAAAATACTTCACAGATTTACACCAAAGTGAGCAATGATTTGAGTAAAAATATATTTTCCTGCCAAGTTTGGTGTAATTACTTTTAGGTAATGAACAATACAAATCTGATCAAAACATAACTGCAGAGGCTTAATTGCGGTGTCCCTAATATATATATAAATATATGCATGAATATTGATATTTATTAGAGGCCATATTAAAACCCATAACTGCTAGGCCTCCCCTCCACCCCCCCCAACCCCCCCCTCACCGTCACCCCCGTAGTGTGACTATCGAGTAAAGTAGAAAAAATCTAGACATAACATGCCTTACCAAGATGTGCATTACACATGGTTGCAGACCCATGTTTGCCAGTTTTATTTTGAAACTATTTTGAAGCAATATTCCAGTGGAATTCAGTTTCTTGGCCATTTCAGGCCCTGTGTTGAGGAAGCAGTTATTGTGCTTGTGGCGTTTTTTGCAAACCTTCATTCTGTGATGAAATTGTTTCTGGATTAGCTGTTTGATGTATTATTGTTTTTTCATTCTTTCAGTATTCTGTTTCATGGTACAATGCAATAATTCCTGCTTGCACCCAAGAGCGAATATGTCTGCGAATGCAAATCTGTGCAGAGTAGAAAGACTCCACTGCTGGAAACTGCTACTGGCTCAGCTGGCTACCTCACTTTGGTGACTTATCTGTGCCAAGCAATAGACACAAGACGATGGACAGAATGCAGAGCAAATCAAACATTCACCCTCAGACAAAAGATCTGGGTTAAATGTCTGATGAGGGGTGAAACCCTGAAACCGGTTCCAGGGTGCTTGTTTCCAGTCCAGGGAGGATCTGGCCTGGCAGTTCGGGCTGGACTGTTCCCAATTGGTCACAGGGTCAAGACTGATCTCCATACGGCTGGGTTCAAACTGGAATGGCATGGGAGCAAAAAACGATGGATTTAGGCCCAGATCTCTGTCCTGCGGTGAAAGTATGACATTGTTCTGCATTCTGTCTATCAATTGTTCTTATTGCAGTTATTTGTGCAAAGGGTAGAGCTTTGGGTGGGCCAGGTCCTAAAAGCAGGTACTGAGACAGGTCCTTATTGGGCTATCCATTTATTTCCTCACCATCAGGGTGAAAACAACTCTCAACTCTGCAGCAGTACCACCCTTCACTGCCTTTGATGTAACTTCAAAGAAACTCGTTATAGTACTCTTAGTCTCATTTCAGAATGTTCAATATTGTATACAACAAGGCCATAGTTGTTGTTTATAATAATAATAATAATAATCCACATTTGTAAAGTGCGAACAATCACCCGTAAGGGTCTCCAGGCGATGGGGGCCGTTGGGAAGATTAAGCAAGCTATTGCCCAGAGTCACATGGTGCTGGGCTAATCTGTCGCCGGCGCTGGGGATCGAACCATGATCCCCAGATTCCAGCGTCAGTCGCCCTGGCGCCACACCTCTCCCTCGTTTATTCATCTTACGAAACGAACAACCACTGAAAAAGCCAATAGTCCTCCCTGGCCTGTTGTAGGTGTAATGTTACCTATATTATATAACTGGTTGCAATGACAATGGGAACAAAATACCAGTCAGTCAACACACTATGCTAAGCAGATTTTCATGTTACATGTTTTAATGCCACGCCCTTATTCACATCGGCCACACCCCTTTCAGAAACCATCCTTTCCAGTTTTTTCATCCCACAGAGCCCTAGTCAAGGGAAAGGGTTAGCAGGTCGGCGGTGCTGTACTATTATGGTCAGGACCTGTGTCTTTGGACAGCCATTAATAGGCTGAGGTTTGGACTCCAACTCAACGCCAAATAATTTAACCAACTAATTACACATTACTCACTACCACTAATACATCTCACATAAATCCAATATATGCCACATAGCAATCCACATACACTCCACACCATGCCACATAATTCCACTGAACATAATTTCCCTCAACACCACACTATTCTATGCCACACCGTTCAACTTCTCACAAATCCATTCCACATCACATAGTTCAGCACCAGGCCACATTATTCCACCTCACAACAAGATTCCACTACACATATATCCAATTTACAACACAATTCAACATCAAACCGCAAACTTCAATAGGACACCACATAATTAAACTCCACTACATAAAACTCCACAAAACACCATTCCACATAATTACACTCCATTTACACACAATCCAACTCCACAACATCCAATACACTAAAAAACATTACTATCCACATAATACAACTACAAACCATGCCACAAAATTCCACAACACAATTCCACGCCACAAAATGCCTTACCTAACAATTCCAATCCAACCCACATAATTCCACTAACACACCAGATACATCCACTCCAATCCAAACACAGATAAAATGCATCTAGGTTTACAACCCCAATAGCTCTAATTCTTTTGTTTTTTAACACCCAAACAGATACATCTGGAGCTTAGCTCCTACCTATTTGTTCTGTCACCGAAGACGCAAAGCTATCCACACAATTCCATGCACCACATTTCCAATCCACACCAAACCACATAATATAACTCAACCCAATGCCACAACACACCACATGCATTCAATCCACACCACACAATTCCACATCGAGCCTCAACATTCAACACAGCACTTAATTACATTCCACTACATACCACTCCACAACATAAAATGCCATTCCACATATTTACACTCCATAACACACAATCCCACCACACATAATTCAGTACACTCACCACATAATTACTATCCATATAATTCCACAGCACACCATGCAACATAATTTCACTACACAAATCTACTCCACACTCAACAATTAGAAAACTAACCAAATCCAACCTACATAATTCCAATACACACCACATACATACACTCCATAACACACATAAAACACATTGCTATTTATAATCCCAATAGCTCTAACTCAAACAAATGCAATACTGATTACATTTGCAATGCTTATCAAAGGAATCACTCTTCTCTCATTTTGCTTCAGTAAACGAGCCTCCAGTTTTTCAAAAGCATGAACCTACGGCAGACTTTTCAGAGCTTTGAAGCAACCAAAAGGAGACAGTGTTTTATAAAAATGCAAAACGAATAAAGGGTCAGGTTTAAAAACATTTTGCAGCAATTTGTGAGCTTTTAGAGCCTTGGAAGGGGTATTATGTACAATCAGAAAAGATTTGCCAATTTTTTCTCAAACTGTTTATTTTCAGGGAAATCCTCAATTTTCCTTTTTGGCATGGCTTTTGCACTGCAAATCGGCAGCAGCAACCCCCCCTCCCCCCTGCCGCCACCAGCAAATAAACAATAAGAAAACAGGTTTCAAACTCGTTTTATTATTGTTCTATTTTATTCACCTAGACCTGCCCCCAGGACTCTGATGAATCGTGGGGCGGGTCCAGGGGATGACACTGCTGGTGGGGAAGTGGTGGCACTCACTTCACTGCGCATGAGGTGTTTGGCTGGCCATCCCAGGCCGGTCAAACCCTCATGCTCGGTGAAGCTCTCTCCAGCCCCAGCTGCGCTGCTGGGGCTGGCAAGAGCAGGCACAGGTTCCCAATCTGCCTGGGAGCGCAAGTTGCCGGCGCCCAAGCCAATTCAGACGCCGCTTTCATGCAGCATCAGGACTGGCAGCAGTGCATTCTGGGATCCTGTGCACAGAATCGGAGAAGAACTCAATGCGGCGAAAAATGGCGGAGGCGTTAAAGTAAATTTTCTTATTTTTAATTTTTTTGCCCCCCCCTTCTGTCTCCCTCCTCTGCCCACCCCGACACTTTGGCAGGAGACGAGCCTCTACTGCAAATCAGTAGAAATCCCCCACTGTTTTTCCCAAGCGAATGTAAACACATACACAAATTAATAATAAAAGTCTGCCTTTACTGACATCACAATGTATGAATGGTAAGGTAGTTGCTTCACTCCATACCATCATGGAGAACAGTTTGCAGTCCTAGGCTTTCATGTAACATAACGCATCATGGGCATGGTCGAATTTGTTTGTTATAACTGAGGCAGTGAGAGCAACGCATCTGAGAGCAAGGATTTGTAGTAAGGGACAGAAATGGAGACAATATCTTTGATGGCTTAAAGCAAAACAGTCGTCCTAATCAAAGATGCTTAGGTCCTTTTTCAAAAAATCTCATAGGCTAAATAAAGGTGCTTTATGTGTTTATATCTCTTACAGACATGGATATACATGTTACTGAGTTTTAACATACCCATTCTCAAGAAAAACAGGATTAATTTTAGTTAAAAGGTGACTGAACCGGAAACTGTATTAATTACAATGCCATGCTGAATGCAACATACACAAAAATCAAATTTGCTAACCTTTCCAAGCCCTTTAGAAATGTCAAAAATTCAGAAGGCGGATATGGAATTGACAGGGTAGCTATTAAACGAACCGCTCTATTTGACAAAAACACTGAAAACCAAACAGGTCCATGTAATCCTATGTTTTTTTAAACGTATATAACTGAAAATAATTGCTAAACAAATTTTACTAAATGGAAGTGTCGGTACCCAACTGATATTAGAAATAACTGAAATAGGAGATTCTGCGTTCACAGTTGGATGAAGTACCTGGGACTACAACTAATGTAAAAAAAGGCATTAAGGGCAAGCTAGGGGAGATTTTTTGACAAGTCATTTGGACTAGCGGAAAAATTCTGGTTAAGTCAGGTATAAGGAGTCCTGCGTGAATTCCAGCATATGTCCTATACAATGGTACTGACCAGTTGGTATATTCATTTCTTTGTTGGGTACATGTGTTTAGACGCTGTGTAGCCAATTCACAAAGCCATTTATGAATCATTTAATTAGTACTACTTCCCGGGCTTTTATGCCTTCTTCACTCTCTATTAGTAAATGTGCAAAGAGGGCAGTCATTTCTATTTGTACTGATTAAATATGGGACAAAGTACCCCCACCATACATTATCTCGATATTTCATGTCACCAATAAGTTCCATGACCAAATAGGAGAATGGGGTTGAAGGTCAACTTCCTTTATAAGGCCACGGAACTCAGAAATTACTTGCAATATCCTGATAATATATGGCAGTGGATACTTCATTATGGCCACACCAAAACCCTTCCTACAACCAACTTATATCCTTGGTGTGATGTTCTTTCATATGAAAGAGGTAGGATGTTTGCAGACCTGCAGAAGAAAAGTAGAATCTCTAATGCAAATGTAAACACACCAAAATGTGGTTAGATATTTGTTGCAGAAATATATTAGAATCGGTTTAGTACCAGTCAAATAAAAAAAGCCCACTGTAGCTCAGAATGGGTAGAAACATGCAGAGAGAATCTATCTTCCCTATAATTACCTAAGCGTGGAAAAATACACTTGTTGCCATCGATAACGATTTTATGCTTATCGCTGTTGATCTAGAAAAACAGAGCAGAAAAAGGAAAAGCTATGTTTCATTTACACAGTTTCAACTGCAGTTTTAATTTCTCGTCTGTGACCTGCCTTTACCCTCTGCTACTGGCTCTGACACCAGGCATTGTGTTATCAGACCTCAACTGTAACAAGGTATTACAGTTGAGCAGCTGTTTTATTTCTTTATTACAGGTGACCAGAGACATCCCTAGTCTCATGCAGTAAGAACATTTGAGATAGACTTTTATACAGGAATTGCAGGATCCAATTTATTATATATAAATATTCTTGAAGATTCCCGTTTTAGATGTTTTGGGATCAATGCACAAAGGCATTTAAAGGTATACTCCTAATCAAATGCCTTTGTAAACTGGACACTTTTGCTTTATAGTTAGAGTTTTCAAACCATAAAGGTATGTAAAACATACTATTTTATAAACTGTGTTCGACCTGTCAGCCTTAGGGTGGTCTTACCCCAAACTTTTGGCCTGCATCCATTCATTTTTGCTAATCTCGTTTTTGTTGGCCTTAGGACTGTGCATTTTAGACACTAACCAGTGCTAAAGTGTGTGTGTTCACTCCCCAAAAACATGGTAACACTGGCTTACACTCAATTGGCACATTTAATTTACTTGTAGGTCCGTAGTAACGTGATACAACATGGGCCTGGGCCTGTACATTAAAGGCTACTAGTGGGTCGGCAGCACTTATTGTGCCACCCATTTAAGTAGCATTTTAAACAGGTCTTAGGCCTGTCATTGCTGCCTGTGTGCACACTTGTAAACTGCCATTTCAACCTCTTTTGCCAGGCCCACATCCTCCTTTTTAAATACATATAAAACACCCCAAGGGTAGGCCACAAATAGTCCATAGGGCAGAGTGCAGTGCGTTTCAAAAGATGGACATGCTCTTTTAACTTTTACATGTCATGGTAGTGAAAATCTCTTAAATTCGTTTTTCACTGCTACAAGGCCTACCTCTCCCCCAGGATAACATTGTGTTACCATATTACATTCTCGGAACCACCGTTGCCCTACGCATCCTCAAAACAAGATCACACAATGTTCCGCAAACCTGAATTTAAGGCACTTTCTTCAGCGGGCCTAACTTGGTCCCTGTATCCAGCCCACACTGCATCGCGGTCGGCCTGAACTTGTGACTTTGTCCCTGTCCAGCGCGACCAGGTAATCACAGTTAGCGCTTTGTGCTTCTAGGCACTATTTTAACTGTGATATTTCACCATTCCACTAATCTGGAAAAGACTATGCATCTTACTCTATGCCTCCTTAGCCGACTTGCAATATTGTTTTATTCACATTTATTTGTGAATATGATAACTGTCCACTGACCAGAAAGAGGCCAAAGGACAAATCACTTGTTGGCTGTATCTCTTGTATTCACTTTTGAAGATTTTGAACTAAAAATTATGAAGACAGCCCTTTTTACTTCTGTTATTTGCATAAAATTGACTACTAAAATTGGCTAATTTGAAACTGTTTAGAATGCAGGTAATAAGCAAGTTCTAATTAATGTTGAACCATTAGTGTAAGTCCGACTCTTGACACTAGGTGGCAACAGGGTGTCTAAGTTAGATTAACAGCAAGTAAAGTTTGTCTTTAATGAATGAAGTAACTGGTAATTAAATGCACAAATGCATGTAGTCATTTGTGCCTCCATTGCCACTCCATGTTGTCTAGTACTGTGTGAATGTGACTCTGCAAAAGAAAAAGAAAAAAGAGGGTCCCTGGGACGAAAATAGTACTGCTGGGATAAGGGGTAAACAGAATACAATACATAGGAACAACTTGCCTACTAGAAATAAATAGCTCTGGAATCTCTGTAAATGTTTGCGGTGCTAATAAGTCGCAGTGGAGCCTTGTAATTCGAAGAGAATAATGTAACAAAGTTTTTTTTATATCAAAAAGCAAGGGGAAAAATGGCCAAAAATGGACCAGGACAGTGAAAGAGATATCAAAACTCCAAAGACAGACCTAGACAATAAAGTCTGGGCTGGGGAAAGGGGTGAAGAGACGAGTAGCAAGAAGATCATACAATCCAGGGCGATACTAATAGGTCCAAAAGGGATACTAATGAATGACTAACAAATCCCCTGGATATCTCTTCCTCTTTCAGATCTCCACACACTCCTTGGTGGGAGAGTCCCTTGTTAAGTCCCCCGTCTACTCATTCAGAGTACACTTTTTACATTTCTGTGTTGTTTTTTTTGTTCACGGGTCTCTTGGTCAAAGTACACCTATTTTACTTTACATGAGTTGTTGTTGCTATTTTTCCTCATTTGAGCCTTATTGTGAATCCTTTTTTCCCCAAAGTGCCTCGCTCTGGGACATGGTCCTGTCCTCCTCTGCCCCTCCCCCGGTTGGTTGGCTTTTAATCCATTTTGCACCCTGAAGGTATGATCATTCATTGGGTCTTCACCAAAACATGTGTCGGCGCTCAGCTACTATTGAACACAAGGATCCTGGATATTGATTGTTATAATTTATGAAATCTAGTAACTACTATTTTCTATAAAAGTAATAATTTTGTTTGATGAAGAACTTTGTATATTCTGCTTCCTTCTTTCCATATTTGGTGGTTCACAGCCATCGATATAGCATTTATGCAGATGTCATTATTATGTTAATTTGATATTTGTACATAATTGAATAAGAGCTAGGACTCTTGCTTGGTCTTTGTGATTCCTCAAGTCATTTTGATTTTATGATGTTTGGTTCCATGTTAGCAATGCGATGGGTTTTATATGCAGTATGAATGTGATGGGTGAGTTTGAATGTTAAGTATGGCTGCATTTGGGGTGCGAGTAGGAATTATCCAGTGTGAATGATTTTTTGCTTGTTTTCTATATAATGGGTTGTGATCTCAAGGGACATGACTAAAATTGCTTTAAGATTCTGTAACAGTGAAAACAACACAAAAACTAAACACCATGATAGAACAATCCAGAAAGATTTTATAAATAAAACCAAGATCAAAATGACGATAATCCAACAAGTAGAATTTGAGATATGGATTTTCAAAGAATAAAATGCAAAATAGCACTTAGAAGCAATAAGCGCTTAAGTGGGTTAACTGGTAATTCCAGACCGGGGCAGAGTCAAAAATACAGCCCAACTACGATGGAGCTTGGGCCAGATACAGAAACCCAGTTAGGCCCGCTGAACAGTACCTTGATCTGGAAATGCGTCAACATCGAAGAAGATGAGAGGTGCAGCTGAAGCTATGAGTCTGTATGCAGCCACGCGGTGAACGAGATGTGTCAAGATTCTCAGCGCAATGGCAGTGATGCATCAGCTCTGAGAGCGATGAGCTGGCTCCAAATGCGATGCACAGCTATGGCTCCTTCAACAGCGGATGCGTCGATTCCAAAGGCAATGCGCTGGTCCAGAGGACAATACCCTTGCTCTACTCCACGCTTTGACGAAGCTGATGAGGATGCATGGGTTGGCGTAAGAAAGCACATTATACCTCACTTCCAAGAGTCCAGGGCACCCCTTGGCAGGGCAGACTCTCAGGTTGCAGAGTCCAGAGGCAGATAGGTAGTCTTTTGTTTCCTTGAGTCTAGCAAAGCAGCAGTCCAACAGAGTTCCAGTCCTTCCAGTAGCGCTTCTTCCTGGCAGAGTGGTCACAGGTCCAGTAGTGTACTAAAGTCATTGTGTCAGAGGTCCAGTACTTATTCTCAGTTGTGACTATGAAGTGTGGGAGACTTCAAAGAAAGCTTTGAAGTGCACAGAAGTCCTAACTTTTAGATTTGGCTCCTGACTCACTACAGGGCACTATGAAGCATTTAGTGTATTCAGGTGTAAGTGTGAGGATGTGCCCAGTTTCCCTTCTCATCATGGCCCATCAAGACACACCTAAGCTCCCTTTGTGTGTGGCTGTCTAGAGGGAATACACAAAGCCTAGCTGTCACCCAACCCAGACTGAACAGAGACAGGCAGCAGGTAACAAATGGCTAACGTAAGCAATGGCTACATTTCTAAAAGTGGCAATTGTCAAACGGCAATTTAAAATCAGACTTCATCATAAGTTGTGATTTTAAATTGTCCAGAGACACCAAACTTAAATAGTCTATTTCGTCACATTTGCGAATTGCATTTAAAAGATGTAATAAATGAATACCACTATTATCCAATGGGTGAGATATGCCTTGCAGTAGTGAAAAACAAATGTGGGAGTTTTCCTCTACCAAGGCATGCAAAACCTCAAAGTACATGTGCTTCCTTTTAAATATATTGCACCCTGGGTTATACAGGGCCTACCTGAGAGGTGACATATGTATTGAAAAGAAAGGTTTAGGCCTGGCAAGAGGTTTATCTTTGAGAAACAGGGGGAGAAGGAGGATTAATGAGACTAGGTCGGCCTCCTTGAGTTCAGTACAAAAAAGTGTGGATCCCACCTCTAGGATCCTTAGGACCTAGCTCAGCTTTAGGTGAATGATTGCATTGAATCAATGTACCAATCAAGAAAGAGAAATTTCTCTTTCTTGATTGGTACATTGATTCAATGCAATCATTCACCTAAAGCTGAGCTAGGTCCTAAGGATCCAAGAGGTTTATCTTGCCAGATCAAAGTAGCAGTGTAAATCTACACAGACAGGGTCTGCAATGGCCTGCCTGAGCCATGGTTAGAGGGCTACTAAAGTGGGTGGCACAATGAGTGCTGCAGACCCGCTACTAGCATTTAATTTACAGGCCCTGGGCATTTGTAGTGCTCTTTAGTAGGGACTCTGCCGCTTTGAGGGCACGGGTACACAAACAGGGCCGGACTGGGAACCCAAAGAAGCCCTGGCAATTTTGTCGGACCAGCCTTCGGGCAAAGGGGGATGCAAGTGCGAGGCACTGCTGCTTTTGTTACCGGGGTGAAATATTGCAGCGCCACTGCAAAAACGGCCCCCACCCTTCCAGCCTCCCGGGAAAATGCCTGATGCCCACTACAGCCAGTCCGGCCCTGCACACAAACGGGACTGGCTGATATTTCAGTCTGACTCTTAAAGTAGCTAAAAATGCTAAAGCTGTTAAATAAACATTAAAAGATTAAACACATTATCTTGAGAATGTGTGCAGACTAATTAGAATGCGTTTCATACGTTCAAATTAAGGATATTAATGTTGTCAGAGTAGTTGAAGATGATATTTTACAGCGGAAATTCGATTTCATATTTGAATTTATTAGCGATCATAGGTGTTACTATTCTGTACAAGAGCTTTTCTTTGCCAGCATCTAGGAAGTCACCCATAGATTTCTAATAATCTTTTGTATCATTTACTTTTATAGTCCAGGAAGAAAAGCAAACAAGCTGGGTTTAATTGAACTGTTTACACAGTCCATTCTTAAATACAGTGCGGTCACATTTCTCGTTCAATATCGCCTCGGGTAGAATTTCTTTTTTTTTAATCCCCGGAGCAATCAAAATACCAACCGACAGTCGGATCAAAAAATATCCACACATCAGAGAACTATTCGTCACAGCATTAATTCCTTCTAGATTATACACTGAAAATTCAATGAACAGATTTCCATCCTCGGGCTGTAAAAATAAGCTCTGCAAAAGGTGTGAAATCTGCAGCTGCCTTCTCAGGCACTCAAGATATGTGGTGTAGGAATGTAAAAAGCAAAAAATGACTAATACACGATATAAGAAAAAGCCTAAAACCATTGCATGTTACTTGCTTCATGGCAATGATAAAACAGACGCTCAGCTATTCAGACAGCAATAAACCTGCCCTGAAAATAGAGTCTTGCGTTAAACCCATACAATTCATTTCTCACGCCTAAAGACAAGGGCTTGGGTTGGTTCATCGTTACTGATCGTACCGGTTACTTTAAATTTGACGGCGAGGAATCAAAGCATGCAAAATATAATTGTCGGATAGATTTCAATTTTAACACATGAGAAGATCTGGCCAGACACCAACGATGTGAATGATTAAAGGGATTCAAGTTGAAAAAACATAGTTTATGTACACGAAAAAAAAGTCAAATAAAAAAAGGCCCGATGAATAAACAAAGGTCTGCAGAGAGAAAATGCGAGTATTGATGTTTGCTGCTGCAAAGCCGTACTAACTTCTGCAAATTGAAATGGAGGTATATATCACACTTTTACCAAATTTATTATGGTGCTAAAAATCACTTTGGTGAGAAGTAGCTTCAAACGTATCGCTTTAAGGAATCTGGGCTCTTTAGGGTAGTCAAAATAAATAACAAGCATTAGTAATGCCAATAGGTCTGGCTTTAAAGTTATGTTGATTGGTAATATAAAGCATTACAACTAATTAGTATAGTAATGGGAATGTATTTGAACGTGCAAAGAACTGTAGAATACTATTGGTGGAGGTTGAAAGGTAAGGTGACAGTGCACTGTCAAGCCAGACCTAAAGATCCATGTACGTTAATGATTGCCTTTCTCCTGTCTGTGCTGCTGCCAAACAAATTATTTAGCTATCTAAGACAAATGGCATTCCAATGTCAAGTGTATACCCCTTAAAGTACAAGCTTAGGCAGCTGAATAAACAAAATGATCACAGCTGCGTGGAGGGCAAACACTTTTTTTTATGGTAATACAACTTCCGGCCAATTAAAACATGTACTTTTGGCTCCCAACATATGGTTGGCCAAAGCCCTTGTCTAGTGATGCTCACATAATTGTCTGTGGATAGCTGTGCTGTCAAGCCAGATCATAATGAACACGTTATCCCAGTTCAATGTGGTGGTCCCTTCTATTTTCTTTGTAAAAAATCTCTAACAGAACTGATGCTCGCAAAGAATCACCAGAACATGCCTAATGAAGAAGGTACTAGTAAGAATTTGTAACACTTTAATAGAATTATAACTGCAACAAGAACCTGATTTGAAGCCAATAAGTAACAATGTTTCACTAGGGACTTATTTCAGTAGCACACGTGCAATATTTTTAGTAACAATTACTAATGCAATAGGTGCTAAGGATATCGGCACCCAACAAAGATATTTAGTTATGAGATAGATAGATATTTTGTTTGGTACCTCAACTGAAAAAAATGGGTGCTCGTGTGTATAAATTTACAAAGCAAACAACTTTGGTCAGAATACACGATATGCTTTTACTGTTGCAGGTTGATAGAGGACCTTGTCTGCTCACTGCTTGCTGAGGTTTCGATTTTATGTATTATTTACTAGTTCATTATCAGGACAAAAGTAAAGGGGGTAGACTAGAGCCTACACCAACTACTGAAGAAAATGTGACATTTGATAGTATGAGTTATCAGCCAGACGGCCAATAATTCATGACTGCCAGTGCCCATCAGCACAGATCATCACTGTACGCCCAGTTGGTGCATGCTGCCCCAAGTCTTTTTTTTGTGTCTTAATACACACTAGCATCTACCAATATTTTCCTTGTATGATCACTATGGGCACTGAGCACCATACTCACTGACCTTGTATAAGGAATGCAAGGTCCCCTTCTAAAATGTGAACGTTAAGGTGGAGATTAGCATCACAACAGAAATCAGGGGCTAATGCTTACCTGACTAGTGCAGTTGGTGTGCCTGTATGAGAGATGGGAAGAGGAGACTGGGGGAAATATCAGGTAATATTGTAGCACCCATCTTTCTTTCAGACAAATATCTAATTTCTAAGATGGCCTATGCAAGTGATACTTTTATCCCTATGTAGTCAGCTTTTTAAATGTTTTCTTTGATGCTCTGATTTAGGGCCCATTGTCAGTGCCCACAATAGGTGGAAAAATACCAAGATACAAATACTTGTAACAAAGAACAAGTTACTTACCATCGGTAACAATATATCTGTAAGAAACATTAGTTAGTGATAGATTCCTTACCTTAGAATTACCCCCAGGCGTCAGACTGGATCCGGAAAGTTTTCGTCAGCAGTAGCCCTGTGCGCCGTTAGGCAGCGTCTTGTGGCTTCGTGTACTTCGTTAGCGTCGTAGTCGCTGAGATGACGTCGCTGGAGCTACGTAGACGCGCCCATGCGCGCTGACGTAAGTTCTGTATAATACTTTCCACACCAGGAACGTAGAGCCATGCAAGATACTGACCACTGGTGCATTGAAACTAGGGCCCTGAATGGGCTGACCTTAACCCTAGAAATCAGTTTGCAGAACGGGGAGGATGGGTGGGGCTGTAAGGAATCTATCACTAACTAATGTTTCTTACAGATATATCGTTACCGAAGGTAAGTAACTTTTTCACCTGAAAGAAACGCGTTAGTGATCGATTCCTTACCTTAGAATAGATACCCCAGCAATACCAACCCCGGTGGGGGGTCTGCGAACCAAGATCACACCAGAAAGTCACGGAGAACAAAATGGCCTAAGAAACGGTCTCTCCAGACTTGACTGTCAAGGCAATAATGCTTACTAAAAGTTTGCAGCGAGGCCCATGTGCCTGACTGACAGATGTCCTGCAGGGGGACGCCACGTCCCAATGCAGTAGTAGCTGCTCTCACCCTGGTAGAATGGGCATGCAACCCCACCAGAGGTTCCTTTTTAGACAGAGAATAACAGGCCTTGATACACAAGACGACCCAGCGGGATATAGTCCTCTTGTGTTCAGCCCGGCCTTTCTTGGCATCTACGTAGCCAACAAAGAGCTGGTCATCCACCTGGAACTGTTGTGTGCGATTCAGGTAGAATGAGAGCGCACGTTTTGGGTCCAGACGGTCAGACCTCTCTTCCTCTCTGGAAGGGTGCGGAGGAGGAAAGAAAGTGGGCAAGGTGATAGTTTGGCCGATGTGGAAGGCAGTGACAACCTTTGGCAAGAAGGAAGGACGAGTGCAGAGCACAACCTTATCCATATGAACCGACAAAAAGGGAGGCTTACAGGAAAGAGCCTGGAGCTCACTCGCGTGCCTAGCGTAGGTGATGGCAACCAGCAAAGCAGTCTTCAAAGTCAATAAACTAGGAGCGCACATCAAATAAGTAAAACTAGATTCAAGTCCCACTGAGGCATAACAAACAGAATAGGAGGGAAAAGGTGTGTAATGCCATTGAGAAATCTATTTACAACAGGGGACGTGAAAAGAGGGCTGATCAGGGAGCCTGAGAAAGGCTGAAATCGCAGATAGGTAGCCCTCAATAGTGCCCAGAGCAGAGCCCTGCTGGGACAGAGAAAGAAGGAACAAAAGGACTTGTGAAAGAGGGGCAGAAAGGGGATCTACAGCCTTTGCTGTGCACCATGTCAGAAATGTATTCCACCTGCAGGCGTATACGGATTTAGTGGAGGGACGCCTGGCTGCCAGAATGATATCACAGACTACAGGCAGCAAGTCAAATGGAATCAACTGTCGCCGCTCAACCTCCACGCATGTAGGTGGAGGCTAGACAGATTCGGGTGGAGGACCGTCCCCTGCTGATGCGACAGAATATCCTCCCAAAGAGGCAGTCGGATCGGGGATCCATGCTCATACTGAGCAGCTCGGGATACCAAACTCTTCGAGCCCAGTCTGGGGCCACAAGAATAACTTGTGCTCGGTCGTGCCTGATCTTCTTCAGCACTCTGGGTGGAAGTGGTATAGGCGGAAAGGCTTACATTAGACCGCAGTTCCACTCGTGATGAAGTGTCGCCGAGTGAGTGCCGCCTTGGAAATTCCAACGCGCAGAAGAGATGACATTGCGCGTTCTCTTCGGTGGAGAATAGATCTAACCAAGGTTCTCCCCACTGTTGAAAGAGACCTTGTGCCACCTCAGAGTGTAATCGCCATTTGTGATCCATCATGCACCTGTGGCTGACTTTGTCCGCCCTGGCATTCAAGGAACCTGCCAAGTGTTGAACCGTCAAGGAATTGCCTTGATGTTCCTGCCATGTCCAGAGACGCAGAGCCTCCTGATATAGGGTCCACGACCCCACCCCACCTTGCTTGTTGCAATACCACATGGCGGTGGTGTTGTCTGAACACCTGCACTACTCTCCCCTTGACAGAGGGAAGGAATGCCTTCAGTGCAAGTAGGATTGGCCGTAGCTCCAGTAAGTTGATATAGAGCCTAGACTCCACCGGAGACTAGAGGCCTCTAATCTCCGCCTCTCCCATATGGCCGCCCCATCCTAGGAGGGGGAGCATCTGTCACCACTGTGTGCTCCGGTTGAGGAAGGGAGAGGGATCTGCTGCTAACCCAATGTTGGTTCTTGTGCCACCACTGCAACTGCTGTGCAGTGCCCTCCGAGATCTGGGCGTGCTCAGACAGGTCCCCTTGATGCTGTGCCCACTGGAACTTCAGGTCCCACTGCAGAGCCCGCATATGCCATCTGGCATGATTGGTCAGCAGGATGCAGGAGCCCATGAGGCCCAGCAGCCTCAAGGTCATCCTGACCGAAACCCAGGACAAGGGCCGAAAGATCGGAATCATAGACCGAATGTCCCGGACTCGCTGTTCGGGGGGATAAACCCGAAACTGCGCAGTGTCCAGAACTGCTCCTATAATGAGGAGCTTCTGAGAGAGAAACAGGTGCGACTTTGGCACGTTGATGGAGAACCTCAGCAAATGCAGGAGGTCTGTCATAGTCTGGGAGACGACTGCCTGGGGCGAGCCCGCCTTCAATAGCCAGTCACAGAGATAGGGGAAGACGTAAATCCCTGATCTGCACAGATGAGCTGCGACCACCGCCATCCCTTTCGTGAACACCCGAAGGGTGCTGGTAAGGCCGGAAGGGAACAAAGTGCTCGTGGCCTACCATGAACCGCAGGTAACGCCAGTGGGCCGGCAGGACGGCATATGAAAATAAGTGTCCTGCAAGTCCAAAGCTACCATTCAGTCTTGCGGGTCTAGGGCAGACAAAACCTGAGCAAATGTGAGCATCTTGAACTTCTCCTTCCGGAGGAAGCGATTGACGTTCTGAAGGTCTAAGATAGGATGCAGGCCCAGGAAGTAGTGGGAGTAACAACCACAACCTACTTCTGGCGTTGGTACTTCTCCAACAGGAAGGTGCAGTACTCTTGGCCAAGGGGGCCATCAAGCACGTTCCAAGTGATCCCCTGACATGCGGTGGTACTGAGGTAGCATGGCTGGAGGGGTAGTCTCGAAGGAGAGGGAGTAGCCCCTTCGGACTATCTGTAAAACCCACCTGTCAGAAGTGATGGTGCGCCAGTGGGGGAGGTGAAGGCAAATCCTGCCGCCCCCTGGCGTTTGGGGGGCCTGAAACACCGGACTAGGAAGGTTTGGAGGCAGTGGCAGCAGGGGAGGTGGTGGACTGACCCTCCCGCTGGCCCCGTGACCTACCTCGGTGGGTCCCGCGTCTGCGGCTGCTCTGAGACTGTTGCTGTGCAGGCCTGTGGCTCTGAAACAAACATGCTTGGGCACCCCTTCCTTGGCCAAGAAAGGAGCAAAAAGGAGAAGCCAAGTAGCGGGCGTGGCTGAAAGGCCTAAGGACTTGACTGTAGCCAGTGAGCCCTTAAAACACTCCTTGTCGCCAAAAAGGCCAGTGTCATCAAAGGGCATGTCCATCAGAGTGTTCTGGACATCCCCGGAAAAGCCCGTTTTTCTCAGCCAGGTATGACGGCAGAGTGCCACTGTCATGGAAATTGCCCTGCACAGCGAGTTGGCGGTGTCAAGGCCACAACGAATTGTGAACTTGGCTGCGTCTCTTCACTCAGCAGTAGCTTGAGAGAAAACTGTCCAGGCCTCCTCCGGACACTGAGTCAGCGCCTGCGCAACCGTGTCCCACACAGAATGGGAATAACGGCCCAAGAGGCATGCAGTGTTCACAGACCGCAGCCCTGAAATGGCGGAAGTAAACATTTTCTTCCCAAACGTTTCCAGTTTCTTCAATTCCCTGTCCGGAAGTGCGGCAGGGAATGTGCTTGGGGATACAGAGGCTTGGATGACCAAGCTCTCAAGGATTGGGTGTGGGGAGAGGAAAATGGAGTCGCCCGGGGCCTGGCGATGGAGTCGGGCCACGTTCTTATCCACAGGAGCACCTGTGTTGAGCCTGGACCAGGTGCCCAAAAGAATGACCGTAAGTGCATCATTAAAGGGCAGCGGTGGGTCTGTAGAGGAAGACGCTGGTCGGAGCACTTCTGTCAGGAGGTTAGTCCTGACAGCCACCGTAGGGAGCTCGAGGTGGAGAGCCTTGGCCGCTCTAGGCAACACCACAGAATATGTACCACCTTCCTCCGTAGCCACGTAGAAGGTCACAGTGTGCCTGGTTCTGGAGTAAAATCCATGTCACCTGCATCCTCCAAATCTTCTTCCCAGTCCGGGTCTAACTCGCACTGGGCTGCTAGAGGGTCCTCAGACCCCTCCCAGTCCTCCCCTTCCTCCCCAACCTGCCAGGCAGGCGGAAAAGAGGGAGGCGGATGGAGAAAGGAATAGAAATTCCCAGTCTGTATCGGCATTGATCGACACCGGTCAGGCGCCGTCTCCACGTCGGGGATGGAAGCCGGGAATGGCATCGGCCATGGGTCCGGCCGACGCCGGTGGCGGTGCCGTCGATGTCGGTGGTGGTCGAACAAGACCACCCGACATCAGCTGGGATCCATGCATGGATTCATGGGGGGGTCTTGTGGCTTCGAGACCGATGGCGTTGACGATGTCGGGGCCAGAGCCGGCGACGAAGAGGAGCGAGGACCCCCAGTCGGACCCGCGGGGCCCGAAGGCGTGCCGGCTGGGCCCGATGGGCAAAAAAGGCGGGCCATGGCTGACAGGAAGTCTTGTAGCTGGGCTGGAGACGCCGACGGACCTGGAAAGGGCAGGTAGGCCATCGGCAACTGCGCAGGCTCCGCCAGAGCCGCAGGGGTGGCACCACCCGCACCCTCAGCCATGTCACACGACAGGCTTGGGGCACGCGAAGAGCGACCATGCTTATTGGGCTTCTTGTGCTTCGCCTTACCCGACTCAGAGAGTGAAGACTTCATCCATGGTGTTGGTGGCTCCGCGACAGGTCCCTCGACCTCCCACGGGGCCAGGACCTTTTACGGCGCGGAGCCGACTTTCGGGCCTCGAGCAATTTTCAGAGACATGGCCCAGCATTCGGGGCACGACTCAGAGTCGTGGTTGCGCCCCAGGCAGTAGAGACACTCACTGTGCGGGTCCATCACTGACATCGTGCGGGGCCGTGTAAGACTTAAAACCGGGCATCCCTATGCACCAGGAGCCAAAAACTCAAAAAACAGAGACAAAAGTCCCAAAAATAACTCAGTCAAAAATTGACTGGGAGTACCGCTCTCTCTGGATCTGCGCTTGCTGGCTCGGAAAAAGAAAGTACTGATGTCAGCGCGCAGGGGCGTCATCTAAGTAGCTGCCGCAAGGTCATCTCGGCGATCACAACACCAACAATGGCCCCGGAGCCGCACAACACTACCTTCCGACACGCAAGGATACTGCTGACGAAAACTTTCCAGATCCTGTCTGAAACTTGGGGGTATTTCTAAGGTAAGGAATCTATCACTAACATGTTATTTTCAGATATAATAATTTTGTGGTATACAGTGGGCAATGACGTGCACAAATGTTTTTAAACACGATTTTCTACACATTACCCGTACTGCACAGTTGTGAATTTTACATTTTACTTTAGCTAGAACTTGGCTCACACAAAAATCAATTTATGTGGCATTTGTGCTAATCTGATTATGTGCACAACTTCAAAACTTTAAAAAAATAAACAGTACCCACAACATTTTACAACCAACTCCGAAAAGGAATTTTAATGGAAACTCCTGCTGTAGGAAATCATATGTTTCATATTTCACATGTGAAATCCAAGACAAAAAATAATACATAGTACTGAAAAACAGAACCCTGACTGCACAATATACTGAAAGTGTCACGTAAAAGAAACTTACCTGAAAAATTCCATGAAAGAGAAGCCATAACCATGCTGTTCTGCTATTCCTGCACAAACAACATTTGCTGATGCTCCAATCAAGGTCCCATTACCTTTGGGGGAAAATGTAATATTATTTTTTCTATATTTTATTGTTATGGGTTATTTCAAGCACTTTCTAATGTTAAACACGTAATATGGACTGTTGTGATAACACAGTCAAGTGTGCAGGTAAACTATTACTGAGGCAAACTAAGTCAGCACCGTGTTCCCACAAAGCTCATGAAATTAAGAGAATGACAAGTTTTGGATCACAAAATATTAACAAAACGCCATCAACACACCTTATGTAGTTCCACACCAAAAAGGATCTGGCCTTGACATTGCTTGAATTTTAAATTTAGTGAGGATAAAGGAAACAAATCTGAAGCTAAAGAAGTCACTAGTTTTCAAAAACTGTTCAGCTCAATAGTTTTTGCAATGATTTATTTTCCTCTAATTTTGTCATGAGAAATTGGATTCAACCATTGATTATTACTGTTGGGCTTTTATAAAGTCTGGTCAGTCGAAACCCTAAGGGCCAACACACTTCTGCCATTCTGTCTGTGCCAGCCACAGGTAGAGTGCAGTGATATAGTTTAGTTAACTGGTTCGACCTGCCCTCGACTCTAAATAGTTCAGTACCCCAATAAGGTCTTAAAAACCTCATGACAACAAATGGCACAAGTCAGCACAGCAAAGTCTGATTGTACGTACCTCACAGCAGCACAATGCAAAACTGCTCAATCAACCATTTTGCATGCGCTCATCTCAGGTGACTAGAGGGGCAATTCAAAGTGTGACATAGCCAGAGTACTGAAGCATCAGGTCAAGCAACAAATGTATTCAGACTGTTGTGCCACCATAGCAGAAAGGCAGGATCTGCCTTTTCATCTGAAGAATGCAGCTTGTGCATGGTGATGCACCTCGTGAGCTCCAGCTCCAACAGCCTTCTTAGAAGCGGACCATCTTTACTGTATTATTACTTAAAATCGTTACAAGAATAATAAATATAAAATGCCGATGCATCAGCAGGAAGGAATACAAATTATACTGATTACATTTAAAACATTATCTTACCCAAGACTTTAAAACCCACGACAGAACAGCCTTATCACGTGTGATTTTGTGAACATGTAGGGATGCGCTATGTACATGCAAGTAATTAAATGTCAATTACTCTAGTGCACAATTATGCACGGACAAGGCCAAATGTACCTAAGCTATTCGATAAGATACCCTAAAATCAGGCTCCTGCACATGGTGCCACCAGGAAATCACACCATGGCTTACCATACCCGTTTTCAGTGAGATACACTTTTAATTTAATGAGCCTCATGCTGGTCATAAAAGGTTTCGTAGGCATGCTGACCAATACTTGACTCCAAACTCTAGAATGATGGAAATCTATATTCCAGCTATATTTATTCCTATGGAACCTCAAACCTCCCTATGTGGTCTATAACCTCACAGCTCTATGTAGCAACAGTAGATGGCACGGCTACAAGTATACGTTTAATAACAAACATGATGACACATGTAAGTTGTTAAACCTTTTACTGTGCTCGAATCGCATTGACTGGAGTGCCCCCCCCCACCCCAACTCCCCGTCGTCCTGAGACTTCAGTAGTTGTGGACCCAAAACTGGTAGCCAACTACTCTTCTCCAGCACTTGACTATCAGGGTAGCAAGACAGAGCAGTCCAAGGCTTACTCAAGGTGGTGAGGTGGGGTTAAACTTTCAGAATTCAGTGCATTCTATACTACCAGCTGATAAAATCAATGTCCAGTCAGTGCTTTACATTTTAAAAGGTATAGTACTTTAGTACGCACAAGAGAATTATACTACACATAAAACTAGGATAAACAGAGAAAATTAGATGTCTCTACAACCCTCTGGGCCAGAGTTCTGAACCCACATAGTATTATAGCTCCTAGACACTAAGCACTATAAAAACATATTTAACATATAGACACACAATTAACACTGCATATTACAGACCATGTTGCACAGGGTTGCTCTCATTCGCTAGGGCCATGATACCAATCCTTGTATTGAAATTATATAGTTTCAACATTTGATGTGAAGTCTAATGTTCTTGATCAGCTCTTAACCCCTCCCACCCAAAGAAACAGAAATGCCCTCCCATCCTGAGTGAGGACACAGCTCTAGTGGCGGCAGGGATCTGATCACAGGTGCCGGATGTCTAAGCCCAGTCTGTTGAAGTCCCACTAGTCCAGTAGCCACTGGCTAGTTGTAGGGGTGTATTGGCTGGCCAGAATGCCAGTACACCCCAATACCCCGAGGTGCCACAAAACGGGAGGGAGGGCCCTGTACCATGGGACAATCTTCACCAGCTACAGATTGTAAATGGAAGTACCATGCAGGCTCCCCCAGCACAGGGGAGGGTTCTGGGCAAAGTGATCTCACCTCAAGGACTGGGATCAAGCTTCCCGTCTCCCTCTGCCTCAATTGATGTGCTGAAAGCTTCCTTATCTTGAGCAGCTGTCAGCAATTTCCTTGAAGTCCCAAGCGGCTGCTCCATAAGTCTCACACAAACAGCTGGTTCTCTGACCGATGCCCATGCTCCTGATCAATCTGGCGAAAGTTCTTTTTCAGCATAATTCATAGGTCATAGAGAAAACTTCCTCAAGTTCCAGATGTGGTGAGCAAGCTTCTTATCTTGCCTTCACACTACAGGCCCCGACTGCCTTCCTTGATAGAATCATCGTAGACCAGTCTTCAACATACACTGACTGCTAAGACCAGACTTTTATCACCTCTGATTGAAAGGATGACCAAATCAGAGAATCAGCTACTTTTAAACCCTGGGTGCCCCTTTAATCGGGAGGCACAACTGTGGCGTGTTCACTGCATGTCCAAAGCATGCACAAGATAACTGACTGTCTTTCCCCGCACAGGCTCTCCATGCCAGCCCAGGCTATTCTCAAGAGAGGAATTTTATTTAACTCCAGACCAGGAGTTGCTGACTATTACTCAACAGAAAAGGGGAGGGGGGAGCGTCCCTAACAGAGTTAGTGCAGCTAAACAAAGAGGGGCCTGGAGAACTGGAATGTCCAGCAGGACAGCTCACATTACACACAGTGGCTCAGCTCACCATCGTTTCCCAGTATATCCGCTGGCTCACAAACACACATCCCAGGTAGACAAAGATAAAAGGAACTCCAGCAAAGGAGACTGCACAGATTTGATCAGGAGGGTGGCTAGTATTTATTTATTTAAGAGTTTTATATAGCGCTAGCCAGACCTGAAGGTATTGGAGCGCTTTACAGCATGATCACTCGTAAGATACAATAACATTTTAGTAAATACAATGAATCAGGACGTATCACATAATATCGTCATAGAGAGCAGAATGTCACTCGTAGGGTATGTCACTCGTAGGGTATGTTATCACAGCAGTATGTACAAAGACGTATGACGCCTTGCATAATGTCGTAAAAAGCACAATGACTTGTGCTGAGATTAGACCAGGAAGGTGGGATATAGTAGGTAGTCATGAGGAGAGTGAGGTAGAGGTCCTTAATGTCAAAATGTCTGTGGGCTGGCTTTGGCAGTTAGGTTTTAGCTAGCCATTCGGGAGAGATTGGTTGCGGAGGAGGTCTTTGAGCTGCCTTTTGAATTTTAAGTAGGAGGGGTTAGTCCTGATATAGACTGGTAAGGAGTTCCAGATTTTGGGCGCATTTTCTGCGAAGGATCGAGTTGAGTTTTTTGTTGGCAAGTTTTCGTGGGTTATAAGGAGTAGAGTGTTGGTACTCCTTAGGCTTCTTGTCTGACCGGCCTTCAGGAGTTTAGAGGCCAAGTAGGCGGATTTCCCCTTGTGCAGCCTTTTGTGCGTGAGGTAGGCAGTTCTGAAGTTGTAACACATTTCAATTGGGAGCCATTTTAACTCTCGGAGTGCAGGCGAGATGTGTTCATATAGCTTTACTCCGGTGACCATTCTGGCTGCTGCGTGCAGAGTGTATCTGAGGGGAGCTAGTTGGCATGTTGCAGCTCCTGTGAGGGTTGCAATCCCATAGTTCAGTCTGGACAGTACCAGGGATTGAGTAGCTTGTTTGAGGTCGCTCGGAGGGATGAATGTTTTTATTTTGTTAAGTAGTTTGAGGTTAAGGAAGGTGCTCTTTGCGGTGTTCTTGATGTGTTTGCTAATGTCTAATTTAGGGTCCAGATTGATTCCCAGCAATTTCACAGAATCGGCTAGGGTGGGGTTGTAGTTGAGAGCATCAATAGCGTTTAGCCAGTCTGTGATTTGGAGGTTCTTCTCTTTGTTGGAAATGAGGATTTCCGTCTTGTCTTGATTTAGTTCTAAGTGATCGCATGATAGCCAGTATTGGACTTCTCTTCGAGTGTTGGTCAGTCTCTGAATGTCTTCAAAGGTGGAGGTTTCCAGATAGATTTGGGTATCGTCTGCATAGAGGTGGAAGGGAATGTTTTTTTTTTAGTTTGGTGGTAAGGGTTCCATATAGATGTTGAAAAGTTGTGGGGAGAGACTGATCCTTGGGGGACACCCCTGCTAACGGGGAGTGGGTCAGGTGAGTAGTTTTTTTTTTTATACTTTGAGTGTGGTTCTGTAGAAAAGAGGTGAACCACTGTAAGACCACCTCCTCTGTTCCAGCCTTTTCTTGAAGTGCTTTAATGAGTAGTTTGTGGTCAACCATGTCGAAGTCTGCTATTAGATCAAAGAGTATAAGTAGGCAGCATTGGCCTGTATCAAGAGATTTGTGAATATCATCTATTACATTTTGGATCGCTGTCTCTGTACTGCAACCTTTTCTGAAACCAAATTGGTGAGGGTATGGAAGGTTGGTGCTGTCTAGGTGTTGAGTGAGTTGGAGGAGAACACATCTTTCCAGGATTTTTGCTAGAGGATGTGTAATACGAGGAGGCAAGAGGCAAGGGAAAAGCCAGGAAGGGTTCCACAGCGGTATGTGTACAGCGCCAAGACACCTCAGGGTATAAGTGCGCTATACAAGTACGAATTCATTTCATTTCATTTCAAGATTTCAGTGAGGCCCAGTATTACCATTTCTAGCTGGCTTTCCAGCAGGACAAGTCGCTGGGTCGTCTTTATGGAGGAAAGGGTAGGAGCTTCCCGGGAGGGCGTGCAGCTCCTGTTCTTTTGGTTCTCTGTAACAGGTTAAAATTTTGCGGGTTGTGGTTGAGCTAGGCCATTGAGGCTCGGGAGGCTTGCGTGATTGGTACCGATAAATGTGGGTGTCAGGGATGGGTGAAGGCTGGGCTCTTGGAGTTGGATTTTGGTGTTGGAGTTGCCCATGTTATCCCTTTGGTTAGCCTTGGATATGAGGGTGGAAGATCTCAGCGTGGTTCACGCGGCCATCTCTTGTGTGTCAGTGGAGGGAGAGAGTTAGGAGTCAGTGACTTTGGATTAGGTTCGCTGGTTGCTTGTTGGGAGTGGAGGTTTAAGGGTGGAGGGGGAGGTGTGGTTCGGTAGGGGGTTGGAGAGCTTCATCTGGGCCGGGGCTCCGATTAAATTTAGAGGGTGGGAAAGAATTGAGCATTATCGGGGAGGGGTAGACGGAGGGGAGGATGGTGTCCAGAGGGCGGAGGTTGACTTTCATAGCAAATGTCTTGTGATTGCTTTGTGCGATCTCATGGAGGGGCGGTCTATTGGGTGATAAGGAGTTTGACGGGCTGGAGCTGTGTAAATGCGATGGGGAGTTGCGCAGATAGGGGAAGAGGGGGCCAAAAGCTTCTAGGTTGTCGTTATTGGCTTGGATTATGACTGCGCCGTTGGTGTAGATGGTTACAGGGGTGTTGCTGCTGTGTTTAGGGCAGTTTGGGAGTGTGATCGTTAGTTTGCAGCTGTAGGGGGTGCTAGTTGTTTTGGATATGTGCAGATGTGTTTTGAGGGTGCTGTTCCAATTAACAGATCTTATGGTATGGAAAATTAGATCCATTTTTACCAGGCCTATGGAAAAGCAGTGGTATATGTCTGCAAATAGTGTTTCTGGGTGCAGTCTAATCAGTCTTTGTTTGAGGTTTCTTTTTGCTTTTGGTGTGAGGTTGGGGGAAAAATGATTGAGAAGAAGTTTGACAATGTGGTTTCAGTCCGTTGGGTGTGGAGGGGCGGAGGGGGGGGATGAGGGGGGAGGTGACATTTTGTCTTGGTTGAAAGGTGTTAAGTTCCCCAGAGCGGTGTTCAGTCTATTGGTCTGAGGGGATGTGATTATAAAGAGTTAGGGGTTAGCAACCCTCTCTGTGTCTAAGTGAGATTTAGGGACAGGTTTATTGCTCTTTCTGATCACATGTGTTTGGCCTTTGAGCCTTCAGCAAGAGTTAGCTGCAATTGGAGGTGTGGGAGCTACTTTTCTGCTTACCTCTTCCATTCTCAGGTGGGATCAGGTAGCTGAAGTGGATGGTTAGGGGATTGCCTCTTCAACCCTGAGGCAAGGTCAAGTAGGTGGGAGCAATTGCTAGGGGGAGTAGCGGGAGAAGGGTTGGGGTGTCATGGCTTGTTTCCCCTCATTAGTGATTTGGGTGTAGTTGAATGTGGTGTTGACTTGTGGCTAGCTGTTCTTAGTGGGCATAGATCTTCAGCTTGGGGCAGACAATGATTTATTTTTGTCCGAAACAAGGATGATTATGTGCAGACAGCAACCTTCTTGGGGACAGGCGCCTGGTTGGGTGGGGTGGGAAGAGGCGTTTCTAGATCACTGTGGCCGGTGCGTCTAATTGTTCTATTACTTTAGGGCTCTGGGGGATAATCCTTGGATTGGTTTTGAGGCTGTACTGAGGGGAGGATCCTGGTAAATCAGAGATTTGCGGATATCCGGCATATTGGGGGTATGCATTCGGTTTCAGTTGTGAGTAAGCATGGGCTGTGCCTCTCTCTTAATTAAGCCCGCGCATTTGCGTTGATTCTAGTGAGGATGAGCATTAGAGGGTCCGGTGAATTGGCCGATTAAACAGAGATTACGGGCGGACGGCCGCCATCTTGGGGGCAGCACCGTATTGCAGTGGAGTGATGGCGTGTGCTGTGCCTCCAGTTTCTGAGGCCAGCACATCTGAAATTGTTTTTCCATAAATTTTAGGGAGAGGGTGGGTGTGGTAGAGGGTCGAGGGAGTTTGCCGAAGCTTTGGTGCTTAGGGCCGGTGGGCGCCCGCCAACTTGGGGACAGGCACCCGGTTGTGGTGTTGTGGTAGGGTGTGCTGCGTCTCCCGTTTCTGATGGCAGCACAATGGGCTCGATTAATGACAGTTTCGGAGGGGAGGAAGAGAGTAGAGTTGGAAGTTGGAAGAGAGAGTCTCATGGGTTGATCTGTATGTGGGAGTGTGATTAGGGGTTAGAAGCCGCAATTTTAGGGCCAGGCAGGAGGTGGCGTGTCCCGTTACAGGGATTATGCGTCTGTTGAGATTCTTCATGCAATCCTGGGTTCCTGTGCGTTCTAGGGAGGGGATCGGTGTGGTAGAGGGTCTGGTGAGTTTTCTGATGGATCGTGATTAGGGGCGGGCGACCGCCATCTTGGGGACAGGCCCTGGTTGTGGTCGTGTGGTGGAGTATGCTGTGCCTCCCATTCCTGAGGTCAGCGCGACTGGGCTAGATTGTTGTCCGGTTCGGGGGAGAGGTAGAGTCTTGTAGAGGTGGTGGAGGGAGTTTAGGGGGTTGTTCTGTAGGTGGGAGTCTGGTTATCCGTTAGATACTGTAATTTTAGGGTCAGGTAGGAGGTAGTGTGCCTCATGTCTTCCGTTACTGGGATTACGTGACCAATTGAGATTCTAAGCACCCTCCCAGGTTACAGTGAGTGGACCCTTTCGTACTCTTTTCTCAGTTACTCACCAGAGTTGGTTTCTTTGGGGGTTGGGTGGGGGCTCTTCGCCCAGTTTCGACTTCAGTGTCTTCCACTTTTCCTGTTCCCGTTGGCGACTAATTGTTCGGAGTCCTGTGGTTTTGGCTGCAATTCAGACTCCTTGCCGGTCCAAGTGTGACTGTCCGGGATCTTCTGCTGTGGAGTGTGTAATCCACCCCTGCTAGAATACAGGGATACCAGACTATAGATTTATTGCTGCCACCCCTGTCAGTCTACCACAGCCTGGGTAAAGAGGGCAGTAGCCACTCTCTGTGAAATAGGGGTGCACTAAGCATTCCCCTCTGGACCTCAGGGCCAAGCTCTAGGGTCTCAATCCATGTAAACAGGAAGACCCTCAGTGGCCATGCACAATTGTCATGCTCACTGAGGTAGAGATCTAAAAAACAGAGTGACTTTCAAGCGACTTGCCTGGAGGTCAGCTTAAAGGCAGGAAAACACACTCTCCAGAGACATACATAAGACTTCCCGTTCCAACATAAATGATCAGTTTTTTTCTTTCTTTTTTAATACATTTTGGTTATACTTCGAAGAGTGTAATGCGGCAATGCTTTGCACTACGATATTAAAACAAAAAATACATACACATATACAGACATAAAACAATGTGCCAGCCATGCCTGTCTTAAGAGGAATGCAACCCCCTCAGCAAAAAAGTACACTGTGATAAAGAAAAACAAATGCATCAAAATAATAAAAGGTCAGGAGAACTAGGCGTGCTTTCTTTTTAGTCAGCATCATAAATAATTCTGGAATGTCACGTAGAATCATTCCGCTCACCTCCAAGACATGCTCCCATTGCCAAGGCGAAGATCAGTGGTTTCACTGGCAGGTTTACGTCAGCATCAAGGCTCAGATTGATGAGCACTGGGATCTGTTGGGAGTCAAAGACGCAAGCATCACTGATGGATCAAAGCCAGGCATTGTTGTCATGAATACTGAAGATTTTACTGTGTTTCTTACTCTTTACCTAGAAAATAATGCCTTTATGTTGAATATCTAACACTGATTTGCAATTTCTAATGAAAAAGCAGCTGCAGTGGCTTAACAAAATCATTCACCCCACCCGGTGGTGCGGGGGGACCCCTGAGCTCCAGGGGCCCCCTGTTGCATTGGCAGACCCCTGGCCTCAGAGCTTCAGACTACTTCTAGAGTGTGGTGGGGCCCTACATGTAACTGGGGGCCCCCTCAAGTTTTGTTACATCACTTAGCAACTGCCTTTGTGAGTCTTTCCTAAACCAGGTTTGACTGAATTTTTTGTTTGTATGCCGTGACTTCTTTGACATTTGTTTTGTTTACCATAGCGCTACAAATTTCTTGGTACTATCTTGTTGTGATTCACTTTTCAAAAACTAATTATTTGCCACGGATTAGAATACGTTAACGGTATAGTAAGAGGCTGGGTTATAGATTAGATAACCAAGTGCAGCCTATTACTATTGGTTAGCCTTCTAAACAATCTTATTTGCATACTTCTTATTCTATGGCCTTCCCTCTTGTGTTTGTCCATTCGTGGGACCATAGTTTCTTTACCATGCTTTTGATAAATGACATGTATTGACTGCTCACATTCAGCGACTTTTTTCTTGGCACGCAATGGGAGTACATGTTTTCTTGTTGTCTCCTATGTGATCTGCTTCCCCTTCAAATATCTGCCTCCATGCACTCTGAGTTGCTCCATCCTCATCCCCAGCTCATCCGTTGCTTTTCCCCGATCCTCCCTGCTTGTCTTTTTTTATTTAGAACTCTGCCTCAAGTTCCTCCTTTACTCTCTAAAGTGGCGGAGCCGCTACTGGGGTGGAGTGTCACCTCACTGCTTCACAGCAGTGCCAACTTTAGAAACATAAAATGATAACTTTAATTATTATCATTTTATGGTTCATGTCCGTCTGCACTGTGAGCAGGGGGGGAGGGGGGGAGTGTTTCACCCACTCTTATGTGTGCAATGACTGTTTGGTCGGCCCTCTCAGGCCGCCCAAAACAGTCATGCGCACTTCCCGTTCATGGAGAACATGCCCACCCCTCCAGCCCCTGGCTGAGCGCCGGGTCACGGTGTTCAGACTAATCACAATGCTGCATTGTAGCATTGTGATTGGCTTTGGGGAGGGTTCCTGGCTCGAAGGAAAAAATAGTTAATAAACAATGTATCAATCTGACGTTGAGGAAAACAACAAAAGTGGTAAATGCCTGGTGTTTGAAATGGGATTTCTGGTTGGCTAAGGCTTGCGTCAAAGCCAGGCAGAAACCTCTACTCTAGTCAGGGCAAGGGAGTTACACGCCAAAGATAACCCCTGCTCGACCCCTTGGTAGCTTGGCACAAGCAGTCAGGCTTATCCCGGAGGCCATGTGTAAAGCATCTGCGCAACGCACACAGCAACATACTAGGCACACCACAAAAGGAACTCCACACGAGGTTATATCAAAAATAGCCTTTGCATTCTCATAACACAGAATAGTAAACACATAATATACATCGTACCACCCGGCACCAGGTCATATATACCAGGGATTATTTACACCTGACAGGACCCACTGGACCACTGCAAGAACCATCATAAAGTGAACATAGTAAAAGTAAGACAGGTCATAAACGTACAACCAGTAATCACTGGTAACCACTGTACTCAGCATCAGCCTGTAACAAACCACATTATGCACAGCATCACATAGACCCCAAAGCTATTGTACGCCAACTTTATCAGTCTAACTTCGGTCTAAACGCATTAGACAATAACCTCACACAAACACATTATGCATAACACAGGGTGCGTAAATCATAGTACATGAATCACATTTCCTAGCACTACATTCATCACATTAGGGACTGGCGCCCTATTAACCTCACAGTCCCCCTGGCCAACTGGCCTTCTTGGAGGGCTCAAATGCCCTATGTCCACAATGTCAGGGCTGCTGCCTATGCAGCATAGTCAGCACATGTGCCATTGCACTGGGGCAGAGGAGTGCAACTCACTCCTCTCTCTCATTAATGCCCCCAAAGAACTGTGGCCTACACGTAGCAGCTGGCACTAAGTGCTGCGCAGCTGTGAATATCAAATGAGATCTGGCATCACTGTGCCTTCTTGTGCCACTGTGCGCCAAACATTGCAGCAGCCCACGCTAGTGGGGTGTGGCTGGGAATCATGGGAAGGGACCCTGGCACGACTGTGCCCTCTGGGCCCCACTGGGCCTCTCTTAAACAATATTGCCCCCATCAGTACAGCTGCCCACTGTCAGGTGGGGCAGCTGGGAAAATCGCCAAACTGGTAGGGGCACGGGGAACAGCACGCGCCCCTCTGTGCCCTTTCAAGACAAATATGCGCCCTTCGTTGGAAGGACCACCTATCAGGTGGGGCCGCTCAGGAAATGGATGCCGTGTCCCGGCCTAACACTGTGCCTCACAATGCATCACATCCTAGCACTACATACATCACATTAGGGACTGGCGCCCTATTAACCTCACAGTCCCCCTGGCCAACTGGCCTTCTTGGGGGGCTCAAATGCCCTATGTCCACAATATCAGGGCTGCTGCCTATGCAGCATAGTCAGCACATGTGTCATTGCACTGGGGCAGAGGAGTGCAACTCACTCCTCTCTCTCATTAATGCCCCCAAAGAACTGTGGACTACACGTAGCAGCTGGCACTAAGTGCTGCGCAGCTGTGAATATCAAATGAGGCCTGGCACACTGTGCCTTCTTGTGCCACTGTGCACCAAACATTGCAGCAGCCCGCGCAAGTGCATCACAACACGGACGAAGTACCTACTCACCGGGGCTCTCTGTAGCAGGGGCTTCCCTCGCTATTGCAGAAGCCCCACCCAAAGTCAGGCATCACGCTGCCTGACTTCCTCTCCGGCCGCACTGTGATTGGCAGTCTCCGGCAGGTGCATTATCACTCGGATCCGGCTGCGGCGGTGAAACGCGGGGTGGGCTGCCACTTTAATTTAAGTAGAATGAACCAGGCAATATGCGGGGTGGGCACCACCAATAAAGGATAGCGGGAGAGCGGGGTGGGCACCCGCTCTCCAAAACCCAAAGTCCTTCAAGAAATCGGAATGCGGAGTGGGCACCCGCAATTAGGTCATAACGGGGGAATCCCTACGCTGGGGACTCCATCACCAAGGGCCGCAGTTCAGCGCTGTGCAGCCCCCAGGATCTCCTCCTTTGGGGAAAGTAAATTAAAGCATAGCGCTCACAGGGCGCAAAAAGATGCAGCAAAGGTCCTGGGTCCTGGAGGATGACATGAAAAAGGGGTCCGGAAAGTCCTTTAGGCATCAAGGGGCAATGCAGGGCCCAGGGAGGCAGGGCCCAGGGAGGCAGGCCCTCATGGCAGCCCCCCTGGGCCCCACCAGCAGCAGGCCCCGGCGCACAAGTTACTTACCTTCGATAACGATATATCTGTAAGAAACAGTAGTTAGTGTTAGATTCCTTACCTTAGAATATCCCCAGGCGTCAGACTGGATCCGGAAAGTTTTGCGTAGCAGTACCCCTGCGCCTCGGTAGCCATCGTCTGTGGCTCCGCATCCGTCGTCGGCGTCGTGGTCGCCGGGATGACGTCTGAGTACTTAGACACTGCCCTTGCGCGCTGACGTCAGTTCTTGTACATAGCTTTCCGCGCCAGGAATGCAGAGCCATGCCAGAACCGACACTGGTGCCATAAAACTAGGGCCCTCAAAGGGAAATACCCAAACCCTAGATATCGGTCCGCAGAACGGGGAGGATGGGTGGGGTGGTAAGGAATCCAACACTAACTACTGTTTCTTACAGATATATCGTTACCGAAGAAACAGGTTAGTGTTAGATTCCTTACCTTAGAATAGATACCCCAGCAATACCAACCCCGGTGGTGGGTCTGCGGACCAAGATCACACCAGAAAGTCCTGGAGAACGGAAGGGCCGAAAAAGCCATCTCTCTGGACTTGGCTGTCCAGGCAGTACTGTATAGCAAACGTGTGCAGCGAGGCCCACGTAGCTGCCTGACAGATGTCCTGCAAGGGGACTCCCTGACCCAGGGCAGTAGTAGCCACCATGGCCCATGTGAAATCGGCCCTCAGCCCAACAGGGGGCTCCTTTTTAGCCAAGGAGTAACAGACCTTAATGCACAACACGACCCACCGAGAGATGGTCCGTTTGTGCACCGCCGTCCCTTCTTCGCACCCACGTAACCAACAAAGAGCTGGTCGTCCACCCAGAACTGGCATGTGCGATCAAGGTAGGAGAGGGCATGTTTTGGGTCCAGACGGTGAAGCCTTTCTTCCTCCTTGGAAGGATGCTGAGGCGGAAAGAAGGTGGGCAAGGTGATGGACTGCCCGATGTGAAAGACTGCAACCACCTTGGGCAGGAAAGGAGGACAGGTTTTCAACACAACTTTGTCCGGATGGACGGAAAGGAAAGGAGGCTTAGAAGAAAGAGCCTGGAGCTCACTCACTCTCCTTGCAGAGGTGATGGCTACCAGGAATGCAGTCTTAAGAGTAAGAAGACGAAGAGGGCAATTGTGAAGTGGCTTGAAAGGAGCACACATCAGAAATGTAAGAACAAGGTTCACGTCTCACTGAGGCATCACGAAAGGAACAGGAGGGAACATGTGCATGATGCCCTTCAAGAATCTATTAACAATAGGGGACTTGGAAAGAGAAGGCTGATCAGGAAGCCTCAAGAAGGCAGAAATGGCAGAGAGGTAGCCCTTAAGAGTGCCCAGAGCAGAGCCCTGCTGGGCAAGAGAAAGAAGTAAGAGGAGAACCTCTGAAAGGGGGGCAGAGAGAGGATCCACAGCCTTTGCTGTGCACCATGCCACAAATTTGTTCCACCTGCAGGCGTATACCGATTTTGTGGAGGGACGCATGGCTGCCAGAATCACATCACATACTTCAGGAGGCAAGCCAAATGGCCTCAACTGCCGCCGCTCAATCTCCACGCATGGAGGTGGAGGCTGGACAGGTTTGGGTGGAGGACCGTCCCCTGCTGCTGTGATAGAAGGTCCTCCTGAAAAGGCAGACGAATCGGAGGATCGACTGACATGCTGAGTAGCTCGGGATACCAGTATCTTCGTGCCCAGTCGGGAGCCACAAGGATGACTTGGGCCCGGTCGCGCCTGATCTTCTTCAGCACTCTGGGTAGAAGTGGTATAGGCGGAAAGGCGTATAACAGACAGCAGCTCCACTCACGACGAAAATAGTCTCCGAGTGAGTGCCGCTTTGGAAATTCCATCGCGCAGAACTGATGACATTGCGAGTTCTCTTCGGTGGCGAATAGATCTAACCAAGGCTCTCCCCACTGCCGAAAGAGGCCTTGCGTCAAGCCTGAGTTCAGACGCCATTCGTGATCCATCATGCACCGGCGGCTGAGTTCGTCTGCCCTGGCGTTCAGGTAACCTGCCAGGTGTTGAACCACCAGGGTGACGCCCTGGTGTTCCAGCCATGTCCAGAGGCGCAGAGCCTCCTGACAAAGGGTCCATGACCCCCCGCCCTGTTTGTTGCAGTACCACAAGGAGGTGGTGTTGTCCGTTAACACCTGCACTACCCTTCCCTGGACAGAAGGAAGGAATGCTTTCAGTGCAAGCTGGATCGCGCGCAGCTCCAGAAGGTTGATGTTAAGCCGGGACTCCACCGGAGACCAGAGGCCTCTGATCTCCCTCTCTCCCATGTGGCCCCCCATCCCAGGAGGGACGCATTCTTCACCACTACGTGCTCCGGTTGGGGTAGGGAGAGATCTGCCGCTGACCCAATCGGGGTTCGAGAGCCACCACTGCAACTGTCTCGCAGTGCCCTCCCAGATCCGGACGTGGTCGGACAGATTGCCCTGATGCTGCGCCCACTGAAACTTCAGGTCCCACTACAGAGCCCGCATCCGCCATCGGGCGTGATGCACCAGAAGGATGCAGGAGGCCAGCAGCCCCAGGAGCCGCAGCGTCAACCTGACCGAGACTCGAGATAAAGACTGAAAGACTGGAATCAGAGCCTGAATATCCGGAACCCGCTGTTCGGGAGGATAACGACACTCGCATGAAGCGAAGGAAACTGGTGAAACCTTTTTGGAGCTAACTAGTGTGGCTGTGTGAATGATAAGACGATTTGCATTGCCCATTGAATAATTATTTTACCTGCACCTGGAATAGCGCGCACTAAACGAATTTGGTTTAGGAAGCGTGACACATTTTTTACTTAACACTGCGCCGATTGATTTTAAAATTTGCACTGTGTACGATGTAAAATGTAATTTGAAATACTGCTTCACTCACCCCCACATCACTCCTGCAGCCCCGTTCCACCGCAAGCGCCAGGCTTGTTTGAGTGGAGGGCGCAGGGAGGCTCCTTCTTCCGGCTCCCAGGCCGAGGAGGACACCGATTGGCTGAGTGGATAGAGGCGGAGCTCACGAGCCCGTCCTCTACAAAAGCCCATTGAATTTTGTCAGTCTCCCTGACGACACTCGCATGAAGCGAAGGAAACTGGTGAAACATTTTTGGAGCTAACTAGTGTGGCTGTGTGAATGATAAGACGATTTGCATTGCCCATTGAATAATTATTTTACCTGCACCTGGAATAGCGTGCACTAAACGAATTTGGTTTAGGAAGCGTGACACATTTTTTACTTAACACTGCGCCGATTGATTTTAAAATTTGCACTGTGTACGATGTAAAATGTTATTTGAAATACTGCTTCACTCACCCCCACATCACTCCTGCAGCCCCGTTCCACCGCAAGCGCTAGGCTTGTTTCAGTGGAGGGCGCAGGGAGGCTCCTTCTTCCGACTCCCAGGCCGAGGAGGACACCGATTGGCTGAGTGGATAGAGGTGGAGCTCACGAGCCCGTCCTCTACAAAAGCCTGACGCTCTCTATGACGCGCAGTGAATACGCGCTGCGACCGCGCCATAACCGCGCCAAAGACAAGCCTAAGACCAGCCCGTCTGGGCCCGTCCGGGACAGTACGGGGCATGGGGCACGGAATAATACTCTATTGGTGCGGCAACCTGCAGGTATGAGCTCTGCATATCTCAAAAGCCTGCGCCCAATAAAACACAATGACTGTTGTGTACTACTGCCCACACTCACTAGTAGTACCGCTTGCCGTAATTGCAACTTGACCCTGACCAATTTTCAGCCCCATCCTGACCCCAAACCTGGTAAGCCAACACCTATACTGCGAGCAAAACCTAAGACCCGCGACTTCTCCTTCTATAGCGTAAACTGCAGGTCCCTACCGCAGCACAAACTAGATATTTTTAATCTTTTACTCGATAACAAACCCAGCGCCCTCTTTCTCACAGAAACATGGCTGCATGAGAGCGCAGGTCCTGACATAGCAACCGCCCTCCCCCTGACTACGCTATAGTCAGGAGAGACAGAGAAGGTCATATTGGAGGAGGAATTGCTATCATATTCAATCGAGAAATTACTTGCACACTAGAACCCGTCCATATCCCTGACTGTGAAGCAGCCTCTTTTAAAATCACCCTAAACCCTAATTTTACGGCCTCTGGCATCCTAATATACAGGCCCCCTGGGTATGCCAACTCCTGGGCTGCTAATCTGGTGAACTACATTACTCCCTTCCACCTCGCCTCAAAAAACTTTGACGACCCCTCAAATGCGGCTTGCACCAATTTACTCGACGATCTAGCAGCTCTGAATTTAACACTACTTAACTCTGGACCTACTCACAAGGCGGGGCATCTGCTAGATCCCATCTTCACAAATATTCCTGAACTCAGCTGGCTCGATACTATCCCAATTTGTTGGTCAGACCACCATCTTGTCCACTTCTGTCTGAATTTACCAACACCTCCTAAAACAAACGCCGCCTGGCCTATATCCGCGATAAGGAATTGGAAACTCCTTGACATTGGGAAACTTAACGACACTCTAGCAAGGCATTCGCCAGGCACAGGCACTGACATAGAAAGTATTGCTCTGGCCACACACTCCTGGCTAGAAAATGCCGTCGAAAAATGCCTTCCCCTTTCCCGAGTAAAAAGTAATACTCACCGCCCCCCAGCTCCTTGGTTTAATGAGTCTCTGAAAACCATTAAATCCAAATGCAAAACCCTCGAAAGAAAATGGCGGAAAGACTACGCTCACGACAAAAAAAACATATACCACAAAGCTAGAAACGAATATCATTCAGCCTGTATCAAAGCCCGAGCCCTTTTTGTAGCCAATACCATCAATACTGCGCCCAATAAAGCAAAAATTTTATTTAACACTGTAAAGGACCTTGCTGGGGAGAAAACGGCTGCATCGGCTTGCCCATTAAATAAAAAACAATGCCAAGATCTCGCTTCCTTTTTTAATGAGAAAATTAAAAACATCATCTCAGGCATCAGGAGCAATCTCCCTACCCCCGACCCCACAGACGCAGTCCCCTCCTGGTCGAATGACATCAACATCATTGAGTCTTGGCCTTCCTTTACCTTGGAATCACTCATTTCCACCCTCAAAACAGTTAAATCAGCCTCCCCACGGGATCCAGCACCGGTTTCTGTTCTTAAAAAACTGGATATTCCTTCCCTGACCATTATTGCAGAAACTATAAATTCTTCCCTCCAGCTCTCCACAGTGCCTGCAATGTGGAAACACGCTATGGTCAGTCCACTCCTAAAAAAAACCAATGCCAACCCGGAACTCCTTGTGAATTATCGGCCCATCTCACTTCTCCCCATATTTTCTAAACTACTGGAAAGGCACATTCATTCTGCCCTCACCATCTTTACCGAAGAGAATTGCCTTCTTCATCCATCGCAGTCGGGTTTTAGAGCCGGTTTCTCCACAGAAACAGCCCTGCTAGGAGTAACCGAAAACATCAGGAAACTCCTAGATGATGGTCAGACAGTCGCACTCATTCTATTAGACCTGAGTGCGGCTTTCGATACCATCTCCCATTCCACACTTCTGACCATACTTGGGAGAAACGGCATCAGGGGGGATGCGCTAAAATGGATTGAGTCTTTCTTGTTGCAGAGAACATTCCAAATCACATCCCCAATAGCCTGCTCTGACACGGTTAGCGCCCCCCACGGAGTACCACAAGGCTCCATCCTGAGCCCTCTGTTCTTTAATCTCTACCTCCGGCCCCTGGCTGACATAGCGGATGAATCTGGGCTTACCCTCATGACATACGCCGATGACTCTCAAATCATCTTCTCCTTGTCAGAGTCTAACCCATTGATCCCATCCCGTCTTAAACAAGGTCTCCACAACATCTTCAGCTGGATGTCCACAAACCAGCTGAAGTTGAACGGAGACAAGACAGAAATCCTTCTCCTGGGGAAAAATAAAGACCTCTGGAACACAACTCACTGGCCCCCCGAGCTTGGTTCCATCCCCACACCCACCACCCAAGTAAGAAATCTGGGGGTTACCATTGACAACACCCTGTCTATGAAGCAACAGGCTAACAAAGTGGTTGGCCTCTGCTTCACCATCTTGAAATGGTTAAAAAAGATCCTTTGGATGCTGCCCCTTGATACGCAAAAGACCGTAGTCAATGCACTTATTACATCACGTCTTGACTACGGCAACATCCTATACTTGGGTTCAAACAAAGCTGTCATAAACCGCTTACAACTGGTCCAGAACTCAGCGGCAAGACTACTTTGTAACATTCCAAAAACCTCCAGTGTGTCCAACCATCTGAAAGACCTACATTGGGTCAGGTGGAGAGCCGCATCCGGTTCAAAGCCATGAGCTACATGTTTAGGATCAAATCTGGTACCGCCCCTAAATATTTACAAACCCTGGCAACCCCCTACATTCCGGCAAGAGCGCTGCGTTCTCAACATTCCGCAAACTTCTCCACCCCGAAGTTCAGGCTAGCGAGAATGGGAGGAAGATCCTTCTCTGTCCTAGGGCCCACGCTCTGGAACAAGCTCCCTATTCACATCCGCAAAGAAGCCAGTTATGTCATCTTCAGGAAACATCTAAAGACCTGGCTTTTCCAGAAATAATCCACCAGTCATGAATCCACCTTACCTTAATCGCTTCAATTCTGTCATCGGCGCCGGGAAACCCTTGTTGGGTAGCTGCGCGCCATACAAATGCAATAAATAAATAAATAAATAAATAACCCCGAAACTGCGCCGAGTCTAGAACCGCTCCAATGAAGAGGAGCTTCTGAGAGGGACACAGGTGTGACTTCGGCACGTTGATGGAGAACCCCAGCGAGTGCAGGAGGTCGGCTGTAGTCTGGAGGTGGGAGATGACTGTTTGGGGCAAAGCCACCTTCAACAACCAATCGTCGAGATAGGGGAAGACTGTAACCCCTAATCTGCGCAGATGAGCTGCGAACACCGCCATCACTTTCGCGAACACCCGTGGGTCGCTGTTAAGGCCATAGGGGAGCAAGGTAAACTGAAAGTGCTTGTGGCCTACCATGAACCGCAGTTATCGCAGGTGTGCCGGCAGGACGGGGATGTGGAAATATGCGTCCTGCAAGTCCAATGCTACCATCCAGTCTTCTGGGTCCAGGGCAGCTAGGAACTGAGCCAAAGTCAGCATCTTGAACTTCTCTTTCCGGAGGAAGCCGTTGACGCTCCTTAGATCCAAGATAGGGCGTAGGCCCCCTTTGCCCTTATTGGGTACCAGAAAGTAGTGGGAATAGCAACCACGTCCTACTTCTGGTCCAGGAACGCGCTCAACGGCCCCCTTGGTCAAGAGGGCCGTAACTTCCTCCTGCAGAAGTTGCAAGTGATCCACCGACATGCGGTGGTAATTCGGTGGCATGGCTGGAGGTGTTGCCTCGAAAGGGAGGGAGTAGCCCCTTCGGACGATTTGCAGCACCCACCTGTCCGATGTGATGGAGCACCAGTGGAGGAGGTGATGGTGAACCCTGCCCCCCACTGGCGTCGAATGGGCCTGATAACACAGACTAGGAGGATTTTGAGGCAGATGCTGCGGGGGCGGGTGTTGACTGGCCTTGCCCGTGTCCCCCGGCACCGCCACGGCGGTTACCACGTCCGCAACCGCGTTGAGGTGGGTTCTGCAGCCTGTGGCTAGCTGGGCGTGAGGGGGCGCCCCTTCCTTGGCCACGAAAGGGACGAAAGGCGGAAGTCTGCTGGCGTTGGCCGAGGTCCAAGGACTTGGCCGTAGCCCTGGAGTCCTTAAAACGTTCCAGCGAGCTGTCCGCCTTGTCGCCAAAAAGGCGACGGCCATCAAAGGGCATGTCCAAAAGGGATGCCTGGACATCGCCCGAAAAGTTGGCGGACCTCAGCCAGGCATGGCGGCGAACCGCCACAGTTGTTGCCATCGTCCTGCCTAGCTAGTCCGTGGTATCCAGTCCACACCGAATGGAATATCGTGCTGCGTCCCCTCCCTCCGCGAGGGTCTGGGTTAGCTTCGCCTGGACCTCCGCCGTGCACTACGGCAGCACTTCCGCAACCGTATCCCATAAAGAGTGAAAGTAACGGCCCGAAAGGCAGGCTGTGTTGACAGACCGCAACCCCAAACTCAGTGAGGAGAACAGCTTCTTACCGAACTGGTCGTACCTTTTGGATTCCCGATCCGGAGGGGCGGTCGGGAATGCGGTCTGGGAAGTTGAGGCCTGGACCACCAGGCTCTCAGTGGTGGGGTGAACGGACAGGAAACTGGGGTCGCCCGGAGCCGTGCGGTGGTGTCGGGCCACGTTCCGATCCACAGGGAGGCCTGTGGAGGGCTTGGACCAGGTGCCCAACAGAACGTCAGTGAGGGCCTTGTTGAACGGCAGGAGAGGCTTGCCTGCGGTATGAGTACCTCAGTGAGGAGGTTAGTCCTCATGGTTGCTACTGGGAGCTCAAGAGCCAAGGACTTGGCCGCCCGATTCAACACCATGTGGTACGCAGCCCCCTCCTCCGTAGCCACGGTAGGAGGAGAGACAAAACCAGTGTTGGGTGAAGTGTCCAGACCACTGGCCTCCCCAAATTTGTCCATCCAGTCCTGAGTCAACTGGCACTGTAGTGCCAGAGGGCCCTCAGACCCCTCCCAATCCTCCTCGTACTCCATCTACTGAAGGTCAGGAAGAAATGATGGAGCCGGATCGTTGGTGAAGAGCTCACCTATCGGCGAAGACGGCGCCGGGTGGCGCCAGTCCGACGCCAGATCCAGACCGGGGTGGAGATCGGGGATGACGCCACCAGGGAATGGCGCCGACGCCCTTGGCGATGACACCGGCGGAGGGGTCGTAAGTTCTACCAGCGTAGACACGGATCCAGGCCTGGATCCTGAGGAACCCTGCGGCGTCTGGACCGAAGTCGCCGACGGCGCCAAAGCACCCGACGGCGCCGAAACCATCGGCCCGCTTGGGCTCCCAGACGGGTCCACAGGGCCTGAAGGCACCTCCACGGGACCCGACGGAGGGAAGCGCGACCTCATGGCCAGGAGGAGGTCGCTGATCTCCTCCGGCGTCGTGTTCAGCACAGGGACCGGCGGGTGTGGAGCTGGACGCGTCGCTTGCGGCTCTGGCAAAGCCGCGTGGGCGGTGTCGACCGAATCCCCCGGCCGCGTCGCGCGAGCGTGGGTGGGGGGTGGAGTCAGAAGTGCGGTGTCGCTTCTTCAACTTCTTGTGCCTCGACTTACCTGAGGACTTTGAGCCCGACGAGTGGCGTTGACTCGCCGAGCTGTGATGACTGTGGCCCCGCAACCGGTCCCTCAACCTCCTCCTGGACCGGGACCTCGAGCGGCGCGGGCCGACTGCTGGATCTCGAGTCGCTTATGGGACCACTCCCCCCTAGCTTCCGACGTCAAGGCCTGGCAGTCGGGGCACGACTTATCATCATGGTCGGTCCAGAGGCAATAAAGGTACCGATGGTGGGGGTCAGTAACCGACATCAGTTACAGTCATCACAGGGCTTGAACCCGGGCATCCCTACCGGCACCGGAGTCGATAAACGACCCTAGAAGATCCAAAATAGATCAAAAAAAGTTAGTCAAAAAGTGACTAAGGAGTACTGCTCTTCTCGGATTTGCGCTTGCTGGCGCGAAAAAAGAAGAACTGACGTAAGCGCGCGAGGGTGGCGTCTAAGTACTCCAACTACATCATCCCGACGACCACGACGCCAACGACGTACGCGGAGCCGCAGACGACGCCTACCGACGCGCAGGGGTACTGCTACGCAAAACTTTCCCGATCCAGTCTGACGCCTGGGGATATTGTAAGGTAAGGAATCTAACACTAACCTGTTTCTTTCAGAAAGGAACAGCACACCAAGACTGAAAATTTTCATGGGGTCACAGCCCGTATATTTATATCAGCATTTCCCTTTGTGTCCCATCACAGGGCTTGGGGATACCAGGCCGAACTGGTTTAGGGGGGATTCGGAGCACTTTGTTTTCGATGCTCCTCTATCCCTTTGTCAGGTGGGGGGCTCAGTGATCAGACACACCACAGGGAGCGGAGCCAGCATTGTACAGCCTGGGCATGGTCCTATTCAGAGTCAGGGGATTACCCCTCCCACTACTCTTGGCCCAGGTGTCCCATTCAGCCAAGCTGACTCACCCTGCCCCTCCTGGAGCCACCAACACCTCTCAGCTCCTGTCACTCACAAGCCAGGCATGCAATTCATATCAGGCAGGCAGACACATAGCACACAGAAATGTCAACTTCTAAAAGTGGCATTTCTCCACTAGTCACCATAGATCTGCGCACACCATTGGGCAGCATTTATCCCCACAAGTTCATACATACTAAACTCGACCCTGCACTCCTCTCATACCAGGAATTACCATGGACACACTTATCCCCCAAGCATTCCTATGGGAGGGCAGGCCATTCTCACCATACGCACGCAGAGAGCACATGCACTTTATACTGGGCCAAAGTTCAAAAGTACCCAGAGGCCTAAAACCACTACCACCATGTCAGAGCTTAAGGCAAAAAGTTCAGGGGTGAACCTGACAAAAAGGGCCAAGTCCAACACATTGCATGGAAAATCAAAACAAAGCAAATAACCAATCAAATTACCAAAATAATAAAAGGAAATTAGGACGAGATTAAAAGAAGCAGACAAGATTGCTCACACTTGTTTTCTCTATTAGCGAGATATAAATAAGGAAAAACTGAATCCTACAAAGATAGAGATTAAACAATTGATTAAACAATTGATGTAGAAATTAGAAATAAATACATTAGTCTGGAAAAAATAAAAATCCTTCCCCTTCACCCTAAAGTCCCTACCAAACACCAAGGTATGACAACAGGACAACTTGCTGCAAGATATTCATAAAACATTTGAATATTTTTAGTACACCCAATCTATTTAATGAAATACAAACACAAATTTCATCCCTCATTTAAAAAAGGAAAATGGTTTACTTTACTAAAATCCGGAAAAGATCCACTGTATTGCACTTCCTATTGATCTATTACTCTGCTTAATTCAGATTATAAATTATTTTTTAAAGTAATCACATTTAGAACAGGATTTGTAGGGCAGTTGATTTATCAAACATGAACTAACACACATTATGGGTGGGAAGCAATAGACTATGCAGAGACTGAGCAGATTCCATCAGTCATCTGGCTTCTTAATGCAGAAAAAGCATTTGACCTATTCAATTGGAGAAATGTATTTTCAGTATTAGCAGGGATGGAATTATCTAAGCAAGTGAATAAAATGTTTGGATTATTATATTCAAATTCTACAGTCAAATTGGTATTAAATGGTCAAGTTGTGGGCAACATCTCTATCAGCAGAGCAACTTGACAGGCTGCACACTTTTGCTGTTAATTTTTACCTTATTCATAGAGCTGTTATCCTGATTAATTACTCAAGAGCAATCTATTATACCTAATTCAGGCCTGAATAGCTTAAAAATCTTTCTAAACACGGTTGATGTAGCATTTAAAGTTATTAAGAAATTCTCTTCTCGATAAAATATAAATAAAACCAAGGAAGTGTTTAATTGCCAAAAAGATAAACTCAAGTGGGATTATCAGTTAATGGGGAAATCTAGGTTGGTTCGCTATCTAGGTATAAAAGTAGTTGATGGAGTAGTGTAGATCAATTTAATCAATTAAATACTCCTACTACAGGAAATTCTGAAAGATTTACAGAAAGGCATTTGATTCCCCTTTCGCAGGTAGGAAGAATACATCTCATTAAAAAATAGTGATACTCCGCTGTTAATTCTACTTTCATAGTCTTTGTTGCTATCTAAAAAGTGTTTTTCTAGATTTGACTTCAGGATTAATTTCTTTAGATGTCCAAGTAAAATCCCTCGTGAAATATGTGCGCCCGTTAAGTAAGGAAGATGAACTCTTATGGAATTCAAACTATACTACATGGCTGTTATAACAAGAAACTATAGCACAAACTTACAACAAAACTCATCATACCTAATCAGCAGGAACAATACTTCTTATGAATCATAAATCAGATGAGAGAAAAGAAAGGTAACTGGGGCTATGGTGCTAAATTCTACAGTCTACAATTCTAAAAATTATTTCAATTCAAAATCCTTCAGACAATCAGACGGCAGTATGCGTCATGAGTGAAATGATACAGTTACAAGAAAGAGTTCACCCTTAAATTGAATAGTTCATACCTACCTCTAGAACTAATTGAAGACTTAGTAAAGAAATAATAGAAATTGATAAATGTGAGAAATTGGTTGTTAGATGACTGGGGTGTGAGCTCTGGTCAAGTGCCAGCCAAGATACCTTGCAGGGTGAACCACAAAAAGTCAGTAGATTAACCTGTGCTTAACCCTGTGTAGCTTGGCACAAGAAGCAACCAGGCTTAACATCGTGGCAATGTGTAAAGTATTTATGCAGCACACCAACACTAATAAAGTGAAAATACAACACAAGACAAATCCCACACCAATTTAGAAAAATTTTGTAAATTTAAATAACTTTTTTGACGCCAAACCAACAAAAATCTAATCAGTAAAACTGTAGTCATGAATTTTTAACGTTTTTAGTAAAAGATCAAAGCGCCAGCCACTGACATTCAGTCAAGCGAGACCTGGTCAATGTCGAAAAATATGGCTGACAGTGATGTGTTCAGGTACAAGAAGTGGATTGGGCCCAGTCAGTGCTTATCTTCGGGGTTAGAAGAAATTTCTGGCAAATTTTTCTCAGAAGGTAAAGTTTAGTGGGTATAGGCTGGATGTGATGTCTGAGGAGGGAGCATCATCATTAAGGAGCCTTAGGTCGAACCTGCAGCAAAGAATTTTACATTCAGACTTAGTCTTTGTTGGAAGTGAACAAGATTTGCTGATGTGGAGAAGAACATAGTGGGAGAAGCAGCAAAGTCAATCCGATAGGCAAGGCACCTCTGGCAGCTAGGGAGCAGGTTGGTCCTTGTCTCCTCCTGGTTCTCAGAGCAGTTTTTTGGCCCCAAAAAATTCGAAGTCCTCAATTTTGGCTCAATTGTTGTTTTTGCATTTGTCACCCCGAGTGGGATGGTTATGCTCAGACGTGAGTCCCATGCTCTCCACACCACTGGAGTCAAGATATCCAGGCTGATGACGGCTGATAGCCAGAAACCAGTCCTTGGATGCTTGATTCCGGTCCAGGAAAGGCATGGCTTGGCAGTTCGGGCTGGACTATTCCCATGAGGCACAGGGTCAAGACTGGTTTGCATATGGCCATGTCTGACCTGGGGTGGTGAGGAGTGCAAAAAAACTGATGGATTTAGGCCCAGATCTCTGTACTGGGGTGAATGTATGACATTGTTCTGCATTCTGTCCATCAATTGTTGTTTTTGCATCTGGGCACCTTTAGCACAGCAACTAAGGCTCCAGGACAGGTGGGACTCCACTTGTGGGTTCAGAATTCACTCAGGCTGGATCCAGAAGCAGATTCAAGATTGTGGGAGCCTTTTGTGTCCCAGGAGGCCAGCAAAGTAGCCCTTGGAGACACTCTCGTAGTCGTAGGTTCAGATGAAGATGCAGGGTTCAACAGCTGGGCTGGCCTCTGCAGGTTCAAGGCAGGCTCCAGGCATCAAAGCAATCATTCAAGGTACAGCAAAGCAGTATTTTAGAGTGCACAGCAGCAGGCAGTCCTGACAGTACTTCTCCAGGTCCAGGAATAAACAGAAGTGTAGGTCTGAAAGACCCATATTCACATGCTGGTGACCTTCCTCTGGAAAGTGGGAGAAACCTTCCTGCAGAAGGAGTGGAGAAGTGTGGCTCAATGGTTAGAGCGGCAGACCCTGATGCAGAGTTCTGGCCCGGGACCAGGGTTCAATTCCCCGCCTTGGCGGGTCTTGGGCTCAAAATTCCACGGACCTGATAATTCTCGCCTCGGTGCCTATTCCAATCATGGAGTCCCACTCTGCAACTCTGGGCAATAGCTTGCTTAATCTCCACATTGGCACCCACAACGCTAAGGATGCCTGGCATCCACCTTGGAGGTGCCCAGGAGTGGACACCTCACAGGGAAAGCCAGGATGGGTTCCACAGCGGTATTCGTACAAGCGCCGAGAGACCCCTAGGGGTGATTCATGCGCTATACAAGTATCCCCACATGCAAGGAGAAACCTTGCATGGAATTTCCTCACCTCCCTGCTCTGTCTCCAAGCTGGCTGCAGTGACAATGTGGAGGTGATAGGTCCTTTGTGTGAAGGCATAGCAAAGCCTATGAAGTTGCAAGTGGACTGTCCTCAGCACTGCCCCCCTATCGGGCTGTACTGTTCCTACAGGGTCAAGACTGATTTGCATATAACTGGGCCCAAACTGAGGTGGCAAGGTGTGCAAAATATTGGTGGATTTGTATGCGGCCCGATTACAAGAAATTTACCCTGGGTTCCTTGTGTTCTGGTTCAGGGAGGACCTCACTTGGCAGTTTGTGCTGAACTGTTCCAATTGGAGCAGGGTCAAGAGTGGTTTGCATTTAGGTGGGACCAAACTAAGGTGGCATGGTGTACAAAATAACTATGATTGGGATGCAGCCCCAAGTGATTACACCCAGTCGTGTGACACTAATCAGGCTGCAGGCACAATAGGGCCTAGGGCAGGGAAATGTCAATTTTCTAAAAGTGTTCTTTTCAAAATTGTAATTACAAATCTAACTTTACCATTAATGAGGATTTTTCATTACAATTTCATAGATACCAAATAGGGCTAACTTAGGAGGGAGTTATTTCCGATAAAATTGAGTTTAAGGTTTGGTAAGGGGGCTATATTGTAAAGTCAAACTGGAAGTTTAACACTGCTTTCAGGCTGAAATGGCAGGCCTAGGTGCATGTTGTAAAGTGCTGTGCTACTTATGTATGGTATACCACTCTTTAAAGGACTTATAAGAAAATTAAATATGCCAATCAGGTGTACGCCAATCAAACCATGTATAGGGGTATTAGGCACTGGTTAGAAGCGCTAAAGTGCAGAGAGTCCAAAGGTCATAAAAACAACTTTCAGTACAAAAATTGAGGCAAATAGGCAAAAGGTTTGAGGGGAAAACCACCCTAAGGCTGACAGGTCTAACAATCAACTATTTGGGGTATCAAACAAAGAGAGGTTTTTCAAATATTTGAGGTTTTGTAGCTAGTATAAGTGCCTCAATATACCTATGAGCCTATTTGATTAACTATTTGCCCAAGTGTCTATGAGCTAATTTGATCAGGTATTTCACGATCATGCAAACAAACTACACAGGAAAAATGTATTAGTCATTTGTCGCAAATAATATGCCCTATCATTACATCATATCCTACCGGTGAACAGTGGACTTGGGGAGACCAGTAACTCCCAAGAGATGAATTGAATGATAAATTAAGTCACAACCTGATCAGTACAAATTGAATACAAATTCAATACATTTGTAGTTAACTATTATATTATGCACCAGAAAGAATAATTAGGGTGAATTCTGAAATTAGTAACACATGCAACCAGAGCAATGGTAGAATCATGAAAACACATGCTAAGTAACTGCCATGGTTTAGCAGCGTTTGGTCTGAGATATATTACAAATATAAGTAATAACAGGGACACCGCTAGATTACAATCCTGAAGTAGTTCTTTTAAGGACTAACAGAATGGTTAAGACTTTGACTCTCTTATCTTAGTGGCTATGCTTATTTTAGCACAAAAATGAAAATCACTGGAGAGCCCAAAATTCTGGTTACGAACGTTAAACTGAACAAGATTTTATGCAAGGATCAAACATATTATTGTCATCCAGGACTCAGTAATACATTTGAAAAACATCCAAGGACCTTTCACACATTGGGTTATTGCTTTAAATGTAACGGTCCATTGCCTTTATTGAATAACATATTCTAATATTTAATCTCATTTGGGTAGTTGATTTTACCAAGCCATCACCTCCAAAATAGTTAATGAGCTGTTCAACATTTTCATCTCCCCATCTGAGAATGATTGCTCGTCTCTGAAATTTGTATCTGCTAAATTAAAAATTTAGTTTTGATAAGAATTTCTAATGTTAGAGGGCACTTTAAGGCAGTTTTAACCTACTTGAGTGTGGTGTAATGTCTTATGTGGAACAAAAACAACCTTGGTGACTGTGCAATTTCCTTATTTTCCAGATCAACCAGCGTTCTGTGTAGATGGATGTTGCAAGACTAATGAATAAAAAAGCCAAAAGGACTGAGAAAGTTTTTGTCTTCTTTGTTATGGATTTATTTTATGAAGCCTAATTCTCGAATAGTCTCTTTGACTTCGGCCAGTTGTGTCTATTTGTTTTTTAACTTTACTGGTATCTTTAGCTAGTGCTTTCAGGTCCATTGAAGGAGGGGTGGTGTAGCTGCTAAAGCTTTTTTCCCCCTGTGCTAATCTGGAGGAATTCTAATATCAGAGGATTGAAATAATGTCATTAGATTCCAAAGTTTTTATTGCAAACGGGTTTCCAATACTTCATTACAGTTGATATGCTTTAAAAATGTATGGTAGGTTTTCCATAAAATGAGGATTTTCCTAACTGGTAGGGTCAGAAAGTCCTGATGTTAGTAAATGCAGAGGCAAGTATTATTTTTCCAAAAACTACTCATATTTGTTTTTACTTTTTCCCCAACCTATTTAATTTTTCTAATTTCAGATTCAGTACCCCTTGTATCAAGAAAATGTAGACTTTTTACTACTATTTTTCAATAAACTATGGTCTCCCAGCTGGAGATGTTGATTTATCTCTTATTATTTACTTTTTTTCATCATACTTGACTTCACTAATTTATTAAAAAAATACACAGCTCGCAATTAAAAGTACATTATGAGTGTATACACTTTGATTTGTGGACTTCTTGGTTTTTGATTGGTTATTCACTTTGTTAAATGTAGTTTTTGTTTTTTCTCTTGGCTGGCATAAAAATCTAATGCAAAAAAGGAATGAATAATACAAGTCTTAGTGCATTCATTAACATAAGGGCTTTGATTTTACCAGTTAGAAAAATGGTAAGTTAAAGTTACATTTACTGAAAAATATTTTCAACTCTAGAGAACAAGATATATGGTTACACAAGGTGGAAATCATTTAAGTGGTATAATTCCTAATTGGGGGTCGCAATTCAGAGAAGGTTTCAATTCCATACTCAAATAATCCTTTACCTCCACAATCCTGCTCCTGTTGACACATCAACTATTTATAATATGTATAAAAATGTACAAAAAGCAAATTGAACAGAGTTGGAGAGTATACACAGCCTTGCCTGAGGCATTGTTAGACAATAAATTAAGGTTACACATTTTAAGTTATAGGAGAATAATTTTGATCACAGGCATGGTCAATCAATTTTATTAAAGACCATGCTATAAAGCACATGCTGACCCATGGCACATGGAGACCTAAAAATGAAACTGTGGAGAATGCCATCATTTTCAACCCATTGTTTCTAAAGCTATAGTAAAAAACGTCCCTTCCATATCTAGCAAAGCTCTCAAGTAAACAATTAAAAAAACAATAAATCTGCCTGGATAATCAAGATATTGACGAAAAAAGCCCACTTGGTCCTGATATGCAAGTTGTATTCTTCTGTTCCAGATGTACCGCGACGATAATTTTTGAGCAATAACTTTAGTATGGAAAACATGCACCCTGGGACTGGTTTTGGGGTATCACCCCTCATCATCCAAACTAGCTTGAATCCAGTGGTATAGGGAGCATGGGTCCCACATCTGGGCATATCCTTCCCACTCAGGGTGACTATAACAACACAAAAAGATGATGGATGGAATCCTGAACATTGTCAAACCCTCACAAATCCCCATTGCAGATCTGGGTAAAATCCATCTTTTTTTTTTTTGCTTACCATGTCATTCCAGACCCAACCATATGCAAATCAGTCTTGACTCAGACACCGGTCCCATGATGCTTATTTCCAGTCCAGGGAGGACCTGGCCCAGCAGGTCGGGCTGGACTGTTCCTAAGGGGACCAGGGTCAAGACAGATTTGAATATGGCTGGGTCCAAACTGGAATGGCACTGTGAGCAAAAAACAATGGATTTAGGCCCAGATCTTTGTACTGGGGTGAATGTTTGATAATGTTCAGCATTCCATCCATCATCTTTTTGTGTTGTTGTATTATAAACTTTATAACTGATATTTGGTTGCTTCTAAGTGAAGATCTGTGGCTTGCAGAAGTTGCTCTGGTAGTTTGATATCGGAGGTGGTGGAGACATATATGTATCATGGTTTTCCCTAAACCAAATGAGTTTGTTCATCACCCTAAGTGACTGTGTAGACATTTGGAAAGATATGTTCTGTGAAGGCAGTATAAGGTCATGCACATTGTGGGTCTGCTTCATCCAGCATCTGCCATGAACAACGGATCATTACATAGAGCATGCAACTTTATTGATAGTAACCTAATATTCTAGAAAGTTATGCATGAGGCAGCATTTGCTGCTGTGCATGCGGTATGGTTTTGAGGATGAATTATACATATATTTTTATGCTGAGAAGTACATTTGATGGTATTATCAATGTACATCCCTGTGAATCTGAAGCTGCGCAAGCTTTGCAACGGGTACTGGATGACTAGGTGCACATGGATAGTCAGTGCGATGGCAGATGCTTTGGTCATGTTAGTTGGTTTTGTGGCCAAAGTCCCTTTCCGATGACAACAGGCCAAAACAGGATTTGTCATTTGAGTCAAACACACCAATTTTAGCCTAGTGCACTGGATACCAGACTACAAACTTAAGCTACTTGTATTGTGACTAGGAAAGTCTTTCCAGTGCTTGGGCCTAGTTAGAAAATGGTTGCCTTGAATATTCACAAGGAAGGAGTGCTGCTGACAATGGCTTTAACAACCAAATCTGTTTGGAAAACAGCCTTTACAAAGCGATCTTCTCCACGCAAGTCCTTTATTGCACAATCTTTACCATACATGTAAGTACCACACACTAAGTATTTTTAACCTTTAACATGCTGTAATTTACGATGCAGGTATGTACTTTTTTTTAGCTAACAATGTTAATATGTTATATAAAAAAGGGGGGTAAACATGCGGCTAAAAGAAGGTATTAGTTATTTTAGCGTTATGGGGTGGGTAGAGGTACAGAGAAGTAAGTGTCATTTTATGGTTAAGGGTAGGGAAAAGGTAAAGGCAAGTTAGGAGTAACGAAAAAAGATGGGTTTGGGAGTTCCTCCTGAAAAAAAACCACGTTTTTTTAATCATACAGGGAGTTTGAGGAATTTCCCCAAATATGATATGAATACACATATACATATATGTGGTGTCTCTTTGGTGACCGTTAATAGCTCATGTGGTGAGGTTTGTTTAGTCTCTTCAGTTACGGGGTCGAGGGAGACCCGAGATAATAAAGGAAGCCTTATACCTTCGAATTTTGTGCCTTCTTCCTTTGTGGAGCTGCATAGATTGTGTGTGTGGATATGTATACATATGTATACATATGTATACATATACATATATATATATATATATATATATATATATTGCACAAATCCTCTTTGAAAAAAGAAGAATGAGTCGGCACTCACAGAGTATCTATCCCAATCCTTTTATTCTTTTGTGATCACAGCCAGTGTTTTGACCGTGAGCAAGCAACTGTTTGTTGCGAAACGCGTTGGTTGCTGTTTACTATGCTGGCTGTGATCACAAAAGAATAAAAGGATTGGGATAGATACTCTGTGAGTGCCGACTCATTCTTTTTCTTTTTTCAAAGAGGATTTGTGCAATATATACAAGCGGGGCTCTGCTTGGGAGCCGTGCACCGATATCAGAGCGCCATTGGACTGGGCAATTGAGCCGATTTTGTGGATATATATATATATATATATATATATATATATATATATATATATATACACACATATTCAAATTAGTTTGACCAATCAACCAAATTATTAAAAATAACAAACTTAAGTTCTGAGCAGGACCAATATTCGTCCAAAATATTTGGACCTCGCTAAGCCAATAAAGCCCAATCGGGCATATAATGAAGTATACAAAATCAATGAATATGCAAACAAATTTACCCTTCATATTATAGCATGCAGTCTTAATCGAATCATTACATATTGTTTAATATTTATCAAAACCTCGAATTTCTTCACTTGTATGAGTCGTCCCATTGGACGAGAATATTTAACCCTCATGCCCGTATCGGGTTGATCCTTTATAGCAAAGTTCTTGTCCAATTTCAACGTAATATTTTTTAGAAAATAGATGTCTTAGCTCGAATCGTGGTCCTGCTTAGAACTTAAGTTTGTTATTTTTAATAATGTTGTTGATTGTTCAAATTAATTTAAGGGACTAGTTATATTTTTCATGTATGTAATGCATGGTAGAATTCTGCTTATTACAGAATGGCCGCAATGTTCACAATTCATTTGAAGGTAGATGTAAGTCCACTTTCTATGTCACATACATGTTAAATACAGACTGATGTAATACGCTAGCATCTTGAGAAAGACTCTGTGCGAGTCGAAACGCATTAACGCTGTTATGTCTGCCAAAGGATTTTCAATTTATTTATATATATCCTACCGGAAAGTAAAATGGTGGATTGAGTCCGCTCCAGAGGGCACCTCCTGCTGACATTGCAACCCCTTGTTCTCCCCGCTCACACATGCACATTTTTCGAGCGTGAAATCACTCGGCACTGCGAGGGGGGCCTAACCTTGTCATTACCAATGCTCCCAGTGCATGGATAAACTACGGAATGTTGGCTAATGGCGCTACTGCGGGTACCTTGAAAATCCATATATCCTCATGTGCCGGATTGGCTCAATAGCCGTCCGCAACTTCATCTACATGAGCAGAGTAGCATGGTGGAACCAGACTGAGTCACTCCCCTTTCCCGTTCCAAGGTCCACTCTACAGTTCCTTGGTTGTAGGTGGACCCCGGTAACACTCTGCAAAGTAATGGCTCCACAACAACCCACTGCCTCTAAAGAACGCGGACGCATTAGGAAGTCAGTAGCGACACAGACAGTGGAAGCAAACTCCCGGTGTGGAAGCACCGCTCAGGCTAGGGGGAGTGTCGAAGCCAGTACCGAAATGGCAAGGGACTCAGCTGCAGTCTCGAACGCGGCAGCCTGCTCCCAGCTCGGAAAGCTGATTTTCCGTCAGCTGCACTTAGGCAGGGCCGTCGTGTTGCTCAAGTCATGTGGCTCAGAAACATCTATTCCGGGCTTTGAGATGGCCAATGCTCTGATCTCTGCAGTGCAGGAAGGCTGGGGGAAAAGGGCGACCCCCTGGCGTGTTCTGCTAGAGGTACAGCATTTCCAGCCTTCAGACAGCAGGGGAATGGCTCCACCTCAGCATATTCTAATACCATATAAGTAATAACGAATATTGGGAAAGAAAGAGATAATCATTTAAAACAAATGCAACCTGTTGGTCCAGAATCAGTCTGTTGTAGCTTTCCTGTGCCATCTGCCATTCAATCTGGTTTGTCTATGCAATTAAAGTCTCATTCACAGTCTTGTACAAGCAACCTAATCATTACTGTGCCCAACAATGTGGACCTTAGTATTCAAACTGACATTATTCCTGGTTTGGAATGCCAACTACAACCGAGTGTACCAATTAGCAATCTTGGGCAAGAGGAACTAGCAGGTCCTGGGCATATCCATCTTGCTAATCCTTTTTCAAGACACTCGGGCCAGTGCCCAGCTGGAATCCACAGTAAACCACATGGATGCAACTGATGAGGTTGACGAGGCTGATGAGATCCCAGAGTAGAGTATATTAAATGTACGCATCCTGGTGGGGGTAAAGAGTTCAAAGGCGAAAGGTCCCAAAAGCTCCAGAGGGGGTAAAGGAGGCAAAGGCTGTGGTGGCACAAAACTCCCACTTACTACAGCAGTGGGGCGACTCAAGGGCGCTGCCTCAAGTGGCACCAAGCCTGGTCCTGGCTTTAGTCCTCCACGCAAATGGGTGGCGTCAAAGGGAGAGGTTAAAGCCATCATCTCTTGACTCTCAACTCTGGCAGTATGGAGGCTGCTGCATCTTCGGCATATGTGGCTATTGAGGGGGAGACCCATTATCATTTGCTCACTCTCGCCCAAACACTGTGGCCTTGCGAATGGGTTCAGCCGGGCAGCTCTGAGGGGAACCCAGGCAGAGATTCTGAAGAAACCTGGCTCTGCATCTGCCCCTCCTACATTAAAGGAGCATACCGATCCTATGGTAGGGCCAGCTACTGGTGACCTGCAGTCTCTCACGCATGATGAGACCTCTCTGTCTTCAATCTTGCAGTAGTACTCTTGAGCCTCAGAGAGCTGAGGCTCAAGAGTACTACTTTCAAGCTAAAGCGGATAGCAGGGATATTAAGCAGACATTGACAAATGTTACCATTAAGATCACCTCCCTGTCTTCGGAAGTTGCAGATTTGGAAGAGAGGGTTGCAGCAGTTGAAGAAGTCAACACCTTCACTTCAAGAGTAGCTAAAACTTGTGAGGCTCAGATGGCATTCCTACAGGCGAAAATCAAGGATCTTGAAAATCACCAACGGCGACATAATCTAAGGATCTTCGGTATAGCAGAAGTGAGGGAAGGTTCTGACCCACTGACGTGCATTGTCAATCTATTTCAGCAAGCGTTCCCAGATCTGGCGGATTGGGATATGAACTCACAAGTACAACTAGCGCATTGACTACCTCTCCCTATCCCACAAGGGAATCAAGCCAAGTCATCTCGCCCATGCCCAATTCTGGTATTCCTGAGCAATTTTTTGCTATGTCAAGCAATTTATGTCAAAGCTCGTCCTACCACCGCTGTCAAACTAGATACAATCTCTATGTTTGTGCGTTCAGACTTGTGTAATTCTATAATGGACAAGCAATGGAAGCTTCGTCAGTTAATGGATCCCTTCAAGGCAGTCTGCTCAAAAGTCTTTTGCACGATCTAGACCGCATAAAATTAAAATTGGACACTCAAATTTTTTCTATACTGAACATGATGCTAGACAAGCACTCAAAATGGCAATCTGAATCTACTGGCTCAATGCATCGAGAAGGGCAGGCATTTAAAAAGACCACAGAGCTGCCTTCTTTTATTCTTCTCTCTGTGCCCCACTTTTTTAAATGTCTTAAATATTTTTCTTTTCTTACTTTAGTCACTTTATTTTCCTACACATTGGTTGGGGATACAGGGGGAGGGTGGGGGCTGCAGGTCTCGGGGGGCTGGGAGGATGCTCACCTCAGGCTGTCAGTCAGCAATAGCAGGGAAGGGGATGATTCCTTTCTGCCGGTTACTGGGGGGTGAGTTCAGTAGAGGTTGGGTGGGGGTGGTATTATCAGATAGAAGCTTTTCATCATGCTGTTGGAGGCTTGAGGTGGGGAGGTTGGGGATGGAAGGGGTTAAGTAGCCAAACAACAGTTAGAAGTGTAGCAGCAGAACAAAATGCGCAAGCGGACGGAATCAGGTGAAAGGCGGCTGAATTAAAACTATGCAAAATATGATTTAAAATTTGTGTTGGAACGTTGCATGGCTGAATCAAGCTTGAAAGTGGCAATTAATTGGGGAGGAACTCCACATATTCAAACCACATTTACTTGGCCTAACCGAGACTCATCTTGCATACAAGGATAGATCACTGCTGAGACAACTTGGGTTTGACACACCAATATGTACTTCACAAGCAGTCTCTATCCGTGGGGTTGCTATATTGAAATCTAGGAATTTAGCAGTCACTGTTCTACGCACATTACCTGATATTAAGGGAAGATGGGCGATTGCTCAGCTGCTGATATCAGGGCTTAAGGCTACAATTTGTGTAGTGTAGTGTATTGCCCTAATACCGACTGTCCCGATATCTTTGACAACTTAAGTTCCGAATTGTTGGGGTGGGCCAGGGACTTGATTATCATGGGCAACTTTAGCTGTATTATGGATAATAAAATAAATAGAATTAATAGTAAAATATGGGCCAGAATGGTCAGGACTAGTGCAGCTATGCAGGAACTACTGCATATACATCAGCTCGATGATGCCTGGAGGACACTGTTTCCAACGATGCCAGGGTATACCCACACAAACAGTACTCCTGTATTGACATGCTTTTTATTAAGAGGTCATTATTGGAAAATGCACGTATAGAGGTCTGTCTCAAAATTACATCGGACCATAATCTAGTAATGCTAACCCTGCAGAAACTGCTCGGGACAGAGGGTCCTCGGGGTTTTTCATTTTCTAGACACTTATATAGCAATCATGAGTATCAGGAACACATTAGAAGAGCATTGAGAGAATACTTAAGTAACAATTTAGGTACTGCTTCTATCTCAACGGTATGGGATTGTATAAAAGCCTTTGTCAGATGGGCTACTCTCCAGTTCATCGTACACAAAATCAGCGGGCAACCCAGGAGGCAGAACAGGATTGTCTTAACTACTTAGTCTTGGAATGCCAGCATGCACGGACATTTGTAGCAAGGGATCAAACAGAGCAGTTAATATATCTTCGTCTCCTAGATGTCCGATCTAAACTCAACAGAGGGCTTATAGATAAAATTGCCACCAATTATCACAAGCATAAAACCTTGCAGTACTAATACGAAGAGAGGGCAGGATGCCTGCTGGCTATTCAGATCGCTGATCAGAAGGCTAGATCCAACATTAAATTGATGAAAGGAGATGGCGGTCTGTCTTTGTGACGAGGGGGGTCGGATCGCAGGCAGCACTGACTTACCCAATGGTACGAACGACTCCCTCTCCGCTCTCTTTCCTCAGCACCCGGAAGCCTGGAAAGACTTGAACTATCAACCGACTTACGAAGAGGACGAGAACCAGCCCAGCAGCCAGGAGGACAACGTCCCTGTGGACCGCCCAGCCACATTTCTGGATAAGCATGGCTTACACAGGTACGATCGCGTATCTCTGGTTGGGCGGGTAAAAGGGAAGCACAAAGCCGTAATTGCCATGAAACCGGAGTCCCCGAATCCCCGCCCTGAGCACCACCGTCACCTAGTGTTTGCTTGGAGTGTGCACCGTGTGTCTCCTCACCTCCCCTCCCTATCACATATCACTATTTGGACACCAGACTGAATTCAGTCTCTCTTCATTTTTTTTTACACACTGGATCATCGCGAGTCCATTACACCAGACAGCGTCAAACCGGACTGGAGAAGACTTCCGCCAAAGTTTGTGCCTCACTCGAAAAGGACTCAGACTTAATCCTTCCTTATTACAGACCAGGACCTAGAAAAAAACATGCATTAAGGCCAATAAAATCCATCTTACTCTACCAAGTCTCCCTGCGTCTTCCTCTGCCCCGCTACAGTCTTCTACTCAGCCACCGGATATAGTTGAACAGTTTAGACTATTTTATGCCAACCTATATTGTGAGTCAGCCTCATTTAATAAACACACTTTTCTTGAATACTTGCAGGAGAGTCGCTTGTCTCATCTCAACCCTCTGTACTCTATAGGATTACAAAAAGAGATAAGGCTAGTTGAGGTCGAGGAAGCAATTAAGTCTCTACCTTCAGGAAAGGCAGATGGCAAGGATACTATCCCTCCCGAATTTTACATTTTTAGGGATATTTTAGCACCTGTCTTCATGCAGTTGAATATTGATATTACTAATGTGGGCAATGCTCCTGCCTCATGGAGTACTACTAATATTGTGGTATTCCCTAAAAAGAGGAAACCAATTGATGACAGAGGCTCTTATCGTCCAATAGCCCTTCTTCGCTGTTCAAAGGGGTACACAGCAGGGTTGCCCACTCTCCCCTCTATTAGTTGCCCTTTACATTGAGCTTTTTAAAAGGGTTTGTTGCAGAATGGAGGGATCTCCCCAGTGTGTCTTAATGGTGTGGAACTTAAGGTAGCTGCGTACGCAGATGAGATCGCAGTCTTCTCTTCCAACCCAGGAGACACCTATAGCTGACATCATGCGAGAGGCCGAGCGTTTCGGCTCTTTTTCTGGCTGCAAGCTAAACTCAGCTAAAACTCAGACAATATTAAATTTCCAACCTGAAACTCTGTCTCCCACATTAGGGATTATGAAAACAGCAACTTATCTAGGCGTATGTCTCACCAGCCAAGTTGATGACACTGTATCTTTGAACTACGAGCAGCTTCTTAAAATAGTCTTGGCTATATTGCTTAGTTGGCATCAGCTCCCTCTCAGTATATATATAGGAGGTGCAACATAATAAGAATGAATATTTTTCCTAAATTCTTATATTTATATCATTCAATTCCGCTGCGAGTCCCATGGTCTTTTTTAAGCGCTTAGACAGTGGAATCTGCAGCTTCATTTGGGAATACAGATGTGCAAGGAGGGCCTATTAAATTACCCTATACACAAGGGGGTTTTAAGCTCCCAGACTTTAGGCTTTACTACTGGGCTGCATTTGTTGGTCATATCCGGAGCTTGCTTAACAGGCTAGATGCTGGCCCGGTTTTCTGGTCCTATCAGCTAGCCTGCGGACCGTCTGTCGGGTTCACGTTATGCAAGACTTACGATCCCAACTACTTTAAGCATGTCAAGTTTAAGGTAGTTAAAGACATCTCCAGGATCTGGCAAGATATTTGTAAGAAATACTCTTTGCCCTCGCTGCATCAATATACGGTGCTATGTCGCAACCTGTGTTGCCAAATATATTTCAGGATCCTATCGGAGGAGGCTGGCAACATAGGGACATTAACAAAGCAGGACAACTGTATGATGGAAGGGGGTTTCGATCCTTCGTTGCATTAAAAGATGAGTTTGGGCTTCCGCAAAGTAACTTTTTAAAATATTTGCAAATAAGGGACTGTTTTTTTTTTACAAGTTCAAAGGCTATTAGTAATGCCAAACCCGCTGGAAATATTGTCTGGATTATATATGAGCCCTGGTCGAGGTACTATTGGTGCAGCCTACCAGAAATGTCTTGTAGCAGCTAGTGATGACAGCTTACAGATAGCTACTAAACTAAGTTGGGTTCTTAAAACAGACGTAACAGTTGAGGAAGTACAGGAGTCAATGGGCACATCAGATCGAGTAGTAATCTCTGTTAATCTGAAATTACATCAGCATCGGGCAGTTTTTATGCTGTATTACACGCTGGAGATTATCTCCAGGTGGGCGACATCTCAATCTTCTGTTAAGTCATTCTGCTCAAAATGTCAACTTTTTGCTGCAGACTTAAGGCATATGTTTATGGACTGTCGTAGGCTTAATAGATTCTGGAGTGAGGTCTCCAGTACTCTCATCTTACATCTTGGATGAAACACTCAGTTTACTGAAAGTAAATATTCTTGTGGATTAAATGTGAAGTAGCTAGTTATGAGAGTCTGCTAGCTACTATCATTATAGCATGTGCCCGTTTATGTATTGTTAGAGCCTGGATCAATACTGTCAGCCCAAATGTTAATGAAGCTTGGGTCTTACTTAGACAGGTATGTGAGATGGAACTTGCTCTTGGCTTAAATTTTGCCGGATCTGATCTAGTCTTCAATGGAATTAAGCTGCACTGTCACTTTATTTTATATGCTTTGTTATGGTTCCCTCAGAGATCGTAAATTATAACTTCAGTCTGAAAATTGTTGTCGATTCCCACATGTTTGTTATTCCTTCATCTGTGTCTTTCTTTTATCTGTTTTTTGGCTACAATTAATTAATTCCTTTACTGTTAACATTTCTAACGTTAGTATGAAACTTATGTCCTACATATTTTTGTTTCTTTTTTAGATTTGAACTGTATTGTGTTATATCAATAACTAAATGAAAAAAGATTTAAAAAAAGAATGTATTCATATATCAAGCACTACACAGAGTGCTGTTTTTCTGTAGAACGAGATGGACTGTTAGAATATAAATTAATTTATGCTCAGGCGAGAAATCGGCACCCGCAGCGCTTTGGATGCACGCCTCAGCATTGAACTATTGGAAACGATGTGTGGTGTAATGCCACATTGTAGTATAGGTCACTGTGTGGCATTACATGCATTGTAGTTGCATGCGTTGTAAAGCCATACATCTGCTCTTTATACTTTTACAGCTGTTATCCAGGTTCCAAAATAGAGGGTCTCTAGGAGGTTCAGAGTAGAAAATGGCCTCATAGATTTTGGGTTAATGGCTTCTGAACCCAATGATCGGCGAGGAAATCAAGAACCTACTATAGATTTCATTTTGATTATACACCCACTCAGTGATAGGAGCCGTATTACCAATACAGAATTTACAGATTTTAGCGACCATGCCATATTGTTTTGTGAGATCCTTCAGGTGCCCATTGCTGTGATGACTCCCCAGAAACCGGGCCAGCCAATATTAGCCATGAAAAGTGGATACCAACTTAGGTGGGCTCAGGTGGATAAACAAAAGATGGTTTCTGAAATAATTAGAAACACTCTGGATACAATTGCAAGTTGCCTGGACTCTGCTATCCCCCCACAATCTTTGGTTTTTGTCTTTTATAGTACTCCTAGAATCTATAATGAATGCACTCACTAGGAATAATACTAAGACAGCAGGAAAGAATACGGGATGGTTCGACTCCCCTAAAGGAAAGCTCTTATTACAGCCCTGGGAAACAAACCAAGAAACCTACTAGCAATTGCTACCCTTCGCAGGGAATATAAACAGTGTAGAAAAAACAGGGAGAAGGCGCTAAAAGAAGAGACATGGGCCAAACTAGAGGAGGCCTCGGCTCTGGGAACCTCAAATGAATTTTGGGGAATAATAAATGGACCCCTCTTTAAAACAAAAAAGGACCCTACATTAGATGTTAATGTAGGAGAGGAGGAGTCGGTAGCTCATTTCTCAACAATTTGTTTACCCAAACGATCTTCCACCCTCACACACTCTCGATTCGTTTAGTTAGAGCTGGGTTAGAAGCCTGTAGCGTTTGGAAAGCGCCAGGGCCTGACGGTGTCCCCATAGATATTTTCCAAGAAAACGAGGATGTATGGGTCCCTTTAATAACAAAAGTGTTTAATAAAATTGCCATTGTTGGCCCTCCGTCATCTTGGAACACAAGTATTATTGTTCCAATTTATAAAAAGGGCGATAAAGGTAACCCAAAAAATTACCGATCAATCTCCTTAATAGATTCGACAGCCAAACCTATGGGCCATCTTCTATTGTGAAGATTGGAGGGATGGGCAAAGGAAAAAAAATATTCTAATGGAGTCCCAATATGGCTTTCAGGAGGGTAGGGGAAATGTGGATCAGTGCCTAAATCTCTCCTTATTTATGGACAAATAGTTCAGAGCCAAGGGTGGGAAAATCTACCTTGCATTTATGGACTTATCAGCAGCTTTCAACTGCGTTTCCCACCATAGACTCTGGCACATAATGGAGGAGTTGGGAACAGATAAGAAGATACTTTATTTTATCCACCAACTATACTCCAATGCCTCCTCATCAGTCCGTTATGGGAGAAATAGGGAGTGTACCCGGTCATACAAAATCATCAGAAGGACAAGGCATGGCTGTGTCCTCGCACAGTTTCTTTTTTCAATCTACACAAACAGTATAGGTAAACATCTCGAAGACGCAGCCCTGGACGTTCTAGTATCTATAAACCGCCAACAATTACCAATCTTAGCTTATGCATTTGACGCTGTTTTGATGGCCCGAACGGGGATGGGGCTCCAGCGTTTGATATTGGCTTATTCATACTTTATGCACTCACTGGACCTACAGGTCAACCAGTCTAAATCATTCATAATTGTGGCTGGGGCAGGGAAACTGGGAAAAAACCCACCCTTCTTTACGTAATCAGGGATAATTTAAGTAGTGGAGTCTTTTCCTTATTTGGGTACACTTGTTGACAAAAAACAATCGTGGTCTAGTTTACTGGAGGGAAGAGTAATGGGCTTGGAGAGAAGCCTAATGGCGTTAAAATCTTTCTCGAAAAGATTGGGAGCAAAACCACTAATTCCTAGGAAAAAGATTTACCACGCCAAAACTACGGGCGCAGCCCTATATGGCGCAGGCACCTAGTGACTCCCTCCAAGCAAGTCCAATTGGTCGCACACTGCTTGTCCTATCAGCGTGTTGCCCCAAAGCATTGTGGTCCATGAAGTAAGCATCAGCGGGTGCGCCTCTGCCAGGGTCTTGAGCAAAAAATCACTGTCGCGTTGGCCATCCCTGGACACGTGTTTCGAGGTTGTTACCTCTCGTCAGCAGGGAATAGGCATATACGTAGGGGTGCTGCGTAGGCTGCCAAAAAATATCCTCAGGTCCGGTACCACTCGTGGCACGCAGGTGCGTAACCCGGGCTCGTCAGCCCCACCAGCTCAAGAGAGCTTGAATATAAAAGTAAGTCCAATTGGTCGCACACTGCTTGTCCTATCAGCGTGTTGCCCCAAAGCATTGTGGTCCATGAAGTAAGCATCATATATTCAAGCGCCCTTGAGCTGGTGGGGCTGACGAGCCCGGGTTACGCACCTGCGTGCCACGAGCGGTACCGGACCTGAGAATATTTTTTGGCAGCCTATGCAGCACCCCTACATATATGCCTATTCCCTGCTGACGAGAGGTAACAACCTCGAAACACGTGTCCAGGGATGGCCAACGCGACAGTGATTTTTGCTCAAGACTCTGGCAGAGGCGCACCCACTGATGCTTCCTTCATGGACCACAATGCTTTGGGGCAACACGCTGGAGGACAAGCAGTGTGCGACCAATTGGACTTTCTTTTATATTCAAGCTCCCTTGAGCTGGTGGGGCTGACGAGCCCGGGTTACGCACCTGCGTGCCACGAGCGGTACCAGACCTGAGAATATTTTTTGGCAGCCTACGCAGCACCCCTACATATATGCCTATTCCCTGCTGACGAGAGGTAACAACCTCGAAACACGTGTCCAGGGATGGCCAACGCGACAGTGATTTTTGCTCAAGACTCTGGCAGAGGCGCACCCGCTGATGCTTACTTCATGGACCACAATGCTTTGGGGCAACACGCTGGGAGGACAAGCAGTGTGTGACCAATTGGACTGACTCCCTCCAGGCCATAGAAAATAATTTTTTTAAAGCTTTCACCTCCCCCCGTCAGACCTACTCCAACTATGTCCTACACTTAGAACTGGCCTTACCCTACATTTTGGATGCTATCAGACTAGCGACACTCCTCTGGTTCTCTATCTGGTGGAGGGACACTGTACCATTTACCCAGAATATAATATCAACTTAACTCAGGGAGCTATACCAGGATTCAATGGTTGCAATATGTAGAGAAGGAATTGATGGATATTGGCTTGAATCAATTTTTTAAGGACCCACCTACCTATATGGCCATATGGAGACGTAGAATGATCGACACCTATATGTCCCGGGCTCACTATCAGAGGAGGGAAAGGAATTACCTAACAAGGTCAGCCCTCGCGTACGAAATAATTCCATCTTTGCACGAGGGAAGTTATCTCTATCTGGCAGAGGTTACTATCCCACACCAAAATTTATTTGATTCAGATTCAGTCTTAATTTGATTCCATTGATGTTAGGTTACCCTGGCAGGAAATTAAAAAACTGAGAACTTTCTGCATGTCAGTGCGATAGCCATTCACCCCAAAGTGATCTTCATGTTCTATTTTTCTGTGGGTTCTATCGTCAGGAAAGGCAGAATTTTATTGTTCCGATTTATAAAGTTCATCATTTTAGGTCTTGTTGTGTAGCATTGTACTTTTTAAAATAACTTCCAAACTCTTTGGTATGCTTCTCTTTGGTATCTTTTTTATGGGCTTGCGTGAAAAAAATGAGAAGTGGACCTGTAACTAGCTGACAGGATTGCCTACTTAATTTTATCTTTATCAATTGTTTTAACTTGGTGCCAAAGATTATGTATATTATGGATGAAATAGCTGGTACGATATATTGTTTGGGATCATTTCTTTTATTGAACAATTTTTAACCAATGAAATTTGATGTACTTTTATGATCTTATGCTTTTTAAAGATTGAATAAAGATTTTAATTGAATTTAACCCAATGTTAAAACTGTGCAGCTAAGTGACAAATGTCCAATGGTCCACAAGGGCTTGATGAAAACTTAAAAATTGTGAAATGGATGGTGTTCAGAGAGTTTACGAGGAAAATGATGCTCAACTTCTAAAAACCGGTAAGACTGAAATCCAGACTACGCAAGAAGTGAAAAAAAATAAGTAAGAGGAAAGGCAAGTAAAATTAAGGCATTCAAATAAGAAATAAATGTAGTGAATGTAGGACAAATTATTAATGTAACCTTCTCCATCAACAGATCATAGAGGTATTGGCAATACGTACCTGTACCAAGAACAAACATACAACCACAGAACTTCAGCTATTCAAAGTTGAAAGCTTGTAAACAGCCCACCCGCTCCCCTACTAATGGAGTTGCAGGTCTAACAGGAGCGGGTGTTTCTCACTAATGCTGCTTCCTGGAGGTGGGAGATGGTGTGGCACTATTGTAAAGAAAATGCAGTGTTTAGTGTGCAAACGAATCTGTATCAAGGTGATGCCTCTCCTCAGACCATCCCAGACAGAATTCCTGATTTTACAACATCAGAATAGGTTTAGCACGTTTTCTGCTACATCTTGGAAGAAATGTCCCTGCCACCTCAAATGAATTAGATTGTAAAGCAGTCCTCCCTGGAAAGAGATTAGTTTACTTAGAAAACTGTTTCATGAACTGATGACAAAACTTTGAGCCTCTAATGCTCTTAACGTCTTCTAATAATGTGAAACAAATCCGAATGTTTTCAGCTTGAATGGATAGGAGCTCAAAATTCAAATGCTTGCCCAAGGATACCACTTGCAAACAACCAGGTCAAAAGAACTACTTTCACACAAAAATTTCTTTTGCAGCGGCCCATTTGTAAAAATAAAGAAATAAAAAGTGCAAGGCCCCTCAGCTTTTCTTAGGAGCCTGTTTTCGGCATTCTTGAATGCCGGGGTTGCCTAAGCTTGCTTTCACCTCATACCATTTTATTTCACCACCCTACACTTATTTATCTAATTGTTGCAGGGTATTTTTCTTCCCACCTTTTCACGTTGTCATTGTTTTCATCCTTTTCCCTTAATCCTCCTTTCTGCCTCTTTCTCTGGGTCAAAGTCCGATGATGAAAACAAGTCTTGGCCCCCAAATAGGAGTGCCCTCACCCCACAACAAAACGCAGGCTTAAAAAAATGTAAGATCTTTCTGATAGGTCATATAATTACACAATTATTCTTTGAAATGCAGCACAATGACAACCAATTTCGGTACAAGTTCCATTAATTATAAATCCATGTTGCCATGGTGTGATGTTATTAACTAAATTTGTATTTCAGAGTATTGATTGAGGTTTTTGAATTGAAGTCATAGATGCACCGAAGTACCCTTTATCATGCAGATTTTTTATAATCAGCATGCATAATGAATCATTTTATCATTACTTTGCATACTTACAGCTGGCACATCCAATTTGCTGAAGCACTTGATGCTGGAATTGTAGATGCAAGGATGAAATAAAAGCATACGTTTCACAGTATTATTAAAGGTAAAAAAGAAAAAAACTACAAAAACATTACTATGAATTCAAATCCTTGATATTATCAGGCTCTTCAGCAAAGGGTAGTAATCTATGACGATGATGAAGACACCTAGCTATCCTGCTTTTCATTTCAATAGTTGCATGCGCCTCAGGCTTCAAAATCTTCAAATAGCAGAACATGCTCCTAAATCAATTCCTGTAACTCTTGTGAACTTGGTAACGTTAATGATGTTTGCTGCATGCGGGGTTTCACGTTAAAGTTCGACTCGTACCATTTAAATATATTTCGAGAAACTATCGCCAACATCCATCCACTTTCAAAGCTGCAAGGAAATCGGTTTCAAAGTTAACTCGCGAGAAAGCGGCACATTAATTTCAGGCCAGTCAGCAATAACAGGGAAATATTGCCAGTTAGCAGGCAAAGACTTCACAAAAGGCTAGATGTGGGACAGTCTTCAAAAGGGGTATGCAAATAATCGGAATCCGCACTAGACTTCAATCACATGAAACCTCTAGTCAGAGAGACTCTAAAGGTAGAAAATACAGAGGGTAAAAATACCATTAACGCACCTACCAATGATGTGCTGAAAGACCCTGCGTGTTAGCCTACCATTTTTATTGAAAGGAAAACTGTTATTTTACTTTGTTGTAGTTGTAAATCTTTATTCGGTTTATGTAAAACAATAAAAGAAGAAAGCATAAACATTCCAATTAATAGAAAGAGGTGTCTGGTCACATTAAACTTATGAAAACAACAGTTCTAATAAATATAACATTTATAAAAGCGTTCAGATGAAAAGAGAAAATCACAATAATACATCAGCTAAAATGTAAAATCAATTCCCTCCATGTTCCTCAATCTAATAGCAGCCAGTAAAAACTTGTGCACCATCAAACAGATATACTCAGACTGTAATAGCTGAAGATAAAACTGAGCTCATCCACATTTCCTTATATTAAGAGACTTAAGCTAATGAGAAGAAAAGTCTTCTTCCTATGCCTTGCTATTAAAAACAAAGTGGCGACTACTTTGCAAATGCCTTCAATGTTTAGAAATATATTTTATATACATGTTATTACTTGTAGAGAAAGCACAGCAAAACATTTCCTCCCTCTGTAATGGGACGCAAGAGCAGGCCACAGACAGACGGTCCAAAAATAACCTTCACAGTAATGGCTTCGATACCTGGGACAAACTGCGGCAGAAATAAAATCCTGTCAGGTTTAAGGATGATAAATGGACAAGAAAAAAACAGCCTTCTACTCAACATAAATTTCGAACCAAGAGAAACTAATGCCCTCAATATGTGTCTGAAAAGAAAAAGTCGGTAAGAGAATAATAGTAAGTACAGAACAAGGTTGTCACAGTAATTTTGTGTTGGATAGTAACGAAATGAAGCCTGGAGAAGAAACAGATGGCCCAGCATTCAGTTTCCATATAGGTACAAACCCACAGTTGAAGGAGCACGTCATACCATAGACTTTATCTGAAGTGAAGTTTGTGGTAGGAGACCGAGGAATAGTGATGTTAGCCATTGCCTTCTAGACACTCCTTAAACCAAGATGATACAGTGGCCAGCTAAAGGTTCTCTACTTGCCAGATATTAACACAAAAAGTTATTACTTATCAATAAGAAACCTTTGTCTACAAAATCTTTATTCTATTGATAACGCGAGCACTGTGGTAGTCATATAATTATATCGCTCATCCCATTGCATTTTAATATTGTTTTTTGTAAGAATAACATGGCCAGAATCCGGAAATTGAAAGGATGGTCTACATTAATTATTAACAAAACCAAAACTCTTCAGGTGTATTTCTCCTCAATAATCTCCTTTCCATCTGTAAAGTCCAGGGTCAGTTTTTTTCTTTTGTTTTTTGAAAAAATACTTTAATTAAAGAACGGGGAAAGAAAAGTTGTGTCAAATCATCAAAATGGTATTCAGTAAATTTGACAACTAATTTAGGTTAAATTAAAATATTTGCAATCTTAGTAACCCTACCTGTGACAATATAGTGCACACTTCATATTTTTTATTGAGCCACCATCCTGAGAATGTATGGAGATATCCTAAAAGAGACCCTCATACTTACTGACTAAAACGTTCAGCATGGCGTTCATTGAATTCTAATCATTATCTATTAAAATGTCCCTTATAATACATTCTTCGGTGCGTAACCTTCTTACACTTAAAGGCTAAGAAGTTCACCATTCTATCTCCTGCCATCATGCTTCTAAATAACTTTCTTACTTTGCAAATGTGTTTGTTGGCAACTCCCTCCAAAGCCACTTATTTTGAGGTATAGTAAGACCATAAGATTCAAATATATGAAGAACAGCCACTTTCTGGCAACTTTTCAGACCCATTTATAAAGTATTTGCCCTAATGGGGAGGACACCCCAAATTTTTTCAAGTATTTCTACATCTTATTATGTAACATCTGAATAATAACTGTCAAATAAAACATAGCAAAGAAAAAGAACATTGAAACACAGGAGGAGAATATTAGGAACATATTTGAAGGATTTAAAACAGTTTAACTTTGTAGTGAAAACGTGGGATATTCAGCAAGACTGCGGTTTGTCTCAGCAAAACGCTGCCAAGATCAAAAACTGTCTAAGAGATTTGGAAATTAATCATGGGTGGGTTGAATTTGGCGACTCAACATGGAGTTCAGGACAAATTCCACCACTCGTGCAGCACAGAATTATTTTCCGCGAGGCTCCAGAAATGCATGCTGGTGAGCTAGAATAGGCATACCCTAGCGCAATTTTCTAACGCAGGTGGTCGCGGTCTTAGGGCTGCTTTTAGAGTAGATCTTCTGCCGCTCAAGTAGATTTTCTACTTGAGCTGCACCAAAAATCAGCTCAAATGGCCATCCCCTCTTGCGCGTTCTGATTTTTCAGCGCCGCTTGCGCTACTCAATTGCAGAGTGAGGAGCATATTTTCCTCCCATTTAGGGAACTCAGAGTTTTATGTATCTCCACGGAATTCACTCGACGAGTTCTGCCTTCCACTAAAATTATGCCAATCAAAGCCAGACCTAAAACATCTGGGACCCTCTTATTGCTTATCTGCTGCAAGGAGATGGCACATGCCCTGAACTCGTATCTAATGAAATACTTGAGTGACTCATGTGCACCTATATGTGGGCTGAGATAGCTGGACACACACTGAAGGATCACTTGAAGTACTATAGGTTAGGTACATTTTGCCCTGGTGGCTTCTGGGTTGATGTCTCTATCACTTTTCGGACTTTGATTGTACAAACTCAGGATAAATCTTGTGGGTGGGGGGGGGATCAGGAATAACAATGCAATAGGTTTTTTTTTCTCGCCTCTGTGGCCCACTATATGCTTCACTCTGACGCTGATTGCCAATATGGGTTAAATTCTTCAGTTTTTTTGCAGTTTTGTGAAAACTAATGAATAAAAATACAAATACATTAGTACTGTAAAAAATCTGCTCAGTCCACAATTTTTGTCCTGCAGAAAAATAGTAGACATAATGTAGGTGGGAAATTTAATTCTGTGGCTGTTCAAGAATTAGTTTAAATGAAGCAGACAATGTTAAGTGCTATTCTAGCCTAGAGGACAGATAAGCATTGAGTCAGATCACAAAATAGTTTTTGTTATTTCTGTTACCTATTCCTGGTGGTAAAAAGTGCAGTCCCTGGTGCAAGCTCATTTTACCACCATGTTATGAAAATCGATTTGGGGAGGTTGTAGTATGTGACAAATGTCAGTGTGCCTATTCAAACGAGACTTTAGCTAAGACTAAATTAAATAGCAACATAGTACCACCTTCCAATACCACAAGACCAATACACCACAACAACAATAAAAATAACGGTGCAAAAGTGCAAAGCAGCAAATTCACAACACCAATGTTACAAAACCAACATAAAAATACACCAAAAAAAACCACCAAAATGTAACACACTGCAAAACAATTGCAAGCAAGTGGCACATAGACACATCAGGACATGCACAGAATAATACACCAAGACATACTCACATCAAACGAGTTGGAAAATCAAGCTGTGCTTGTGTTGTGCAAATGTTCTGATGTTCTTTCATGGTGTTCCGTTTGTGCTAAGTAAGTTGTATTTGGATTATTGCGTTGTATTTTGTTATATGTTGTTCTGTCATGGACTGTTGCATTTTTGTATTGTTTCTACATCATCTTTTGCAGTGGGTCATTGCGCAGTACTGTGGTTGCAAGTGTAATTGCATTATGTTGATGAACTGTTTTCTGTTGTGGTATCTTGTCATGTCTTTGTTGCATTTTATTGTGTTACAGAGGTGCTCTGTTTTATACAGTTTTTTTGGGGCTTTAATAAATGTCCCTTGTTTTCTTACAAAATAAGTTCATAACATTCCATTAATACTACAGTGAGAAACATACTTTGTCAAATCGGGCAACATACTATAGCTGCAACTGACCATGCATATGAAACCAATTAATCAAACCACGACATAGGACATTAACTAAATGTTTTACTTCCCAAGCTTGCTTTATGTGACAGTAACATGTTCAAATCGTATTGCTCGAAGGATAAGCCATGGCAAAACAAGGACTTTTAGAATATTTTGTTTTCTTGAATGGTCATTTTTATTTCCCCTCCCAGTATGTGAATCTGTGCAGTGCTAATATATTTGTTATCCTGCTGTTCAGTAGTGCTGCATATGCCTCACTCTGCATGTTGACTGCAACACTTGCTTTCCTCTCTTAGTCAATACCAAACCACAACTTCCACCGTCACCCTAAGCGAGAAGAGTCCAACCTCCTGTTTATCGTTCTTTGCCTAGAGGCCCCTCTCAGCGCCCTTTGGCTCAGATCCACGACCCGCTCCAGTATACTGTGCAATTTAAGTATATGTACAGATATTTTGCTATTACATTCAGGAAGAAGATTACTCTTTGTTGTTTTTTTTCTTTTCATTTTAGACTAAAACTATCTGACATCAACAGACAGAAGTCAACTCTTTCAATGACATGATTTAGGAGTAAGTGGTGGTCTGGTCTCTCTTAAAGAGTTCAGAAAAAACAATAATAGATTTTTCTAGAATAAAACATAAAAGAGTGCAAGACCATTCCTCTTATTGACTCACTATGTTCGTACAATGCTGCGGTCTAGATTAGAAGCTTACAGTGATATGCCACCATACATTTAGCTCCTCTCGAATTGACTTGCTAAGGAAGCTAAAAGATATAGAAAGAGATTGTTCCCTACATTAGGGAGACTGGGACATTTCCGCGGCAGCATCCCTCACCACTATTTCATAGGACCAGCTTAATGCTATGATGAATGAGTCCCTTGCACAGACCCTGGAGGGCACCAAGTCACTGGGAGAAGAAAAGGAAATACAACCATGTCCCCACTGTAATCTTTCCTCCGATCTCAGTCTTCCCTGACCTAACCTCTCTCTTCACCAACTGTATTTATCTTGTCGCTCCAGACTGGGACAATGTCACAAGTTCAAACTGACCGTGATGGAGAGCAGGTTGAGTACAGGGACCCACTTGGGCCCACCGTACACGGTACCTTTAAACCTGCTGTGTAATCTGCACAGCGTTGCTTTGAGAGACAATGCTGTATGGCATCAGTTCCAAGAAGCTGTGCAGGAAGGCTTTGCGTCTGTCCCGGGGTGCTTTGCAGTTTAGCTTTGCAGGGCTTGAAGTTGCTTTGCATCGCTACCGGGAGCATTGCGGCAACACTTTGCTGGGCATTCCGTCTATGCATCAGTTCTGATGGACTGGCAGCTGCATGGCAAGTTTTGTTGTGGCTCGCACCACCTTGTGTTGATTCTGGTAAGGCTGACCGCTATGTGAGCCAAGACCCATTGTTGTTTTTTAGCTATGTGGTGGTGGCTTTGCAGGACTTCATGTTGCTTTGTGTTGGTTCCAAAGAGGACCACAGAGGGAAGAGCACCTTATGCCCACTTTCAAGGGTCCAGGACTAGGGTGGTACCCCTTGGCAGGGCAGACTCTCAGATGACAGAGTCCAGGAGCAGGTTGGCTGGAAGTCATTTTGTCCCTGGGACTTGAATAAACAGGAGACCAGTCAACTGGCCCTTGGGATTTGGGTTGTAGAGATGCATGCCCAGTCCTTCACTCCCGAGCAAGAGAGCAGCAAGCACAGGTAAAAACAGCAAAGCAAATACATACTGTAAAAGAAGTTGTAAAGAAAATGATCGCTTACATTTTAATTTTTTGTGCTTAAGTGCTCTCCTAAATGGAAAAAGGTTTGTAATGGAATCTAATTGGAGACCATTATTCTGCATCTGTGATCTTTCATGTAGAATTGTTCAGCTTCATATTTATTTGTAAATTAGAGAGAAACTTGAAGAATATACATGTAACCGTCCCTGTTATGTAGAGGCATCAACACTTTGCTTTATTTCAGGAGAGAAAACTATGTGTGTGTGTTCATTGTTGGATTTAGGGTGAAAACAATTTGTTTGTTATATTTCTATACCACTAGTAGATATAATTGCATGTTTAGCTAATAAGAATGATTAGATTTTGTATCACTTCTATGGATTATGAACCTACTGTTACCTGTTGTCAATTGGAAAGTAGAAATGCGAGAAACATTATAAAACAGGAATGGAGGTTTGAAACACAGAACCCATGCTAGGCTCCGGAGAGATCTGAAGAGGTCACAGTGGCATCTATCGCAGACAGAACCAGCTCATCCCCTTCTCACACATCAAGGGTGATAAAGGTTTTAAGCTTTTGTTGCCTCTAAAAACTTGTTACAATGCTGGCAGACATCAAAATGTAACCTCAGTCGTCGTAAATTTCTAGCTGCACTGTGAACTGCTCTCTAACCTCTCACACTGGCTTGCATTTCAGCTGGCTCCACCCAAGCTCTTCCTCAACCCCAATGGTCGGCCATGCTACTGGCCACCTAATGCAAACAGCTCTGCCTTAGCCATGTCACCCTGACTAGTGACTCTACCCTTTTACCATTGGCCTGCTACTTGTTTTCTGAACCAGACTGATCAGCACGGTCAGGTAACCAAGCAGCAAAAAACATGACCGCCTGTGCACGCAAACTGTGTGTGGTAGACATAGGTGGCACAGATGTAGGTTTTCTGGTTAAATTATGTCTGTCAACCACAAAGTTAGGATGTCAAGCTGCACACCCTCAGAACTTATATTTATATTGCGCTGTGAGTAACTTTTCTCAAGGATTTCTTTCTATTCATTAAAAAAAGTTACATTTTGTGCAGTCCGATTGTGGAGGTAATGCACCCCTGCCTTCAGTACTCATTAGTAATGCAAAAAGACTTTGTGCACTTATACACAGTGTTACTGCTAGCACCCACTAACTGTAAGGCACCAAATCTAGCTTTGTAATCGTCCCTAATGCATTTAATCGAATGTTGATCTTGGTGCATTTATGTTGTGTATCAATCTCAAGTCTCAATGAGAATGTTTGCTCTCACTTTTCCATGAGTTTATCCTTCTTTATGCAAGTGGTTCAACCACTTTCTTTAAATAAATATATTTAGTTGGAAAATAGGAGTCGGTGTAGGTTGCGTTTGAAGCTTCAAAAATGTATTTCTCCTTTCTTATATACTATTCACTGAGTTCTCCTTTACATGCCTCAGCCCCAATGCATTTCATGCTTTAAAGTAAATATGTAACTCTGTAGAAAGAGAGGCATTAACAATAAGAGTTTAACTAAATATCACTTATAATGTAACGTTAGAACAATGTGTGGAACATGCCTCTATATCCTATGATTTATGTTGTTGGTTTCTTAAATCACAAATAACCAATACTCATTTCAAATAGTTTTCCAGCTACCACATCTCTCGAGTGAGAACAACCACTTATGAACTCATTCAACAAATATGTAAGTTTACAGACTACATCATTAAGAAAACATTCATGAATTGCTAACTCTGGTTTGTCTCTACTACAAAAACCACTGGCTATTCACGCCACACTCACTTGCATCCAGTACTCCATTTACAGCTCTATTATGCAATGTTAACCAATAACAAACCCCTGTCCTTACCGTTAGTCAATTCTTAGCACATTGTGTCCATTTAAAAATACAGTGGTACAAGGCTTTTAATGGGATGAAAACGTGATACACATGTAAACTAAATTCTGAATTCCCATAGTGTGCAACCCAACTGGTATTTTGGTTTTGCGCTGAGCTTTCTGTATTTGCATCTAGATGTACAACACAACAAACGACATACACCTACAAACCAAGCCAGGATTATTGACTCTGTCAATAGTCATTAGCTGTTTCAGATACACGAGTAACAACAATAATTTTGTTGTAAATAATCAATATTGGAAAATTGTTTCAATTCTGAAATTGAAAGATTATGAAATAAACACTGAGGTTTGTGGAAGAGGTAGAGGAATATCTTACATCTCAACTCTTTCCTCTTCAGCAGCCTCTTTTCACTCTCCCAAAATGCACTTCATCATATCTCCTTCACTTCATTACTCCCCAACCACACCACACACCCACTCACCTGTAAGCTCTGCATTTTCTTGTGCTTTCCCAATATTTGGACAACTGTGCACCTCCTTCCTACATATTTGCACATAATCACAACTGCAACTGTGACCATTGCCATGTGTATGCTACACAGAGAGCAAGTATGGATGACAATGTATACCTTTTTGGAATCACTGACATGCACCTTGAAAAACTTCCTTCAGCCTCAGAACCAGAGCTCTCCATCGTGACCCGTTATAAAATCCTCGAGGCCACAGTTCAAAGTTTATACTATCTTAATAGGCTACATAAAACAAAAATCAAACACCCCAGAAACAGCTAAAACTCTTAGGGAATGCAAGATTGAGTTAAACATGCTAATATAAACAGGACCTAAATCTCTGACATGGATTACCATAACTTTTTTTTAAATAAATGTATGTTAATTGTTCAGAAATTGATCAATGTTTTGGCCATTATTATAGGGACCCAATAGGGGTCAGTTTCAATAACCCTTCTAAATCAGTGCACAACAACGGAGCATCTATCGCCGCCAACTTTCAAGAGGGAATGAAGGCGATAAGCTCCTGGATGTCATCAAACTGTCTCAAACTTAACTCCGATAAAACAGAGGTGATGACATTCAGGAGCTTGCACCCATCATGGTCCCCTCAATGGTGGCCACTTCAGATGGGGTCCCCCCCCCCAACCGGTGGCCAAGGTCCGAAACCTCGGAGTCATTTTTGATGATAAACTTACTTTCATACACCATGCCAATGCTGTTGTATCATCTGCCTTCTACACTCTAAAAAAAATAAAAAAATTACTTCCTTATCTACCACAGTCCGCGGGCAAAACACTCATCAGCACCTTAGTGTTCTCGAGAACCGACTATTGTAACTCTCTTCTCCTGAATGCCCAAGAAAAGGTTCTCAACAAGCTCCAGACAGTACAAAACGCGGCGGCCAGAACTCTATTATCCATCCCTAAGTTCACTTCAACCTCAGCTCATATCAAGGAACTACATTGGCTTCTGGTTAGGAGCCGAATCAAATTTAAGGCTCTTTGCATAGCCTATAAAACGCTGAATAATGCAGGACCACAGTTTCTAAAAAGAGCTCTCCGCCCACTGGAACATCACAGGACCCTTCGATCTTCTTCTGCCTACTTGCTGAACGTCCCTAGGACAAGAAAGGCCAGTTGGGGAGACAGATGTTTCACAACTGCCACAGCCAAACTGTGGAACACCCTACCACTTCATATCAAAACTGCCCCCACGCTCCTCAAATTCAGAAAGAGCCTTAAAACATGGCTGTTTTCATCTTCCTAACTCCCCTGTCACACCATCAGTGAGCTCTGTAAACACTAGCGCCGAGACACCCTTATGGGTATTTGGGCACTTTAAAAATTGCAAAAATAAAATAAATAAATAAATAAATAAATCACTGGTGGGTCTGAGTCCTGTAGGAACCTAGCCAACCTTAAGCCCGGACAGCCTGTAGCTGTGTGTTACAGGGTGTCCATCATTGCATTAAAACAGTCTTCGGGGTATATGTACGTAACCTGCTGCTTCAGAAAAAGATTTACTAGCCCCCATCACTTAAAATCATTTTCTAATCTGTTGCATCACAGCATTAGAACGGACCTTTCAAACAACTACTTCTTATAATGTCTTGGCGTGACGCTGTGATGAACAGGTATATAAGTGGTGGGTGAGTAATGTCTGTCATGAGGTGGTTGCTTAAAAGGTCTCCTCGCTTAAACAGTATGGTCCGCAGGTCGCAAAACACCTTGGTGGAGTAAAACCTTCTACCCTCTCTGTGGATGTTCCTCCCGCCGCTCATTCCATCGTATCTTGGTCCAGTCTTAACATCCATATAAAAATCCCTGAAATTGTTCGGGATAGATACGCATGGTGGTTGGCGCTTCCCAAAGAGGGCTAAGTCAAATGAGGAAAAAAAAATTTTTCTAAAAAATAAAAATCTAAAAAAAGGTCAGGTCTAACTCCGTGATGTTGAGACAGATTGTAAAAGGATTTGCAATGTTATGTTCTTTTTTAAGCAGTGGAATTTTTAAACAGACAATCTGTTAAAAGTAGGAGAATGGCAAGGACAGTCATCTGTTGTTGCCAATTGGGGCATAAGGGTAACAGGAGTAAATTGAGGACTGAATGCAAGTGGGTGTGGCTGTAAACAGCCAAATGGTTTTGCAGAAATGAGACAAACCAGAGTTAACAAATCATGAGTATTGAATGGAAACCGCTTATTTGTCAGTTATGAAATTAACAAGAATAAGGATATCGAATTGAGGGGTATCATACACCTAATAAGTACAACACACATCATGAGAGATTCTTAGTTAAGCTTGGTTCTCTTTCTATAGAGTTCTACCTTTCCCCTGAAGAACCGTATAAGGCGGGTGCAAAATGAATTGGAATTGAGGCATAAAAAAAGGAGGAATTGTTGAATAGTATACAAGAAAGAATACAGATGTTTCTTGAAGCCTCTAGCACAATGTATAGTGACCTGTATTTTTTAATTAAGTGTATTCATTTAAACAAAGTAGTTAGACAGTTTTCAGCAATAAAGGTTAAACTCACAAACATAGTGATAGTAAACATTCACACAGATTTAGGATTGAAACACAACATAATAAATGTTCCAGGATCACCATTTGATGAAATGCACTGAGGACAATTGAAAAGCAAGATTTGGAACCTGACAGTGAGTGAAAGCGGTATCACTTTTAAACAGTGTACACAGTCTGTTTGCATTAAATGTGTTCAGCACACAGGCTAGCAAACATATACTAGCCGCGATCTTTGGATCATAACATCATCTTATAAGCCAATTCTATTGCTACATACTGTCCTGGTCTAGCTTTATAGTAGACCCACATGAGAAAGAGGTGGTATCTATATATAAAAAAAAAAAGAAATCGAATATTAAGAAGTTACAGTGGCACAAATATATTCTGTATTTGGCGGTTTAAATTAACTTGTTACAATTAAGGATGTTGATGGCAAATGCTTTAAAGAATACTGAAGCTGAATTATATTCACTACCAAGATGAGCAGCACAGCAGATCTCACTATTTTCACAACAATCTGGGAGCACATAACTGTGTATGAGATTACATGATTCCTTTAAGCAAACATGAGCTTGCACAACTTTATGTAACTTAAGCAAGTGCCTACATGGAGAATGAAAACCACATTGCGACTTTGACAAGTTGCTAATCATTGAAGAGTTTTTAAGCAAATCAAATTTAAATTTGATCTTCTGACAAATTCAAGTAGTTATATCATAATAAACCAGCTTAGACAGTTTTGTGAGACGAGTAAATTTACACCACATGTCCAAAATAAATACACAAACCCAAAGAATAACAATACACTTGAAGGATCACAATGCAGTGAAACTTGGACATATAATGTAAAGTGAAAGCTCAAAATGAAAGAGAGGCAGCTGATGAAAGCAAATTGGAAGACAAAAGGAACTTGGAGATATAAAGGACATTATAGTGAAAACATTGGTCATTGTGGATAAAGCAGACTACTGTGATGAAGCCTTTACACAACCAAATAATGTAATATACACCAAATTTGAAACCAATCCAACTGCAGACAAAATAAGAACAATTGAAACAGTTCTGTTAGAAGCACTATAAACAAGCATTGAAAATGCAATAGGTCTCGCAATAGAAGAGTTTGACATTTTTCGTTTTGCAAATGGATGAGTGGCGTTGCGTGGATGAGTGGCGTTGCGTGGATGAGTGGCGTTGCGTGGATGAGTGGCGTTGCGTGGATGAGTGGCGTTGCGTGGATGAGTGGCGTTGCGTGGATGAGTGGCGTTGCGTGGATGAGTGGCGTTGCGTGGATGAGTGGCGTTGCGTGGATGAGTGGCGTTGCGTGTGTGAGTGGCGTTGCGTGTGTGAGTGGCGTTGCGTGTGTGAGTGGCATTGCGTGTGTGAGTGGCGTTGCGCGTGTGAGTGGCGTTGCGCGTGTGAGTGGCGTTGCGCGTGTGAGTGGCGTTGCGCGTGTGAGTGGCGTTGCGCGTGTGAGTGGCGTTGCGCGTGTGAGTGGCGTTGCGCGTGTGAGTGGCATTGCGCGTGTGAGTGGCGTTGCGTGGATGAGTGGGGTTGGAATGCAATAGGTCTCGCATTAGAAAAGTTGTAGTTATTGGTCTTGTAAATGACATAATTTATTTATTTTTTCGTTGTTAAAATTGCTAAATTGATGGCTTTGTCATTTACAATGCCAATAGTTATAACTTTCGCGAATGTGACACCTATAGCATTTGGAATGCAACATGTTTTGTATTTACGTGACTTATATGGCAGCTCTGGTCGTTATGCTACATCTCTAGATAGTTTTATCTTTCGCAAATGTGACACCTATTGTAACACAATATGTGTTGTGAGGGTGAGTGAGGGTGAGGGGTTGAGGGTGAGGGGTTGAGGGTGAGTGAGGGTGAGTGAGGGTGAGGGGTTGAGGGTGAGTGAGGGTGAGGTGTTGAGGGTGAGTGAGGGTGAGGGGTTGAGGGTGAGTGAGGGCGAGGGTGAGTGTGGGTGAGGGTGAGTGAGGGTGAGGGTGAGTGAGGGTGAGGGTGAGTGAGGGTGAGGGTGAGTGAGGGTGAGGGTGAGTGAGGGTGAGTGAGGGTGAGGGGTTGAGGGTGAGTGAGGGTGAGTGAGGGTGAGGGTGAGTGAGGGTGAGTGAGGGTGAGTGAGGGTGAGGGGTTGAGGGTGAGTGAGGGTGAGGGGTTGAGGGTGGGTGAGGGTGAGGGGTTGAGGGTGGGTGAGGGGTTGAGGGTGAGTGAGGGTGAGGGTGAGTGAGGGTGAGGGTGAGTGAGGGTGAGTGAGGGTGAGGGTGAGGCTGAGGGGTTGAGGGTGAGTGAGGGTGAGTGAGAGTGAGGGTGAGTGAGGGGTTGAGGGTGAAGGGTTGAGGGTGGGTGAGGGTGAGGGGTTGAGGGTGAGTGAGGGTGAGGGGTTGAGGGTGAGTGAGGGTGAGGGGTTGAGGGTGAGTGAGGGTGAGGCGTTGAGGGTGAGTGAGGGTGAGGGTGAGTGTGGGTGAGGGTGAGTGAGGGTGAGGGTGAGTGAGGGTGAGGGTGAGTGAGGGTGAGTGAGGGTGGAGATTGTGGCCTTTAAACTGTGGTGGCTACGCTTCATTTAAATAGGCCTCGGAAGAACCCTTAAACACAAAATGCAAACATCAAATAAGAAACATTTTCATAATTGGGTTCAAATTAAACTACAGCGATACTAGTTATTTCAGAAAAAAAAACTTAGCTTTCTTGTAGCATCAATCATGAATCAAATGTATTATTGTCAAGCTCCAGTTTTGTTTTAACTTCTAAGGGTGAAGTAAGGATTTTTCAACAATAGGCCACCATGGAAATGGAAAATAATTTTTCTACATGGGTTACGATGTACCTTCGACACCTCGAGATGCTATGAAATGTAGCAAGAGGTACACGGCATGCAAAAACAGAATGTAATTAACATTCGCTTCAAGCCATACAATCTTTCCTCGTGGAGAATGCCTGCACATGCAGCCCTTGCGTGCGTCCTATGCCTGAATTGGGAGTACCCTAGCAAAGCATCCTCTGGTACTGCCTTCCCCGACCTGTTTTTTTCTACCGAAGCAAAACAACAGCACGATGTCATCGCACTGCTGCCAAATGTAACAGAAACATTCCTACTGCAACCTTGAGCCAGATACGTCGGGGGATTCATGGCCGCATTCCAGAGACAGCTTGTAACTGTTTAACTGAAACCGGAGAACCCACGATTATGGAAAATAGCGCATTGGACAAATCGCATGCGCCCATCAAGCATCATCGTCAACGTGGACAAGGCGGCAGCCCTCCTTCACAACGTGCATGGAAGCTGGCATTGCAAATGCAAAATGTCCACATCAAAACACAAGCATATGACTTATGCTATCAAAAAAGGAAAGTGTTTGCATAACCACAACGCCAAATCTTTTTTATTCTAGGACACAGCAGACTCGATGTTGTCAATACCGTGATAAAACACTGGGCAAAAATGACAAAAATATACTACGCAACGTAAATTTTGAAAATATATTTGACACGTGTCAGTAAGAAATGAAGAAAGAAGGGGCCGAGCACCTTGGTAAAGTTCAGAACAGATAGGGTTATTTTTTTAATTAACAAAATGCAAATAATGTGGAGAGATTTCAAGTGATTCAGGAATGGGCGCCCGTGTAAAGAGAAAGTACGGCCGGCCTGGGCAGTGATAGGGGAGGAGGGAGGAGAAATGCGAGTCACGGCAGCAGCAGCCTTTGATGTGCCTGCCGACCGGCCGTGAATAATTAGGGGGTGAGAAATGCGCTCGGAGGGCTGCCTTTGATGTGGTAACGCCAGGCAGGCAGGCAGGCGGCTGGTGGCATTGTGCACGCGCTTTTTAGGGCTTGCGCAAGCGCAATGACCTAAAAAGCACATGCACTACATGCAATCGCCAGTGAAATCGCCAGTGGTGGTTAACCTCTGTTTAAGCCGCAATAGAGCTTCGCCAGCTATGCGCTGAAGCGCATCAGCAGGCGAGCCCTAAAAAGGTTTCATCAGGAACCAATAAATATTTATACAAGCAAAACCCAATTACTACAGTTTCATGCTGTGGGCCGAAACTCTACATACATTTGTTAAAACCTCCATGTAAACCCCTCATGTTGGGGCTTCTCAGTTTTACAGATACTAGCTTTATAAGTGAATACATTGGTAAATTAATCCATTTTATTATTTGGGGCAGTTTGTCAATTCATTCATGAATAGGAAGTGGTAGTAGTGGTTACCAAGATCGCACATTCTACAAAACAAATGTGCGTGGTAATTGAAAAGAGCAGTTAGTAACAGGAAAGCGACATGGTGCTAATGGATTTCGGGAACCCTACTACCAATTTTGTTGAAAAAGAGGGATGGATCCAGAAGGCCACCACTCATGACATAGATACAAAAGATATCACAGCACTCCAGAATGTATTTTGTTAATTACAATTTTAGTCTAACAAGTCGAGGTCTGGAAATTGCTAATCCAGGTTCTGTTTATTGTCAAAGCTCTTCATGTGAGCGAAGTAACATCCAAAAGTATATCCAAAACATGTTTAGTCACTCGCGTGACTTCAAGTTTGCAAAAGTTATATAACACAATAGCAAACAATCAGAATATGAAAATAGTTCTCATATTCACATTAATTACAAAAGTCTATGTCTAATGGCAGGAACTGACTTATTCATTGAGGCATTCGGAATTTAGGCAGAGAGAAGAGAAAGGAAGTCCCAAATTCCTTTAAAGTATACATAAGGGTATAACACCCTAATGTGTATTTGTTGTTATGATCAAAGAATAGTAAAGATTGAAAGAAGGAAGTTTTGGTGCAAAGGTTCCTGTGCATCACGACCAAAAAAGTAGAAACCGTCTGTGCCAGTCAAAACTACAATATGCTGTGAAGCTGAAGCTGTGTCAAACACCTAACACCAAAATAAAAAGGGAAAAGTATTTATTACTGAAGAGCACAAACCTCTTATCAAGTTAAGTGTCAACAAAGAGAATCAGGTGAGTTTGATCAAATGTTAATGGTTGACAAGTCCCCAATTTCTTCTCCAAGGAGGAAAATGTCTGAGGGAGAACAAGTAAAACCATAGATGTTCATATGGATGAATGTAGTCACCCCTACCTCCGATTCCATAGGTTTTCCCAAGGGAAAACACCCACCTGATTGATCAGTTGCCAGCCCCAAGAATGAACACCCAATTTGGCAAAGATTCATCTGTTTTCACTCAATAGTTTGGAAAGACTCCGGCCCAGGGCATTTTGCCTGAGAAAAGGAACAGACATACCAATTAAAAGCTTCAGTGTGTAATATTACCTATAATTTCTGTATATTCAATCTTTGAATTTAGTGTCAAATAGGACTGGACTATTAGATTTATTAATGGAAAAAGGATGGGCAAGATGTTGAGATTGAAACCACTAAATCCATTGGCCAGCTGCACAATTGCTCAGCAGTAGGAGTACATTTAAAGTGCTGATCTTAGGATCCGATGGACAACTTGACCTTGTATGGCAGGCTTGATTAAAAGGGAGAAGATAGGGAAGTTAGTCCTTTAAGTAGAAAAGTACAAAAGAACAGTAAAAAGACTGCAATATTTAACTTGGATGGTATGTTAAAGAGGGGCCATAATATAATTGCTTTACGTATGTAGAGGAAAGGGGAGGCAAGCCAAATAAAAATCGTAGAGAATCCCATTTCATTCAATTCATTCGACTGGCGTTTATATCCTCTCCAACAAGATGTGCCCAAACTATTTTGTACAGAAATATTTAAACCAAACAATGAGAGCTTCAAAGCTTCTGTTTGACTTTAAAACAAAGCAACTTGTTAATAGGCAACATTTATGCTTTTGGCTTTATGACGGTAAACAAAAAGTTTCATTTTACAGGAAACTTGGTAAGCAATATTGCAAAAGTCACAAAAAGAAATCAATCTCTCACAGGATCACAGTCATCAACTTATATTCAACATTAACTTTCACAATTACAAAAATTGGGATGAAGCTTTGCTAGATGATGAAAATGGAGAAACAATGTATTTCCTAAATTGCCATTATTAAATTACCAGTGAAGATAACATTTAACTGACAATCCCCAGCAAGATGAAACCAGAAGTTCGATCATTTTATTAAACAGTAGTAATTGTGCACCCAGGCATGTCTGAACTTCAACATTTGTAGCAAGAATGCCAGAGAACAGTATATTATGCATGCAACCCTTGGTAAATAATCACATTAAGAGGGTATTTCATATGTGAAACCATTTAGACATACACCCAGATAGTAAAGGTTGGAGGACAAGAATACAAACAAGATATATGAAATAAAATTCAAACATGGTGTTTGTAAATTGACTATAAACAAATTGTTTAATAACACCATTTATTAACAAAGCTGAGAAATGGTAGAAGTGAGGTAGGAGTTGGTAGATAGAAAATATGTTATCCTTCTTGTAATTTATAGGTATTACAAACACCTGTATCAATGGGACCGGTTTGTCAATTTCTAAAGGAATAAGTCCGAAAGAGCCCTGTTGGCATTCAAAACAAACTGTTGACTCAGAGTTGTTTTACAAGATTGCTGGCTCCAATACCATTGTGGATGCCACGAACTTAAGACGCCAAAGGTTGATGTTTCAAAACAACTCATATGTTAAGTGTCACATTATAGACTAGTTAGACACTTAATTGAACTAAGTGATATAATATGGATCCACTGTTTTTTAAAATCCAAAAATTGACAGGCGACTCCCTCCTACCCTATAAGCAGTTATTACTATACACCGAGACCTGCAGATGTAGGTAGGATATACAGATCCCACAACTGGACAGAAAACATTTTCATGACATAGTACTCCATGTCATTGATACATTTGGCATAGCTTGACCCCTGTCCTTCAATACATAGCAACATGAATTATTAATCCCCTAAAGTTTTTGTTTTATTAGGATAAAAGAGTAATGGGTGCTGCTTTGCATTTGTATATGCTATAGGTCCACCAATTGCCTAAATATTCCTAGAAAAAAATTTCCCAAACTTCATTTTCGATGTTGTCAGTATGAAATACTACTTTGTCCTACAACTTTTACAAGGTGTCCAAAATGCAAACACAGAATATTATATAAATATTCCAAAAATACACCTAATGATTTATAAATATAGAAACCATCATTTAGAGAACAAGCTTACAGCAAGAATCACTTAGAAGTGGTTAATTGGTCTAGGGCTTAATAGGACAACTGTTTTGAATTGCTGGCAGCTTTTAGTGGGCTGCCAGACTCTCAACAATTTCACATAGTGGATTATAATACGGTGCACATATATCTGTTTAGGACTGTAGTTAGCCAACACAATTCATGTATATTTGGTTAGTGTTCATCTCACTGTGTGGCTGCTTCAGATCCCTGAAGGCCAATGTTAAAATGCGACGGGAGGAAGTGAATAATCTGAGAGGCTAACATTTTGTAACCTCACCCACACAAATCTGTTACATTCTATGCAAAACCTAGTATATTGCATTACATTCATTAAATTGTAGGAGAAAATCTACAAAAAGGGTTTTTGAAACCGAAAACCCCAGAAAACCGGCTTTTGAAGACTTTCCAGCAAACTGGAGTTGCTAAAGAAATAATTTGCAAAAAGTCAAATGGCTTACTTTTTTGACCAAAAAAACATTGTAAATTAATTTCATTAAGGAATTTAAGCACCAACATGAAAAATTCCATAAAGGTGCACTTGAAAGAAAATATAATAAAGTCCATTAATCTTATGAAATCGCTAAATAATTATTTCCACTCAATTATACTGGAATAATTACCCTTTGGCACTCTTTGGCACACCTTTAATGCAATGTAATTATTCCATATACTGGAATAATGACCTTTTGGCACACCTTAATGCAAGCATGAGACCAAAGTCAGTTTTATGAGTGAGGCATAGGTCTTGAGATTTCAGGAGCTATGATTGTGCTGCTCTAGCAATGCAGTACTCTCATTGTGACAGCACCAGTTGGATAAGCATTTTCATGTGAGCCATTTATAAGCGGTGAAGACACCATTCAGTAGTCCGGCTTTGTGACAGCATTGACTTAATCACTGTGAATCAAAGGTTACTACTAGATTGCATAGCTGATTCTGAAAGTTGGCAGCCAGGCCCTTGCAGGCAGCAATATGAATGGTAGGTCATTTAAAGCCATACAGCACAGTAACAGGATTTCTATTTAGACTGCTTTTTGATCAAGAGAGTTGATGTTTATTCAGCTGTGTATGTGCTTGAGGTAGTCGCCAACATGCTATTGGCGCACAACTTCCTTATAAAGTTTGAGGTATAGATGGGTGACATAACGTGTTAGGAATATTTGTTTCTACAACTGCATATAATTTTGGTTAATAAGGTGACAGAAATACTTAATACGCTAGGTGGCAAGAGGCCACCCTCATCACAAGATTTAAGAATGAGGAAAAGAAGGATGTACTTTTGGTGGATGGAGGAACCGATTTTTGAACAATGTTACTAATTCTAATTGATCCATTAGCACTAGGGAGTTTTGAACAAAAATTGCTCTACTAAGCAGACACAATGACTGGATGATCACAAGGGACACCCAACTCCTCTAATTAAGATGACATGTGGGGCAACAACAAAGTTCTCATCTCGAGAGCGAAACGCGTTGGCTGAAAATAAAATCATCACTTTTGAGTGAATTAATTGATTGCAAATGAAGAATTTATTGAAAACCAAACACTGTTCTCCTGGATTTCATCACTTGGGGCATGCCCAACCCCTCTACCACTTAGGATCTGACTTACAGAGGCATCAATTGACGGCTGATGCCAGGGCTTGTTGCACAAGGACATCTGATACAAAAGAAACTAGAGGGAGGTGCAGAAACAGCAGTCTGCCGTCAAAGTATTTCTGTTAACACCCAACTCCTCTATTTAAGATGACACGTGGGGCAACAGGTGCAGCACAAAACATTCAACAGATCTTTAGGACATTTATTACTACCTTACAAGGGAAGTCCTCCTCTCAAAACTTTTATCCTGGTTTTAAGTCCGAGTGTGTCCACTGATCCAAAAAGAGTATATATGGTTGATCTTTGGATTGTTAGGAGTTGCATTGTTGTTACCAAACCTGTCATGAAGCAATGTTTGCTTAACAAGGATATCTCAACACGATGCAACTTTGCTTGAATGTATATAATGAATCTGAGGTTGCGGACTGAGGTTGCCACAAAAGTCACACCCCTGAATTCAGACCAGAGCACTGGTAGATTTGGTTTATTAACGCAATTGGCTTTGGAAAAAATCGCAACCTCAAACCTGGTGATAGGACTTAGCCAATCATCGTCCAACATCAAAATATGTTTGTAAACACTTCACATAGTCCCAGGAAGGCTAACTTTCAGAAGCCAGGACAATCAAGGCAGCAATAGAAGTGGAGCTTCTTCAGTTTAAATTGAATAGTCAAAAACCTAGAAAAGAAATAGCCTAGATCACTGCACAACAGTCATGCATCCATACCTTTAACCAATCACACATATATAAATAGAGCAATGGTAAAACATCAGCATCCTCATGTAGAAGCATGTATTTCAGAAGAATTTGGCCAATATGAAATAAAAACTTTTAATATTCATTGAGAGTAGGAGGCATTTAAGATTGTAACAGGCCTAAATGTTTAGTGGTAACATTTATAATTCCACTGGTAATGTGCAAGAAAATACCTCCACAAACTGCTGCTTCGGGACGAGGTTCAGCCAATGTAGGTTATTAAACCCTTGCTGCTAGTAAATATTTACTCCACCCATTTAGGTTTAGGTTAATGAAAGTTGCCTTTTGAATTCATGGAAATATTTTGTAGATCCAAGATGCAACTGTGCACCTTGTCGAATTGTAGAATGTGATTCGAGCAGCAAGATGCCTTGAAATGCCATGTGCAATGTGCAGCATCACTTAGTTTGCTGCACCCTCCTAATGTTGCGTGTGCTATTTTCATTATTTACTAATTTTGAAAATGGCACTTTAAGAAAGTTGGCATTTTCCTGCCTTATCCATTTGGTGCTAGTCTCTGGGTCAAATGAGTGGGTGCATTTGACAGTTGGGCTTTGTGTATTCCTTCTAGACAGCCAAACACAATAGGGAGCTTAGCTATGTCCGGATGGTCCATCACTAGCAGGATGGGAGGGAAGAATTGGGCACAGTCACACTTACACTTTAATAGGCTGTGGCTTGCTAGCCCTTGTAGTTCCTTTGGAGATAGGTAAAGGAAGGTAGGGTTCCTGTGTACTTCAATAGCATGCTTCTAGAAGCCTTTACCACTTCAAAGGCAGAACTGGATATAAATATGGGACCTCAGATACTAACTCTTCAGTACACTTCTGGGCCTGTATATATTATGCCAGGATGGAGGACTGCTGTGCTGCTGAAAGGACTGCCACTTAGCTGAGCTGCTGCTCTAAGGTGACTGCTGCCCTGAGGTGCTAGCCTGCTGCCCTCTTGACTGGGTGAGGAGGACTGGACCTGCATCTGTTGAGCCCACAACTCTAGTGTGACTCCAAGGGCTAGTTCGCAGGCCTCCTGACTTGAGCCTCAGGGACAGAGGGCTCCAACAACTTCAAACACCAGCACCGGGTGCTACCCTGTCAAGTGGTGTCATCACAGTTCTGGACCCTTGAAAGTGGTTCTAAGATGCTTTGCCAGCCTCTGGTTCCAGCAGAACAAATGCATCTCCTGTGCTGTGTGGTGCAGACACTGAGTAGAACCAACACATCACTACCACTGCATAGGCCTCTTCCATCGCAAAGAATGGCACCACAACCCTCTGCATTATCAGAACCTGCACTGTGTGATGCATCCTTGGCACAGGAACTCTCAACCCTCACCAATGGCAGCCTCTATGATGACACCAGACTCCACATCACAGCTCCTCGGAGCCAACGCATCACCCAGGCTACTCGACGCATTCGCGACACCGGACTTCACATTGGAAGCTCGCGTCTTCAGAATCCTCCGCGATGATGCAGGATCTCACACCGCAGCCTCACTACATCTCGGAACTGATGCATTGCTTCAGCTGTGCGAGAAATCTTTGATGCAGACGCATGCAATTTTCAGAAAAACTGGATTTAAGGTACTTTTTCCAGTGGGCCTAAGTGGATCCCTGAAGCCAGTCCACACTCCATCATGGTTGGCCTGAACTTTGTTCTTGTCTGCAACAACCAGATATCCACAGTTGTCGATTTAAGCATTTTGGCACAATTGTCACTGAAATCTTAAAATCGCATCTCTCCAGTTCTACTCACTGGATTTTGTTGTTTTGGTCTTGCTTTATTTATTGAAAGTGAATCAGTAATCTCAATGGGGTAACCCAGTATTGTGCAGAACCTGTGGATAGATACAGTATAGGAGCGGTGGTTCTGCCACATAAAAAAACTCTTTTGTTTATGTCCCCCTATCCTGATGGGAATTCACAACATATGTGTAAGAAGCACACAACAGATACAACAACAATTTTGATTCATCAAATCTTTTAGTATTTGGAAAATTTAAAGCGTAAATAAAAATATTGACAGACAATATTTAACATACACAATAAAAGTTGTTTGGGTCTCTGTGGTTGCTAGTAATAGCAGAAGAAATATGATTTCAATGTTGATGTTTTTGTCTTTGTTAATATTTGTGAAGTTCTTGATGTGCATTGTCACAATCTGTCACCATTTCATGTCACTAAGGTGAATATATTTTTGTGTATTTTGTGGTGTTTGTTAAATATTGTCTGTCAATATTTTTTCTTACACTTCTAATTGGCCAAATACTAAAAGATTTGATTTGTCAAAATTGGTGTTGTATCTGTTGTGTGCTTCTTAAACATATGTTGTGAACTCCCATCACGATAGGGGAACATAAACAAAAGTTTTTTGTATGCGGCAGAACACTGCTCCTAATATTTACTAAAAGTACCTTAATCTTCAAACTTGGTGTGCTATCCCTTTTGTGTGGTGCTTTTCACTTTTTTTTACTGTTTGAAGTGTTGCACAAATACTTTACACATTGCCTCGAAGTTAAGTATGACTACTTTGTGCCAAGCTACAAGAGGGCTAAGCACAGGTTAATTTAGCAATGGCTTGTGTCTCGTCTTGACAAGGATTGTGATTGCTGCTTGACCACTTCAACACCCAGTCAACCAACAACCCAATTGCTTCAGCAGGAAACTGTAAACATGGGCTGATAATAAAGGTTGGAGAAGCAAGAAGACTTGAGTAATGTAGAGAAATCGTTTTAGAGTCGTTAGGTGTCAATAGGAAGCAAACAAAATTCATTTTAAAACAGGTCACATACCTCAGTAATAGTAAACATTAAAAGCATCCTGTTTAGAAATGTAAACCTAATAAGCAAAACACAGTCCCGGGCATTCATAATAAAAACAGTGTGTAAAATGCTACAATGAGAGAGATGCATAAACGGAATTGTGATACTACGTACATGTCGTTCTATCATAGGCTAAATATGTTCTGAAAATTCAGAGGACACGATCACCTAGAGGTGAGTGATCATTTCAAAAAGAGCAGGGGCAGGCTGGTAATTGAGGCTAAAGACTTTCCTCACCCAGTAGAGTCCATTTATGCACAGAGGGACAAGTGTTCAAATAACTGTGGATGCTTTTCTGATGGCTACTGTTAATTTGATTTTCACAACAGGGGTAGAGATTGAAAGTACATGAGACCAGCATCCAAATGTCCCACTATCCATGCTTGCCTATGGTTGTTATCTGTGCCTGGGTATCTACAGGTGTGTTGGCCTGTGTGTCCATCAATGTCTACTAATGTTCAATCTTTGAAATATGTGTTGTTGGATTTGTGTACATGTGTCTGTGCAGTAATTTTGTTGGCACTCAATGGAAGTGATTTTTCTAAAAGGCCAGAGCTTGAATGAGTGATGACACTCCATCTTTCATTTTTAATATGATTTTCCTTAGTAGATGGACGAAGGATTATACCTACAGGGAAGATTTTCTAAGATGTTGTGCAGTGCAAAGTGATGCAAAGCTGCACAAAGTCTTGAAAGGGTATTTGTTTTCTAAAAATGATCCTTTTCTCAGTGCAAATAGCACTTTGCAACACTTTATATTAAGGAGGCATTACATGGGTGTATATTGGGCAGATCAGCACAGACTTTTGAAGCAAGGTCTGATCCACTGAAATTGGCAAAGTTAGAGCCTTCATCAAAGAGGTGCTATGTTTTAAAGCAAAACGGTTTTTTAAAACATAGCACCTCTTTGATGAAGGCTCTAACTTGTTGAAAAATTGTCATTCCTCCAAATAGTCCGTTTATTGCATACCTGCTGCATTGTACAGCACACACCCAAGGTTAGGATGTATTTTAATTTGTTTAGGCTTAAGATTTCGTACTGGGAGAGTATGTTTTAAAACAAAAACTCTATACTAGACAGGATCACAAAAACACCTTTTCACCATGGTGCAAAGGTTGTACATGGTGCTAGGCTGCCTTTTAGTGCAACAGCGCAGGGGATGGCAGCAGTGGCAAGCCATGTTTGAATAAACGTGGCTCTGTGCGGCTTTCTTCCCTTTGTACAAGTAAAAAGAAAGTTAAACTTTTGTAAAGCGCGCAATTGCTGAGGCGTCTTAAGGCAAGTGTTCTCGAAGCGATGAGCAGCTGACTAGTTGATATTATTTAAAAATAGTCATGTTTTAAGCATTTTTCTGACAGATTCTCTATTTGATTGAGATCAGAGGACAAGGGGCATGGTGTTCCAGAGTCTACACGCTAGGAAAGATAAACGTCTCCCTCCTAATCCAGCTCTCTCTTTATTTTGGTGCAGTCACCAATTTAACAGTGCTGGATCTTAATTCACGAGAAGGTACATGCCACGAATTTTTTTTCCAGAAGACCAGCTTTTGCCATACAACGTCTTATGGGCCATGCAAAGGCCCTTAAATTTGACTTGTTCACAGATTGGAAGCCAATGTATGTCTCGAATACTTTTGGAGATGGAATTATGTTTCGATGATTTAAGCAACAGACGAGCAGCTGCATTTTGAAGTGACCGTAGCTTAAAAAGTAGTTGTTTCTGGATGCCCAAATAGAGTATGTTGCTTTAGTAGTACTAATGCTACGATGACCATCTTGCATTTCCAGAGTAATATATGGAAACACTTTCCCTAGCACTCCAAGGAGATGGAAGCAGGGGGATGTGACCTGGTTACATTGATTAGAGAAGCTAATCTGTCCATCAAACAACACCCACAGATTATTTATTTTTTACAAAGGGTTGATGTTGGAGGGCCACCATCGGGGTGTTTCAGAACGAAGTATTAGGGCAAAATAGGATAACCTCTGCCTTTTCAGAGTTTAACTTTAGGCAATTTTCTTGTATCCATATGACAATATTAGCCAGGCAGTTTCTCAATTTACTGGCTACTTCAGCAACATCCAATGAGATAGACACCACTAGTTGTGTGTCGGCTGCATAGGTCACAGCAACAAAGCCCTAAGACCTAATAAGCTTAGCCAGGGGAGTGATGTAAATGTTGCAGAGAGTGGGAGACAATAACGATCCACGAGGCACTCCACAGTGTAAGGTGAAAGGATCAAATGTCCAAAAGCTCTATCAGACAGAAAAGAACTGAGGATGGTAAGGGCTACACCTTTGATCCTGATACTCTCAAGCGAGTTGACAAGCAGAGCGGTTTGCTGTGTCAAAGGTTTACTGTGTCACACGTGGCAGTTAGATCGAGAAGAATCAGTGCAGCCCTACCTACTGAGGCCACCTGCCTACAAATCTCTTCAGTGGCAACTAGCAATTTGGATTCTGTACATAGTAGTGGCCTGAATCAACGCTGAGAGGGATCGAGAATGTTATGGGATGGGCATCTAGGAATGACATACGGTCTTCATTAGAGAGGCTTCTGGAGAATTTCAGAAGGTAAGGATAGTCTAGAACTAGGACAATAGTATCCCCTGGGTCCAAAGAAGGTTATTTTTCAATAACAGGCAAATGTATGCCCTCTTCCAATCCGCTGGAAATTGACTTGCAGATAATGCCCTATTGAGATGTATACCAAGATGCCCAGTAACTGTCTTAGAAACCATATGTAGTACAAAAGGTGGACAGGGGTCCAGTGGAAAGCCTGACTTAGTAGTCTTATGAAGTCTAATAGTTCTATCCTCAGAAAAAGGAGTAAATCAGTCCAGCACATTCGGACGGACTTCAGCATCATCATGTGATTCCTGGGATAGTAGAGGGAGGATGGAATAGTACTCAGGCCATTGATCTTACAATTCAAGGAAAAATCCTCGTACTCACTATTTACCTTTCCCTGAAAAAACACTGTCAGCTTATTGCGAAATACTTGTGTAGGAAAGAAGAGTTGAGTATTATTGCAATTGCAGGTGCTGCAAAGCATTGCACCAAAAATTAACAAACCGGCTCCACAGTCTTCAAAGTAGCAGTTATTCACCCATTACAGCCAGGGAGATGACTTGGAGTGTAATGCAAATGTCAGCACTGATTTCTCTCGAAGTCACGATTTTGAATCCTCAACTTCCAAGTACCCACTAGACAACTCCGATCCTCCCAACTTGCCCTCGCCTCCATCCCAAGGATCCACATGACCAGAACCAGAGGAAGATCGTTCTCCTTCCTCGCCACCAAGACCTGGAACTCCCTGCCCTTGCAACTAACGCAATCAGCGTCACTGGCCCTATCAGGAAGGACCTCAAGACCTGGCTCTTTGAATGATCCACCTCGCAGTCCAACTAGCAGCACCCCACACCCACCCCCAGCGCCTTGAGACCCTCACAGGTGAGTAGCTGCCAGGGTTGGATTAGGATTAAAAACCGGCCCAGGCACGCAAAAAAAAAAAAAGTGGCCCACATTTGCATACTGCCTTTCCTCAAAACACTGCTTTGGCCAAAGGTTATTAAAAAGGAGGGGGTACAAAAAAATTCATGGATTTGTTTACACTGGTGAAACACACCAGAAAACAAGTGAGCCTACTCCTGCTCAGGCCCCCTGCCCAATCTGCATATATTATTCGGCCGACCCAGGGAGAGAAAGGTAGTGACACCTCTGCCCCTTGATAAAAGGGGGGTAATGAACGCACATCTGCCTGCAGGAAGGCCACTCAGACATCCACTGGGCCGCTGGCTGTATCTGAACAGAGACACCGCCCAAATCAGCCCCCAGACTGCTCAAAAAAGCAGCCCACAGATGGAACTCGGACCCCAGACCCTCGGGGAATTGCCCGAGTGCCCGCTTTAGCAATCAGATGCTGGTAGCTGCGCTTTGCAAGCCCTTGATTGATTGAGTTATTGCTTTCAAGTCACTTTTCTTTGCCTGTTTATTTGTCTCAACTTGTCAATCTTGTGTTTGTCCCTTCCATGGAGCATAGCCTTTTTATAAACTCTTGATTGGCTTCCATCTATGTTTCCACTGTTTGCTTTTCAAGCACTACTTTTTAGGTCTGGCATTAGCCAAGACCTTTTGAGTTAAAAAAAAGATATATATAATATACTTACTTAAAGGGGCTTTCAGTCAGCTGTCTGTCATTTACATGTTGTTTCCACCCACTGCAGCATATAGAAAGGGGAAGGGGAGCCAGTGCACTAAAACCACTGGCTAACTTCATTTTGAGTGACTGCATCCTGCCCTTTCATGAGTATCACATTCTCGCACAAGATTGTTCTGTTCAGTGGCAGTGTTTTTGTTTTTACTTTATTACTTTAATGTTGCCTTTGTGTTTATAGAGTCTGATGTGATAGCAAGATGCTTTTTACCCTCTCCTCCATGCTCAGCAGAGGGCAGAGTCCAGCTTTATCAGTTCCTGTCTCCTGCTAATGGTGTTATAAATTCCATTTGGAGTGTCCTTTATCCGACAACTGCCATTTCACAGCATTCACATTGTGTCCATTTGAAACTGCTCTCCATGAAGGTGCCATTTCTTTTAGTGTGCGTGCAATGAAGTGCATTTATAACAGCACTCCCTTATATCATGTTGGTCTGTATTTTAGTTAAATCCCAAGGTTATATTTGTAAACCAATCAGTATGTCCTGCTTGTATGGCTTTCTACTTTGCTTTCAGTCTTCGTGTTTGTTGTGCCTCTATAGACATTTAACTTTTGTATTACTGATTGAAGCTCTGCTATTTATTTATTCCAATTTACTGCTCTATCTTTGTAAATATATCCATACAACCTTATCTATTTATCTATGCAACCCTATTAATGCAACCCTATCTATGCAACCCAATCTATTTATCAATACAACCCAATCTATTTATCAATACAACTCTATCCATTCTCATACAACACTATCGTATTTGTCTGCCTGCGTATCTATCTTTACAACCCCATCCTTCCATCTATACAAATCTAACTAGCCATCTCTACAACTATATCCATCTATCTATTCAACCATATATGCAAAACTGTTTTTATTCAACCCATTCTATCTATACCACCAATTCTATTTCTACTACCCACTCTATCTGTACTACCTAATCTATCTGTACTACCCAGTCAATCTATACAACCATCTCTCTCTATACAACCCTATCTACGCAACTCTGTCCATCTATTTATGTATGTCTATCTGTCTATCTACACGTCTCCCTATTTGCACGCCTCTGTCTTTGCAAGCATCACTATGTATAAGAAAGTTTTTCAAAAATATTACAGTAAGCAATTAGCAAAGGCAAGATAGCCAACACCAGACCAAATGGCTTTTTTTTTAGATCTGAATTGGCAAAGACATTTTTGTTTTACTAACATTTTATTAATAATATAGTTGCTAAAACAGGTTTTCCGCCAGACTCAATCCACCAGTCTGTTTTTGTGCCAGTTTTCATTCAGCCATTATAGCATACATCATGTGGCAGTGGTTCATCACACTGCACCCACTGTGTGAAATTACTTTGTTACAATATACTGCCTTTCTACAAGGCACACATCCACACGCAAAGTAGTCATCTTCTGTAAAGCCTTACTATGGTAATGAGTAAAATATACTTGCCTATAGGCAAAGATGCTTTTTAGATTGATATGAGCCCAGCTGCTTCCGCAACATTAAAGTTTTGCAGAAACCTTGACAGAACAAAAAACAATTGTCAAAGCAAAAAGGCGGGAAACCATTGCCTGACCTATTAGCTTAGCCAATGCTAGTTTCTTTCAGATGAATCACCTCATGGTAATGTGTATATTTTCCAGTCTTCTCCCTGGTAAACTTCACTCCCCTGCACTTGTGCTTTTCTCTGCACCCTCCATGTTCCACTCAGCCATTTGTACTTCCGCTGTTACTTTCTCGACATTGTGCTGCTCCCTCTCACGCAGTGGCGTGGCTAGCCCTTAGGCCACCTGTGGCGGCCCCTGTGATTGCTACCCACTGAAGCGTGATCAAAGAGCAGGGGCTGGCTATTCATAAGGCCGCAGGTGAGAGCGGGGGGTGCAGGGGGGAGGGGGCCTTACGCCGCCGCCAAAACTTGTGCCACCTGGGGCAATCCGCCCCCACCCCACCCCCTAGCTACACCACTGCTCTCCCGTTCCATGTGCTGTTGCCTGTTTTTCTCCTCCCTGCCCTGCTCTGTGTTGCTTCCATACACTCCACATCGATTCCCTTCAAATTGATTACTCTCACTTGTTGGTTGCTTCCATCTACCCTGGCCCACAGCGTTGCGCTCTACCTGACCCTCACTTTAAAAAGAAAAAAGCTTTTGCATGATATATATATATATATATATATATTTCTTTTTTTTTACAGATCCAGCTCTGTAAATTAAAAAAAAAACGAACTTGCGCCACGTTTTAGGCGTGAGTATACTCAGCATGACTAACTCGTCATAGTGCCTTTTTTTGTTTTTTTTCTTTAGTCATGCTGCACAGCAAAGGGGATGCTGCGCAGCTTAAAATCACTGGAGAAGCAAATGGGTCCCAAAGGTGAGCCCTACTGACTTTTTTTCAGTTTTATAGAGCGTGAACTCACGAAGGTATCAGAGCGCTTTACAGGAGCACATTGCACGAACTGCAGACGGACACATTCATTTCTGGGGGAGAGGATGTGATTTTCGCAGAATCACAGGATGTTGGAGTCTCCCTCCAGACTCGAACCTGGTTCCCCAGCTTCAAAGTTTGCCAGTGCTATTTTCTAAGGCAAGAGGTTAGTAATTGGGAAACGTTTCCGTTTATAAAAGTAGAGCTTTCACAATTAAACAGTTCCCTTTAAAAATCGGTTGCTAGGCAACCCACTTTTCTGCAATTCGCGGTCACTATTCACAGAATGGCATTTTCGATCAACTCTGCCGTGTATCACCCAGGGACCTACCATTGTAGCCGTGAAGGGGATGTTGTCAATTAGGGATGATGCCAGAGCCGAGACCCAAACTACAAGGATGAGGGCAACCGCGAGCCGCTGATCATCGGGAACCGCCTGGAAGAGAACATAAAGAGGCAAGTTTAGAAAAGCGAGAAAAAAACAACCTCTCTGCGTACTCAAACATCATAATCATGTCCAATAAGGACTGCTTGGCAACACCACGAAATACATGTAATCTGATGCACTCTGTGTACAACCTAGGAGGTCGGGAGGAGGTGCAGAAAGGGTATTCATGACCGAACATCTGTTTCCACAACCCCAGTGGCCTGACATTTCTGCAGTTTAGACAGCAAGATAGCTCAGTGAGTTAAGAGATGTCTGCTGACACACTGTGATATGTAGGTCAGGAGCTTGAATCCCAGCAAGGGTGGCTCAGTCGTCCATCCTTTCGAGGTGCGTTAACTGAATACCATGTAAGTGAGCAACGGAAATCTGCTATTAAAGTGCTTAGAAAGTGCAGGATTGTTGTATAAATAAGTTGCTTTTTCTTGCAGGCCAAGGAAGTTACACTGGTTGTAAATTGTGTTTAAACGAGGATAAATGGAGGAGTTTCATATTTCCTTAACATATGATCACACATGAGGCATGGTATTTACTAAACGGAGATCATAGATACACTTCCGGTTTGACTCCATAAAGTTTCCATTTGCAAACATGGCATTGTATTGAAACATTTATATAGCACTTACTATCTCTACGTGTGGTGCTGAAGTACTTGTTAGAGAAAAGACTGTGCGAGGGGAAGTTATCTAATTAGTCTAAGAAATTAAAGTGCCATGTGACCTAGAGGCCAACTGCTGTTTTACTTTGGACATTAGAATATTAAGGCACCACACTTTGTGCTGTTCCCAACCCAAGGATAATAGAGATGGGCTTTGGTGAGCAGTTCCCTCAGGACCTAAGAGAACAGAGCAATAAGTCCCTTTTCACGTAGGACAACAGAGTTTTGTTAAACCATTCCCACTCACTTCCACTAAGTGAATTAACTTTTATGATAACAGATGAAAAATATAACAATCAAAACGAAACATAATAAATCTATGACGTTTTAATTAAATTACAACCTGAAAAGAACAGAGATCAGAAGTTATAACACTAAGCATATAGTGCCAACTTAAGAAGTGAAGAAGCTTCAATGAGTGCAACTGTGGCTCACTAGGCTAGCTTGGCATGAACAATAGACAAGGCAACCCAACAGAAAGTGCAATAGGGATTGCTTAAAAAAAACCACAGTAATAAAAAGTCTACGTTCATATCCAAGTTTAAGTAAAACTTTATAGAAGTAAAGTCATCAATGAAAAAAAATAAGGAGCTTTAAAGAAATGGTAAAGGAGGGCAATGTAAAAGGAACCAAAGGGTTGCCTTAAAAGTCAATGAAAATAATGAAAGTAATGAAAAAATAATAGTTTGTGTGAGCTCCCCAAACATTTGCGATGACCTCAGTGCCCCTGATAAGGGCCTGCGAGTGATGCAATCAAATATAAGGTTGGGGGTTGTTCCAATGAAGCATTCTACATTCACACTTACAAACAAAGTTGTCAATTTAAAAATATCGAGGAAAAGACCCAAAGGACATAAGGCCCCACTGAAGCTCCTGGACTTAGCATTGTTGTTGGCAGTCAGGGCACTGACAATGAGGTGGAAATCTGCAAGACCCCCAACTGTAGAGACCTGGCGATCTGAAGTATTAAAGTGGGGCAGGGCTGAGGGTGTAGTTCTCCGTAGGGAAGAGGAGAGGGGACTACGGAAACACCCGATTGCACAAGATTGGGAACGGATGCTGCTAGAGCTAGAGGACATGGATTTGACGCCCTCCCAGGCAGAGACCTCATAACGGAGACGAACGGGTGGGAGAGGGTGTGACCACGAATAAGGCCTTATTCATGGCGCGTACAGGTTTGCCAGAGGATGACGAACACAATTATTTGGATGGGTCTGTTATTCGAAATTCATAGGCCCAGGAGTATAGTACAGAATATGTTGGGACGCCAGGAGACGTACCGAACGGGGAGGGATGTGGGGAGGGATGGGACTGGCAATGACTTAACCTTTGGGTCCTAAGTTGTATACACGCTGAAGAGTGATTGGGCGTTATCAGTATGAACCCATTTGTAATGAACCATTACTATTACATAAAGCTTTCCACGCTATCATAGACGAGCTATACGGTCACAACTATGAGAGTCAATGAGTCAGATGCCTACAGTTTAAAGGGAGAAAAAGAGAAAAGACTGTATGAGGAGATTGACATATGTATGTACAATGTAATATCTGATTGCAGTCACGAATAAAGTTTTACATTTTTTTTTTAAAAATATCGAGTTGGACAGCCTGCAAGCGGTACTAGAGCAGGAATCAAAGGTGGTCTTTTGCTTAAAAACACGATTACTTTCAGTCTAACTCTTTGCTTGAACTCCAGCTTAGGGAGCAGCAAGCGTATGTGTTAAGTCCAGCGACATCAGCCAATTGACAATTTTTAGCCCAGAGATCAGAACAAAATACACATTCCATTCCTTCCCACGGACAGCACCTCGCCTGGAATTAATCAACAATGATATTGGCATTCCTAGACACTACTGAAGTGGCAGCCCCAAGCCCCTTTCATAGATTTTACTTAGAATAGCACAAGGACCTAATCTACAAATAGCCAGGTTACTGCTAACACTGTGGGGGGTCAGCAATGGGGACCCGAGGCCCGCTGGCATTTGGGTGGTACTCTTTCTACCGTGAACAAAGCTAAAAGCTTAGTCGATAAATAGGCTCCACATCCTGTTGTGGTAGTTGGGACAGGCAATGCGGTTTGGGAAATCCATTTGGTTGACAATTTTGAAAGAAAAATTCTAGATCAGATTCTAAATGACCTGAGAAACAAGATAAATCCTATCTTACTCCAGGCCCAATTTCTGACAACTCGGATTGGCAACGGAAAGGGAAAAAAGACTGGCCTTGTCTACTCTCTCTATTTTAGAGGCATACTATTTAGAGAGAACAACATTTTTAGAGAAATACGGGATTGTAAAAAACGAGTATTACCTTGTGTTTGCTTCATTTTCAGTGTAGTATACATTCTTCAAAATTACATTAATTCTTTCAAAGGCAGTACCAGAATGAGCAATATCAGAAGAATACAATCCAACAATTTGTTCAGCAGGACCAGAGGCAAGCGCAGACCGCTAAAACAGACGAATGAACTCCTACACAAATATGGAAAATCAATACACTAATCCACATAATCATTGACCACGGCCCAGGAGCAAGCATGCACATTGAGAGCGACACACCGTTCAGGCTCGAAGCGTGAAACGCAAAAGGAAAATACTTGACTAAAATCGGATATCTATCGCTTCTTAAATGAAAAGAGCACTCACCAGTTAATTGGACACAACATGCAGGGAAAGGATGGGGCGCATCACCTGTCTTACAGAGATTGACCATTCATGCACTTTAGCACATCAAAAACGTGTAGATATTTCAGTACATAAAATGTTTTACCTTTATTAATAGTGCTGTCTGTTCCCCTATGAAATCAATTAAGTGCAGATGAGCCAAAGCCTAGAGGAGAAAAACGACAAGGAATAAGAAAGTGTATATCATCACGTTGAAAATATTACCAAGTTGCTACAAAACAAGTAAAGCTAGATCTGAGTTTTATGTTGATGAAACGACATTCCTTAGCACAACAATATTTTTGGGGGATTGTTTTAATTGTGCATAAAAACAAAAATAAAATGTGCTGTCCGCAGCACCATTAAATATAATTATACAAGGTGATGTCAAGAAGGATATATACCCTGCCTTGTATTGCAACGATTGAACACCTCAAAAGAGGATGCACAATTTAGCATCACATGGAATAATCTCATGTATTATAATTTAGGGAGAATAAAGCGTTATATTGCATAATTAGATGCATGCCTTGTCTAAATTAGTTATTTGCTATTAAGGCACTCCACACAGCCGACGGCATCTCACACAACACTAGGAGAGATATGTATGATTCCAAAGGATTCTTTCAAATATTTAGTGAACCACAAGTGAAGCAATGCAGATTGTCTGTTGCTTTTAATACTGGTGAAGGCAGTATTGGTGTAAAGTTAATAAAAATGCATACCCAGAATTCTCCTCTTCAATGAGAAATGTGTATAAAGGATAGATCTAGGTTTCAGAAAGCCTACAACATCCTTTAATATTGTGATAATTAAACATCACTCACGGGGGCAATTATAGCATCATTGTGCAACAGACCAAATTGACTACATTGACTTGATTTAAGCAGGCAAGATTGCTCAGGGAGCTACTGCACATCTGCAGTGATATGAAGGACGCAAGTTTGGACTGCAGGCAAGGCAGGCTCAGCCTTCCAGCCTTCTGAGCTCTGTAAACAGAGGGCCATTAAACTGGTTAATAGTAACATCTGTTAATTACACTATAAGCATTGGCAAACGAATAAGTCTGACTTATGAATAAAAGAGCCTTTTGTGTCACTGATGATGGTAGGCTTTCAATAAGTCATACAAACACTCAATCACTAATCTTTGCACTAATGCATTCATCACCACACTGACTCATACTTTCATTCACCGTCTGACACCAGCAAACAAACTCAACACATGCAAGAGTGTCCATCTTTCCATGGTATTGGAAATAGTCTAACATTGTTTTAAAGTTCAAGCATGGCATTGGTAAGAACCAAAGTATTGGCCATCTTGGAATGGTGAAACAATGATACACTACAGAATACAGCATTCCATTGCTGGTTTAGCGAACAGGACACGTGGGATGCAGCATGAGTGGCCAACGAGTGACCAGTTAGTACTGCCTGGAGAGCTCTGGTGTCCTCTTAAGAAACAGTAACAAAAAGACAAGAAGTAAAGAAATGGAAGGAAAACTATAAAAGGAGAAAATTCAAAACGAAAGGACAGGTTACTCAGCCCTGACACTGAAGTGACGTAAACTCTTGCACCAGACTCCATTTTCCAAAGATACTTATTGTTAGCCTGATTGCAGTTATTCCCCTTTGTCAGGTTTACATGAATTATGTCACATGTTTTTATGACACGAGGGCGCATGCAGCTTGATCAATGACATTTTCTGATACACTAAGCAGTTTACGAGACAAGTCTGGCCGAGGTGCCCTAGGAATATCTATATCTCAGGGTAATCTGGTACATATATGAGAAATAACCATGGTAATGTGCACAGACGTGATGCATGCCAAGAATACTGAATCAGGCAGGATTTTTAAACTGCTTTTCTTTCCTTCTAATTATCTGTCATCAGTTAGATTACGAAGTGGTCAGTTTAAATATCCAAGCCTCCATGTTTCTATTATAGAGTACTGAGTTCTTCGCTAGAGCAGTACAGAGAGAAGTAACATTCTTTATCACTGGCTGCTGTCCCTCCTTGGCCTTGGTTGGACCTAGGAAGCTGTAACGGAGTTCGACTGAATTTTGATTATGAAAGGATCCCTCCTTCTTGTCTTGCTGGATAAGGTCTGACAGCACAGAGGCCCTCTGTGTTACAGGTATGAAGAGCGACAACTGTAACACTTTGGGGCACACCAGCAGTAGGTGTGGGGGGGGGGAAGCACTGACACAGACACCAAAATAGTGTGATAAAGGCCGCTTTATTGGAATCAGGTGCACCTAAACAACACCCACCTGGCCTGTGCCGAACAAAACTAATGCTCGCTAAATAGCAACTGCTTGACAGCCCCCCCACCCCCACCCCTAAACGTATCCCCAACATTGCAACAACATATCCACATCCGCTCAGCAACCTACCCCCCTACTGCAATGACCTCAGGACCTTATTGACCTCAGCCCCCCAGTTGCCCATACAACCCCCAGGCCTCCTGCGAATATCCCCCTTTCTTCTTAGGAAAACGCCACCCAAAACAGCACCTGTTCCAGCGACAACACAACTCTTAATGCCCTAACATCCTGGTGCACCATCAACCAACAATGCCCCTCGCAAACCCAAGACCCCTCCTTGGCCCCACAGTGGAAACAAGACACCCCCCACCAAGCCACCGTGCAACAGGGAGGGAGGGCGGGACAAAATTCGCAAGCTGCCACCCCGGTTGCCTTGTCACTGCACCACAAATGGTGGGCAAACACACAAAATGTCTGGTTTTATCCCAGACCGCCCAAAGGAGACCAAAAGGAGCCCAAAAAGAGCCCAACCAGCCCAATCAGCCCAAACAGCCCAACTACGGGAGCCCACAGTGCTCCTATTCCCCCCCCCCCCTACTGCCCCAAATTTCCCCGGGTGGGACAAGCCTCCCGCTGGTTGGCTGCCCCCCCCAAATCCCCATTGGGGCACACCAGTAAGGGGGGGGGGGGGAAGCACTGACACTGACACCAAAATAGTGTGATAAAGGCCGCGTTATTGGAATCAGGTGCACCTAAACAACACCCACCTGGCCTGTGCCGAACAAAACTAATGCTCGCTAAATAGCAACTGCCTGACAGCCCCCCCCACCCCCACCCCTAAACGTATCCCCAACATTGCAACAACATATCCACATCCGCTCAGCAACCTACCCCCTACCCCCTGACTGCAATGACCTCAGGACCTTATTGACCTCAGCCCCCCAGTTGCCCATACAACCCCCAGGCCTCCTGCGAATATCCCCCTTTCTTCTTAGGAAAACGCCACTCGGAAGTCATTTACGACTTTCGACCCCCCTCTAGGGCCCCTGCCTCTTGGGATATCTGAGCACCCCTAAAGCCCGAACCAGCGCCTCCTTCAACTGCACGATGTACAGTTCCATTCCATACCTTGAAAGGTGTACCCCATCGTCCCTGAAAAAATACACCGCTCCATAGCATAACTCCGGATGCTCCATTCTCCCCACCCCTTCTTTGGCACAGAAATCCCTCATCTCCCGGTTAATCTTCCTCCGGGCCCTGTCTATAGCTCCTGGGCGCTCAGCTCCCCTCCACACTCGCCTGGAGATAAACTCGGACCAGATAACATGACAGCCCGCCCATTGCCGTTTGATTTCCCTCAGGTCCCTCTTCATTTGTTTTACCAATGCCAGCTCCTTGCACTGCACCAAGTCATTCTCACCCAGATGGATCCACCACTACATCCGGGCACACACCTCCCTTCACCACCGTATTCAGCAAAGGCAACAACTCATGCCAACGCCTACCCCCTTTGCCCCTCCAATGACAACGATACAGTCCTGAATCCAATCCCAAATTGAGAGCACGATGACATTCCCACTCCGCCTGTTCTGCCCTCTTGACAAATGAGTGTCCCACAATATACACATTCAAAACCACCACCTCTGGCCCCGCCACAGCACCTGAAAAGAGACATATTAAAAACCGGAAATCACAGCCTTACACCCCCTCCACCTCCCGCAGTCTGACGTACGTTCGGTAACAATCCGACTTCCAACTACCCAGCTTCTGTATCTCCTCCTTCCCCCACCCTCTACGCGCCGCCTCCGTCGCCGCCCCGATCCGGAAGGAATGCGTCCCGAACCCCGGGGGTCCTCACCCAAATCCCGCAGGGAACGCCGAAGAACCCACAACGCCTGCGCCGCCATCACTCTGTCTCCCCCACCCCGACCAAAAACCTCCCCCTCCTTCTCTCGCCGGATCGCCAACAACTTCTTCCCCCATGCCGCGGGACACACACCCTCCTGTTCGCCGGGCCCCACCACCACCCAAGTTCCCACCCCTTTCTGGTCCGTTTTAGAGCGACGCAGCCGCACCGCCACCTCCCGCGCTCGCAACTCCACATCCTCCCACACCACCCCCAGCAGCTCCGACACCCGAAACGCTCCAAAAAATAGCCAAGACATCAGGGTAGAGAACCGCACCGCCTCGCCCCCGTCCCTACACCCCGACGGCAGCACTCCAATGATCCCTTCCAACAATGCCCCCGTGATAGGCCGCCTCAAACGCACCTCTGCACCCCTCTCCCTCGCCCACCCTTCCAACAGCCGGGCCCCAAGCTCCCCCGCCGACGGGGAGTAGCCCCACCACAGCTTCCCCATGAACGCCACTGCTGACAATTTGCCCGCAATCGTCACCCGCGACAACCCCTTGTCCATGAGTGCCAACATGAACCGGACCACCTGCTCCTCGCGCTGCCACAGGTCCCCTTGCCTTACCGCGCCAGACCGCAGGAATTCCTCCCAGGATTGCTCGTAAGACTTCCACGTAGACACCGCGACAGACGTCCTCACCAGCTGAAGTACCCGGGCTCGCCCACCGACCACATCTCCCTCGGAACCGGCGTCCTGCCTCCTCCGCCGCCGTGGCTAGCCCATGGAACCTCTCCCACTGTGAACGAGAAAAAGCGTCCGCAATGTCATTGTCCACTCCTGGGACGTGGCGCGCCTGAAACAGTATGTCATTCTCTAAGCAGCACAACACGAAAACCCTCATCAACTTCAGCACCTGCGGGTCCCTTGCCGACTGCCTATTCACCACCTGCACGACCGCCATGTTGTTCACCCGAAACAACAAGCGCTTGTGCGCCAACTCCCCGGACCACAGCGTGACTGCCACCACCAACGGGAACAATTCCAAAAACGCAATGCTACGCCCCATTGCCTGCCACTGCGCCGGCCACTGTTCCGCGCACCATTTCCCATCCCAGTACAGACCGAAACCACCAACGCCCGCCGCATCAGAGTACATGGTGACGTCCCACTCCCAATCCTCCGCCGGCGCCATAGGCACTCCGTTGAACCGTTCCAAGAAAGCCCGCCACATGCACAGATCCTCCTTCATCCCCACCGACAAGCGCACATGGTGATGAGGCACTGACAAACCGGACAGCGCCAACCCCAAACGCCGGCAGAACGTTCGCCCCGCCCGCACCACGCGACAAGCAAAGTTCAAATGCCCCAACAGCACCTGTACCTCCCGCACCGTCACCTTCCGTTTTGCGAGCATTCCGTCCACCAACACCAACATCGCCGACTTCTTATCGTCTGGTAGGCGTGCTTCCATGGCAACCGAGTCGAGCTCAATACCGAGAAAGGACAACACTGTACTGGGACCGTACGTCTTCTCTGGCGCCAGGGGAACACCAAATTCCCCAATCAACCAGGCCAAACCGTCCAGCTGCCGCTGGCAATCCACCGCACCGGGCCGCCCCACCAGGAAAAAGTCATCCAGGTAGTGCGTCACTGACTCCGAGCCTGTGCGCCTGGAAAAACCCCACTGCAGGAAAGAACTGAAACGCTCAAATAGCGAGCACAAAATGGAACACCCCATCGGCAGTGCCTTGTCCACGAATATGAGTCCCTCAAACTGAATCCCCAGCAACTGGTGATCCGCCGGGTGGACCGGAAGGAGCCGGAACGCCGACTTGACGTCGCACTTCGCCATCAGAGCGCCCCTCCCCGCCGCCGTAACGAGCCTCCGCGCCACGTCCACCGACGAGTAGGTCACCGACGCCAAATCCGCCGAGATGTAGGCATTAACCGACTCCCCCTCCGGCCAAGACAGATGTTGTATCAGCCGGAACTGCCCTTCCTCCTCCTTGGTACAAAAGGGGCTGGTGATGGACGGAGCATCTGAACCAATCAAACACTCACACCCAGTCAAAGGATCTGGGTTTAATCCATCACCGTTCTTTAGCCCACTCTGCCACCCCAGTTCAGACATGGTTATATGCAAATCAGTCTGACCCTGTGCCTCATGGGAACAGCCCAGCCCAAACTGCCAAACCATGCCTTCCCTGGACCGGAAACAAGCTTCCGAGGACCGGTTTCTGGCATTATAGCCGTCTTCAGCCCGGCTTGCTTGAATCCAGTGGCAAAGTGAGCAAGGGACTTACGTCTGAGCATACCCTGCCACACTTATGGCGGCCAAAAGCGGTACAAAAGGGGGTGGTGATGGACGGAGCATCTGAACAAATCAAACACTCACACCCAGTCAAAAGATCTGGGTTTAATCCATCACCGTTCTTTAGCCCACTCTGGCACCCCAGTTCAGACATGGCTATATGCAAATCAGTCTGACCCTGTGCCTCATGGGAACAGTCCAGCCCGAACTGCCAAACCATGCCTTCCCTGGACCGGAAACAAGCTTCCGAGGACCGGTTTCTGGCATTACAGCCGTCTTCAGCCCGGCTTGCTTGAATCCAGTGGCAAAGTGAGCAAGGGACTCACGTCTGAGCATACCCTGCCACACTTATGGCGGCAAAAAGCGGTACAAAAGGGGGTGGTGATGGACGGAGCATCTGAACCAATCAAACACTCACACCCAGTCAAAAGATCTGGGTTTAATCCATCACCGTTCTTTAGCCCACTCTGCCACCCCAGTTCAGACATGGCTATATGCAAATCAGTCTGATCCTGTGCCTCATGGGAACAGTCCAGCCCGAACTGCCAAACCATGCCTTCCCTGGACCGGAAAAAAGCTTCCGAGGACCGGTTTCTGGCATTACAGCCGTCTTCAGCCCGGCTTACTTGAATCCAGTGGCAAAGTGAGCAAGGAACTCACGTCTGAGCATACCCTGCCACACTTATGGCGGCCAAAAGCGGTACAAAAGGGGGTGGTGATGGACGGAGCATCTGAACCAATCAAACACTCACACCCAGTCAAAAGATCTGGGTTTAATCCATCACCGTTCTTTAGCCCACTCTGCCACCCCAGTTCAGACATGGCTATATGCAAATCAGTCTGACCCTGTGCCTCATGGGAACAGTCCAGCCCGAACTGCCAAACCATGCCTTCCCTGGACCGGAAACAAGCTTCCGAGGACCGGTTTCTGGCATTACAGCCGTCTTCAGCCCGGCTTTCTTCAATCCAGTGGCAAAGTGAGCAAGGGACTAACGTCTGAGCATACCCTGCCACACTTATGGCGGCCAAAAGCGGTACCAAAGGGGGTGGTGATGGACGGAGCATCTGAACCAATCAAACACTCACACCCAGTCAAATAGCCAGTCATATAGCCATGTCTGAACTGGGGTGGCAGAGTGGACTAAAGAACGGTGATGGATTAAACCCAGATCTTTTGACTGGGTGTGAGTGTTTGATTGATTCAGATGCTCCGTCCATCACCACCCCCTTTTGTACCGCTTTTGGCTGCCATAAGTGTGGCAGGGTATGCTCAGACGTGAGTCCCTTGCTCACTTTGCCACTGGATTCAAGCAAGCCGGGCTGAAGATGGCTGTAATGCCAGAAACCGGTCCTCGGAAGCTTGTTTCCGGTTCAGGAAAGACATGGCTTGGCAGTTCGGGGTGGACTGTTCCCATGAGGCACAGGGTCAGACTGATTTGCATATAGCCATGTCTGAACTGGGGTGGCAGAGTGGGCTAAAGAACGGTGATAGATTAAACCCAGATCTTTTGACTGGGTGTGAGTGTTTGATTGATTCAGATGCTCCGTCCATCACCACCCCCTTTTGTACCGCTTTTGGCTGCCATAAGTGTGGCAGGGTATGCTCAGACGTGAGTCCCTTGCTCACTTTGCCACTGGATTCAAGCAAGCCGGGCTGAAGATGGCTGTAATGCCAGAAACCGGTCCTCGGAAGCTTGTTTCCGGTCCAGGAAAGACATGGCTTGGCAGTTCGGCTGGACTGTTCCCATGAGGCACAGGGTCAGACTGATTTGCATATAGCCATGTCTGAACTGGGGTGGCAGAGTGGGCTAAAGAACGGTGATGGATTAAACCCAGATCTTTTGACTGGGTGTGAGTGTTTCATTGATTCAGATGCTCCGTCCATCACCACCCCCTTTTGTACCGCTTCCTCCTTCTTGGGCACCACCCCAATGGGGGAGATGATCAAGCCAGGCATCGGCGGCTCTGTGAACGGGCCCGCCATCCTCCCTTCCTTGACCTCCTTGAACAATTGTTCCCGCACAATACCTTTGTGCGCGTTCACCGACTTCAGGTTGTCCGCCCAGCGAGCAATCCGAGGGCCCTCATAGCCCAGCCGAAACCCCTCCCGAAAACCTCGACGCAGCACATCCGCATCCTCCGCCCGCGGATATGCCGCCAACCAGGGCTCCATCCGCTCCACCCTAACCGGCGTACGAGCCTTTTCCCAAAGCTCCGGCTCCCCCTCTACCTCCTCCCCTCCCGCCACCCTGCCCACCCCCGATTGAGGGACCTCCTTGCGCGGGCTGCTGGCCCGGTGGGCCCCCGAGCACCCATCAATGCATCGCCGGGTGCCGGCGTCCGCATTTTGAGCACTCATGCCGAAAACGGCATGCCGCCCGCCCGCACGCTCCTCTATTGAAGTCCCAACAGGCCCTGATCATGGCCTGGCCGGAGGACTCCCCTTGCCCCACCCCCCCCCCACGGGTGGGGCGAGCGGCAAAGGGGGGCGACCCGAGCGGCAAACCGCTGGCCGTGAAAATGGTGCGGCCGAACTTGGCCCCGCCCATCGTCTGCTGGTACAAGTCCACATCCAGCTCCCCCAAAGCGCCTCCAGGTCAGCCGCCATGTGCGCCTGGAACTCCTCATCATAGTGCGACCACGCAAACCCGCCGTATGTCACCTGCGCTCTCCGCACCACATCCATGTATTTGAAAAGCGCCACGGACCGGTCCAGAAACTTCTCACAATGCACACTCGCGTATATGAGGAAAGCCGCCGACCAGTTATCCAGCGTCAGCGGCACCTTCGGGCGCCTAGCTAAGTCCTGCTCTTCCTCCTTCGACCCTTCCTTAGATGTCAACTCCCTGTGGAGCAGCTTCAATATGTCATTGTACTCCCCCTTCCAAATCTTTTCTTTCGTCGCCAACGACAGGTGCGCCCCGAGCGGCTTCGTCAGTCCCATGTACGGCAACTTACGCACCAGCACCACACAACTCTCCTTCCCCCCACCGGGCGTGTCCTTCCCGCCGATCGTCGCCGACTCACCCCGCACGCCTGCCTCACCGGCCGCCGCGCTGTCCGTGCCCACTCCCGCGTCCTGCACGTACCTTCCTCGCACCAGCCGCCAGCCGTCCTCACCTTCGCCCCGTCCCTACTGAGACCTGCACACAGCGCCTCTTGCCACTCCCCTCCCCGCACCGTCTCCCGTCTTACCTGGCGTCAAGGTCGGCGTCCTTGCCGGATCCCGCTGCCTAACCAGAGGAGCTGAGGGGGCCGTCACTCTAGGCACTTCACGCCGCACCGGAACCTGTAATATACTGCCAACAACATTACTCGACCCCCCCTCCTCCGGAAGCTCCCCTTCCTCCGCGGACTCTCCATCCGCCTCCACACAAACCTGGCCCCCCCCCTGGGGAGTTCAGCCGGCTCAAACCCGCTCTCTCCCGACACACCCGCATCAATGCACCCAAATCCACACTCCCACGCCTGTCCACAACACACGCAACAAAGTCAGAAACATGCGCATCCATCCTCATTCCCCTGTCCCCGGCGGCCGTAACGACCCTTCGGGGAGGGGCTTGCGGAGACGACTCCCACCTCCAGTCGCCGCCCTCATTAGCCAAGTCCCTCGCTGGTGCTCGGCCGCCCGCACCAGACAGAGCCGGCCCATCCTCTCGGTGGAGTGGAGCCGCATGCTGCTCACCCGAGCGCCTCACAAACAGTTCCTTCCAGGGAAAAAAGGTGGAGTCCAGCATACCAGGGTGAAAAAACCCGCCGTCCACCCCCCACGCGCCCCCCCACCCCCAACCCCCCCACTCCCCCAGCCCAACGTCGCCGCTCGCCCCCACCCTGCTGAGTGGCCGCTGCGCCGCGAGGGGACCCCCCGCCCCCCAAACCTCACCCACCATCCATATCCCAGCCCCCCTGGCCACCCCACCCTCCAGACCCCCAGCTGGGCCCCGCATCCCCCGTGCCTCCCCTCCCATGCCCCCGCCGCCGCAAAACCGCCACCACCCCACCGCCCGCCACCCCCCCCCTGTCTCGCCACTCCCCCGCCTCTCGTCACCCCCACACCACCCCGGCCCACCCGACCCCCCCACCGCACCTCTGCATCCCCCCACCTCTCCCGCTCCCACCCGTCGCGCCACCCCCCCTCGGCATAGCCCCCACACCCCCCCTCCCTTGCAGCCCCTGCCCCGGGGAAGATGGCCTGCTCGGGCCAACCATGCCCCCACCCTCCTCCGACCCCGAGGAGCCCCAATCCAGCTCCGTGTCCGCCCCTCCCCCCCAATCTCCTCTACGTCTGACTCCTCAATCAACAAAGGGGAGGCCACTCCCCCCTCTTTCCCACTCCTCCCAGCCCGGGGCCCCCCTTGGTCCACCAGCGTCACTCCCGCCGCCCCCCCTGGAACTCCCCCCCCCCCTGGGCACCTCAGGGGCCCCCCCGCCCCCATCACCCCCACCTCCCTCCCTGCCTCCACATCCACAGACATTGCCTGCACTGCAGGAGCCTCCCCCCGCCCCCCCACCACTGCCTCATGAACCGGGGCCGCCTGCTCACCCTGCGCCCCCGCACTCCCCCCTTCCCTCCCCTCCACGAACGCCAGCTCCTTCTTTCTCCCACGCCTGCCAACCCTCGCCGCACCTCTCTGTGCTGTCTTCGGCGGCGCCGCCGCCACATGTTGCCCTCCGCCCCTCGCTCCCCCGCCCCCTCTCTCGCCTCTCTGAGCCGGCCCCGGTCGCGACCGCAGCGGCTCACAAGCCCACACAGCTGCCGCGGCGCCGTTGGCAGCGCGCCGCGGTGGCCTTACCTGCACTTCGGGCCGGACGATGTCCAAGCGCCCCGCCTCGCCTAGGAGCCTCAACCACCCGGGGATCCTGCATAGCCGCCATATCGCCCAACACCGCCTCACCGCAAACTGTAAGGAAGCCGCCTTGCCACGTAAACCAGCGCCGACCACGGTGCCTGACCACCGCGGTCCACGCCCACACCACGCACGCCACAGGCCGAAATACAAAATTCGCAAGCTGCCACCCCGGTTGCCGTGTCACTGCACCACAAATGGTGGGCAAACACACAAAATGTCCGGTTTGATCCCAGACCGCCCAAAGGAGCCCAAAAACAGCCCAAACAGCCCAAACAGCCCAACTACGGGAGCCCACAGTGCTCCTATCCCCCCCCCCCTACTGCCCCAAATTTCCCCGGGTGGGACAAGCCTCCCGCTGGTCGGCTGCCCCCCCCAAATACCCATTCCCCCCAGTCAATGTTAGCTTACTTTCATGCTCTCAGAGAACAGTGAATGATAGGAGTGGGTGTAAGAATTAGGGAACCTGTTGCTGTGAATCACAATTGAAACATTTGTCGACCTCACTCTCCTGTTAACCGAACTAATAGGAAGCTGTTTCCTATGTTCTCTGGTCATAGCACATGTACGTATTTGTAGAAAAATACAATTCATGTTTTTAAACATAAATGCTCTCATCATTAGTACAGATGCCCGAGTGTGACATTCTTGGGAGAAAGGTGTGTTTTCCGAGTACCACTGCGTTGCCGAAAGAGGGGCGGTTTAGAGTACTAGAATGCACATCTCTCCTGTGAAGCGAGGCAGGGTGCCCTTCTGCAGTTAACAAGATTCAGCTTCCTCATACATAGCACATTGAGCCCAGTCCTCGAGTTATTGGGTAGGAGGGTTTAGATCTGTAGACTTAAGGTTTAACTCTAAAATATGTAACATGGAGCCCAACGTCTGACTGCTTCGGATTTTTTTTTTGGGTGGGGAGGGCGTGGGGGGGGGGGGGGGGGTTGAGGGGTCTTAATGTTTACCTTCAAAATAACCATCATTACAAGTATACAGAGAGATCCATTGTAATTATGGTTAAAACCTCCTTCACGAAAAATTAGAAACCCCTATGCCTTTTGTGTGTTAGTCGAGCTTGACTTTTAAAAGGTAAAATCCCGATCGGTGGTTTCCCAGTTATAATTCATATTGTTTGAATGTGTTCTATTAAAATGGCAGTTCTTTCTGTTGCAATAGGAGCTAACTACAGAGAGACAGGTACACATCATCTCCGAGCAAATGGAGCCCCTCAACATGGGGGGCGGGGGCAGTTACTTTTGTTATAGCCGCACATGCAGCTTATGCATATGAAATGTTTTATTCATGGGTAGAGCTAGAGGGAGTTGATGTTAAAACATGACAATTTCTTTTATACCAACCAGTGGCAATTCCTAATGAATACAAAATATACCAATTCTTATAAGTTCCTCTTACATACCATGATCATCACAATTGGTTTACAGGTGCGGTACCACATACACAGACATGTCAGACTGGGCCCTTTTAGCAATGAAGGGGCTACCTTGGCAGATTATACACCATATCCACATCCAGGTCCACTAACTACAGCAGAGGTAGTATCACTATTAAAAAGTTAGTCAGGATGTGTAGCCAACGTTTACAATATTAATTAAGAACTTAAAATACTAGACAGGTTCCAGTAGGACCTATGGCACAGGGACAAGTTGACATTCAGGCAATATTAATAATAATAATACATTTTATAAAGCGCGACAGCTACCTCAAACAGAGGTGTCCCGGCGCTAATAGGACCACTGACTAATACGGTCATGGGAAAAAAACCCACAAAGCGTGATGAAATAGACTTCTGTATTGCTTGTAAGAACTAGTCAGAAACGGTCTACCCTCACACAACACCCCCAGATCAACATAGCATTATTATTACGGGTCTACCCTTAGAAATGGTGCCACACGCAGAGTAGTGTAACACGTGAGAAAGTTTTTACATGCATTTACACTACTACACATGGAACATCCTCTTTGGCCTTACTTCCAGAGGTGAGTAAACAGGTACAAAATGAACACAGAACTGTACAAACCCTGGAATTGGGAATGAAGTTAAATAGTAATTTTGCTACTATGTTCTCCATTAATTTAAATAATATTTATGGGGAAAGATCAGTGTTGGCTAGGAGTCAGGTATTGTTTCTGTTCCAGCACAGAAACTTAGGAGGAGTCTATGCATCACATTATGCTGAGCAAGTTAAACAACTATATAACTTGATAACTTCCATGTTTTCTCTGAAACATTGGACAGACGAACATATGAACATTCTGAGTGCTCTCCAAGCAGACATGCTTAAATCAAAATATTTACAACTAGGGATAACAAAACCAATTTAATTTTGATAATTGTACCAAGTACCCCCAGGAACACTTATGTAATCTACAACAAGGGACAGACAGTCCCCCACTGCATACAAATAACACTTGTACACAAATGCAGAATTATGTTTTATGTCCACGCTCATGACGAGCTGGGCTCGTCATGAGGTAGCCTCCTGCTACGCTGATGACGAGCCCAGCTCGTCATGGAACATTTGTTTTTGCATTTTCCAGCACACAACGGGAAAATGCACCGCATCGATGCGGTTAAAAGTCTACTGGCTTTAACACATACTTTTCACAATAAGTTGGTCAGGCCTACTGGCTTTGTCATAATAAACACATCAAACCTATGAAATCTGGTATGCTTTTCCCAATGAACTGCAGAAGACTGTATCCTTTAACATTGGCTAAACACACTGCCCAACACCGGACTATTCAAGTGCACATAAATTGGCAACACTCATGCATACAGTTGTTAACTTACAAATATGTAGAGAAATATAGCTTACAAAACAGTATACAGCCCCACTCAACAGGGCCTAACAAGAATCACATGGAAACCCTCCAGGGTTTTTGAGACTGGATGGCAAGCATCAAAACCCTTGACTACTAAGGTAATCTGTGAGATTGGGCAGAAGTGGCTCAAGGGCCCAGCTGGCACCAAGAGCAAACCGCCAGTGGTAGTCCAGGTGACAGGCCTCTCTGCTATGTGGGGTCCGAGGGCATGCCAGAGGGAGTCGGTAGAGATCCGAAGAGACAGACACCACAGGCATTGTGCCAGTCCTTGTATGGCTTTAAACCTGTTTTAGGGGTAGATATCCTTGCACACTGTGGTAAACTTTCAAAGAAAATCTTGAAGGTGTCTCAGAGAGCTCTGGATCTGCATCTGGTGGTGAAGAAATAAAGGATTGGATGTCAGCACGCAGGATTGGTGGTTAAATACGCTCCTCATGCCACTTCTGAGGTAGAACAGCATCAGTGCGGAGCCACACAGCGCCACCTTCTGGCAAGCAGAAGTACTATGGAAAAGTTTCTGGATCCAGTCGGATGGCTTGGGAATATTGAAAAGGTGAGGCATTTGCAGCTAGAAGTCTCTATCATAAACATAATTTTTATCTCCAGAGTTGTGAATTTAACACGGTGTCTCTTCTGTGCTACGCACAGATGTCAATATTGCATGGTACTGTGTACATACCATTCATTTTCCCTTTCTATCATCTACAGTGCGCGTTTACGAGGGATTTCTTTATTTCTATTGCAGTCCAGAAATAATTGGCATTCTCGTTTCTGTTCATTGGTCTATTTCTAATGTAAGAGGTCACTTATTTCCTGCAACATTTACATAGTTACATGCAAAATATCAGTTTCATAGTTCTATTTAAAATTAAAACTTTGGCATAATTTGGTCAACACCTGAAGTATTTATTCTCATATATCAAGACAGACAGTTTGGCATCTCCGCACCACTGAATTTCCTTTGATGTAATAGTAAGACTGCAGATTTACTACTTGTGACGTGGCTGATTTCATAAGGTCTGTATTCTGTCCGTATTCTGTCCTCCTGCCTCCTTTTTCTGCTCAGGTAATATAGTTACCTATTCCAGAGCCTTTTGGACTTTCGTGATTTATTCCTTCTATTAAGTCACATTAGAAAGATTATTTGGCTCCTGGCCCCATTACTAGTGAGCACTAATTGTGAACCTTTGTCAAACTTTGCAGAGTCTAGTCATACGTTTTTAGGTATACATCATTTCTTATTCCTGGTTCCAGGAACCTAGCTAATATTTATTCCTGTAAGTATCAGCAACATGTTCTCACGTGTGTGCTCATGCATACCATCAATCACTTCGAATGTTGATTGGTCTTATGCTTACTTCCAAGATTTCTCTCATAAAAACATTTCTAGTCCAGTCTTAGCCAGTGGCGTAACAAAACTTGAAGGGGGCCCCCTTGCAATGTATATGCAGCCCCCCCCTACTCCAGATCCAATCCAAAGGTCTCAGACCAGGGTCCTGTGCCCAAGGGGGGACTCCAGAGCTCGAGCCCCTGCACCGCGGGGGCTGTGTGGGCCTTTGTTACGCCACTGGTCTTAGCTCGACGTACATCTCTATTTTGGTGGTGGCATGACTGCAGTGAGTTACACATTGCCTCCACACTGTGGTGTTACAACAATGTTCAGAGTGGGGGTGCAGCCATCAGTGTTACAACACTGAAGTCATAAGGAATGTGAAAAATCCAAGTATCACACAAAGAACAAGTGAAGCAAATAAACCACGCCCATTAAGCAGGAGAAAGGTATGGGTGTAGTATGAAGCCAGAGGTGCATATATATTACCAAAGCAAGGTGTGGTAGCACACCCATTTAAAGGCAACACCTTTTCCATTGAAATAGCCTCTACATTTGCACAAAAAGCAGGTTTACTGATGAAAACCATATCTATTGTACAAAAGATAATTTATAGAACTTGGGTTTCAGCGAATATTGATCATTTGTGCATCACCAAGTAAAGTGTTTTGATTTGTTTTGATACTATTAAAATCTGTCCATCACACTTCAGAATTCCAAAAGATGTGCCTCATATGTACTTTCCTATCTTCTAAAATACTTTGAAATGTATAGAGCTCATTTACAGATATTTAAATGTTTTTGTGCGTTAAAAAAAGATTGGTATCCTACCTTCCATCCTTTCAAACTCCCTGTACCCCAGCCAGATTGTAATATAGTTCAGTTTACAAAACGCCTCTCAATCTCCACTCAAAAAAAGAAGAGTATACACCAATCTTCATGTTAAAAAATAAGCTGTAATTTGTCAGAATACATAGCCTGACATTTGACCTCTATTTTCTTTTTTAAAAATGTATCTTTATTGTTGATTCTCTTTCCAAACCTCAGCATAATTATTGTGGGGGTGCTGCAGCAATCCCCAACACCCCTGCTTGCAGCGTGCGTCCACAGAGCACTGCAGGTCTGAGGGATCCACCAATTCATATCCATTACATTTTGACCTCTAGTACTTACCCGTACTTGAAAAATATTACATCCCTCTCCCACTTGTTTCTATCTTATTTCTACACCGTTGCTTCATTCAAAGTTATGTCCGGATGATATCATCAGAACAATCAAGGAACTGAGATACTGCTGGCTAAGTGAACAGGAGCAGATGACCGAAATAACTATAGAACAGTGCAAAGCTGGAACGTCTTGGATGACATATATCCTTGCCACTCGTTTTTTAATCTAATGGTGTTCTTATGATCGGATTCCTTTTTTTCTTTTATTTTGGAATTTTGAACTTGCACATAAAATACAATACTTCACACACAATGTATGCCAAGGCAGGGAGCAATCTTAACATTGAATATACTGTAATTCTGAATATTCTATTATCGAACATTGAGGTGCACCATTGTCCCACCGTAAGATGTCGGAATAATAAAGCACCAGGTGCATACAGCATAGGGTGGGGTGCGGTGGGGGCAGGGCGGAGCGAGACTACTCTGTGGCTGTAGCAGACAGCCACTGCTCGGAGACTAGGGTCTCGCATGGAGATGTACACTTGCCGGCCTCGGTCACTGATAAAACCATGCTGCCCTGCCTTCTTTCCCTGTGAGCCTTTTCCTTCCCTTTATCATAATAAACTTAACTTCCCTTTCACTTATCTACCATGAGTGCCTCTGATTACTTCCACTACACTGGGTGGGACTCACTAGCGGTAAAAGAGCTGTAGGCACTGCGGATATTGGTTGAGGTGCACTGGGAGAGCTGTGTGCAAGAGAGTGCGCCTTTACCTGCTGCATCCGGGCAGACCGCACACAACCTACCAGAGCCTCCTTCGAGCCTGCAGCCTCCCCGGGCCTCTGGCCCCGCGCCTAGAGGTGCGTTCAGTGGGTCGTGCACCGGCTGCGTAGAGGAGCCTGCAGGGCGGGAGTCAGAGCTTCCAGGCGGGTCTGTGTGTCCTCTGGCGCCATCCGTCCGTCTTGGCTTTTAAACCAAACAGCTCTTTCCATTCTGGGGCTTTTAGTTTCGGTTTGAAGTCTCAGCATGCATGCGCTGCTGGATGAAAACCCAGCACCGGCAGCAGGTGAGGCACGGGGGAGTATCTCCACTCCCTACCCAGGCCGGGCATCACCCTCCAATCCATCATCCTTCCCCAGGCTGCTCGGCTCTGACATCCCGCATTCCTCGCCCTCGACCCGATCACTCTCATCCAACTTTGTACCCTGGCCCTCCCAGCTCTCAGGCCCTCTCACCTGATCCCTCTCATCCACCTTTGCACCCTGGCCCTCCCAGCTCTCAGGCCCTCTCACCCGATTCCTCTCACCCACCTTTGCACCCTGGCCCTCCCAGCTCTCAGGCCCTCTCACCCAACTTTGCACCCTGGCCCTCCCAGCTCTCAGGCCCTCTCACCCGATCCCTCTCACTCACCTTTGCACCCTGGCCCTGCTCTCATTGTGCACTGTTCACTAATGAGAGCAATATGCTCTGCGGAGCTTGATAGAGCTGGACTATCAGAGCTGCGCGCATGTTGCGTTATTAGAGCAAATGAATGTGCTACGGTCAGGGATTGAGGTGCACCGGCAGAGCTGTGTGTGCTATGAATGAACCTGTAGATTCCACTCAGACGTATCTGTGTGCGAGCGCCAAGACCAAGGTCTAACAGGTGTTTAGTTCAAGACAGTCCTCTTGATGAACAGACCACAAGTCGAAAGAATGTGTTTGTTATATATATATTGCTCTGACGCAGTTATCAGCCTTTGAAGCACAAATGTGAAAACTCAGTGAGCGAATTGATATAATGATAAAAATCAAGCTTGACGCTGTATGTCCTTGAAAACATATGTTTCCATAGAAAACAACTTAAAAAGAATTAGTGATTAGTGAGGACTGTGCCAGGGGTGTAACAATAACCCTGGCAGCCCTCGCAAGGGGGGGGGGGGGGGGGGGGGAGATCCACGGGTGCCCCTGGCATTGAGTACCAGTGGCAGGCATCAGGTCTAAGAGGCTAAGAGCTCCTGACTGGGTCCAGAGCGTGGCTCCTGCTTCTACTTACTTTGGTGTGGGCGCACAGTTTTCATGACGCCGCTGGACGGTGCCATGTGAATCGTACCTCTTCTGCCTGTAGCTTTGGCCTGTATGACCTGTGCAATGACTGTATGGTCCGAGTCCTGGGCATGTATAGTCTGTATCGCCTGAGTGATGACGTGCAATACCTGTGTGATAGTGGTTGGTATCTGTCCCGAGTCTGTATGGTCTGTAGCGCCTGATGATGACGTGCGATACCTGTAAGGTATCAGTCCTGAGTCTGCGTGGTCTGTAGCGCCTGAGGCATGACGCTTCTGTTTACGGTCTTAGCAAGTGGTATCTGTGTATTCTGTGGGAGTTATACTCCTATTTTTGGCTCTACCTGTTACAAGTAAGTATTCTGAGCCTGTAAAGGCTCTATGAAGATGAGGGATAGCTCTGCTGTCTGTGTGCTCTAGCTGTACAATAGCATAGCCTAAGTGGCAGCCCTGCTATTTATGGGTTTAGCCTGTAAGACTAAAAGCTGTGTAACATGAGGGATAGCGTTCCTCTTCTCACCCCCCCACCCCACCCCCGCGCCTTTAAGATGTGAATAAGCGAAAGGGTAGCTCTGCTGTCGATTTCCTGAGACTTTAAGACATGTATAAATAACTTGAGGGGATGTTTATGGCCAAAGCTTACAAGATCCTAGACTGTAAGAGCTGAGCCTATAATCAGTTAAAATTCCAAAGTCTTATAAACATCCACTGTCAGGTCCCGGACCTTGAGGGAATAGGGGCAAATGAGAGGTGGGGACTGGGGGTGACAAGGGATGGGGCAATGTGGGAGTTAGCACTGAAACCATTCTGTATGGGCCCGTTATTTGGCACTGGCGGACTCGGAGGAGGTCAATGATGGATTCATGGGGTAAGTCGTGAGGGGGTGACACCATGAGTTACCCGCACTGGGTGACACCAACCCTAGTGACGCCACTGCTGCAAGTGGCAGCCTTAGGGTTTGTATCGGGCTAAAACTCGTCTTGGGATCAAGGGTGTAATCAAGCTGGACTGTAACACGTACCATCCAGAAATTGAAAGTGTAAATATGTGCCGGTAATTCAGGGACATGCTTTCTGTGGAAACAGCAATAATTTTGCATTAACAATAATTTTGCCTCTCCCCCAACCTCCGTACAAGGTGTACGATCTGCAGCAGAACTTCATCAAACAGATTGTACAACTTAGAGCCCATTGGCTTGGCTGTGTAGTGTAACCGAAATGTGTTAAAGGAGCAAGCTCAGGTAGTTCATGCTGGTATGATACAAAGTCGGCGGCACGTGCCGCCTATTGCGATCCACAATAAGAACATAACTAATGGATCAGACTCTTGATTGCTGCCGAACTGTCCATTGTTAGGAGCACATCCTTTTTAGAACAGCCCACGTGATCAATGTCTCTTACTTGCATCATTTCTATGACAAACATTTCACTGGCCGACAACATAGGGTTGTGATAAAGGAAAAGAAGGTGAAAGCAATAAAATCTGAGCCACCTTCCTACTTGGCTTATGCCAAGCCCAGAGTGTACAATTAACTGTCTCGTACTAGGATGCTCAGTTTAAGCACTGTAGAGTCCTGTATTTTTTGTAATGTACCTTGTTCAGCCTGGAGCTCTTTCCATCATAACAAGGGCTCTACGGAGAGCCAGTTGAAACTAATATATAACGTCGCCAATATATAGCAAAGTGTGCCAAAAAAATATTGCTCCAGATTTCAGATTGAGAATACTCCTCTAGTAAAAGGTAGAGCAGCATAATTTAGCCTCCACTCTGTCACAATTATGCACTTATATACTCACATACAACCTTATATTCACTGTGGGCCCGATTCATAAAGGTAAGGTTAGACCAAATGTCTAATTTAGACCAAAGGTGTAACTTTATTACTTTTCGGTATTCACAAAAGTAAATTACTAAGAGTAAAGTTAGACTTTTGGTCTAACTTTACCTTTGTGAATATCGAAAAGTAGTAAGTAAAGTAAGATTTTTTAATCTAAGTTAGACTTTTGGTCTAATTTTACCTTTATGAATCAGACCCGGTGTTATTTCCTTAATGAGTGTGAAGCACTTAAATGTACTAATTGAAAGTAATCATTGTAGGGATTACAGTTATATAAACATGTGCACTGATTTTCAGTTAAAATATGTAATCATGTCTTTTATTCACATTTTGCATTTATTCTCAAAGTTATTATGCTGACTGCTGGGTTAACTTAGCCTGACTACAGGCCTCAACTGAAATATGCTTGGCTTTGTCAGTATGTTCTTTCCTGCTTTTGCAGGTGTGTTATTTCTTGTTAGCTAGAGAAAGGCTTAACATTTGCATTAGACTGCTGATAGCGAGTACTGAGGAGAGGAACTAGGCAGAGAACATGGAAGTCTAAAGGTCAGAAGAGACTTTCTGTTCATTGTTGTAGGAAGGTAGGATCCTTCTGCATGGTTACCCCCACTTTTCGCCTGGTGCCTAAGCTGTTTTTGACTAGTCTGATGGGGATCCTGCTAATCAGGACCCCAGTCTATCTGCTTTCTCCCTAAATTGCTGTGTTCAGTACTTGGGTACATCCCAGATTGGATACTGGGGAACTTATAAGTCCCTAGTATATGGTACTCATGTACCCCAGAGGCCTCCCATGGGCTGAAGCATGTATTATGCCACCAATGAGTGACCATTCAAAATTAAACTACAGGTCTGCCATTGCAGCCTGTGTAAGTTGGTGCATGCACCACTTACTAAAGATAAAGGTTTACTATATCTAAGGGTCACTGCACTTAAAAGCTTTAAGTCACCCTTACAGAGGCCTTTACAATCCTGAAAGCAGGGTGCTTGGTTCTAAGTGAGAGGGTGCCACTGCAAGAGCAGGACACGCCTGCAGCCTACTGAGTCCATCCTCCTGGGTTGTCCGTGAAGCAACCATATACTATATGGCAGGGCACCGCGTAATCGAGCGATGACCATCTCGAAAATGGCTACAACAAATCCTATCATGTTTGGTATCAACCATGTTGGAATCATACACCCCACACCATAAACGGTGTGAGAGGTAGGATTCCAACCACTGGACGAGCCCTCCATCAGTGTTCCCGGTACCAGCCTTCTAGTCCGTTAAGCACAAAATGGTTCCTGTCGACCAGACACACACATCTGCCCTCCTGCTGCTGAGCCAAACTCGAGCAGGGGAAGGGAGAACAATAGGCATCCTGTCACAGGGAGGTGTGACCACCTCTCAAACAGGATTTAGATTATTAGGGCTGGGTGCGCTTGCCAGCACCAGAAGGTCTGTTTGAGGGGCACATTTGGTTCCCTATGCATAGTCCAGTTCAAACCAGTCCTGGGAGTTGTTGGCTACCGCTCTGGTGAGAAACTGGACAAAGGACATGGGAGTAAACTCCCTCCTATCCAGACCCCCCTCCCCTCAATCTTCCCAACCCTTTCCTTAGGGTACTTAATGGCTTACCTGGGTGCGAGTCCTTAGATTAGTCGTGGGATAAGATTCAGAACTGAAACCACTAAACTTCCACCGTCTGGGCACTCCAGACTTTGTTGGAGCCCTACTGTCTCCCATTCAGTCTGCTGCATCGTCTGTGCCTGTGCACCATACAGGATCTGTGCAGGACCTTTGGAGCATCCAAGACACTTGAAGGAATCTCCCTTTAAGTGAAGGAGTCATTTCCCTACATTCACAGGCACCTCAACACTGCTGACCGGTCTGTTGATCCAGAGCTCCTGCGGACGCCGAAGGGTTTTCTATGCCCCTCAAGGCCTGAGCTGTCCTCTCACCAAATTTAAAGTCAGAATCCCTTGTGGGGGCTGCATTAACCGAACCTTTGTGCACAGTGTATGTTTTTCACATGAAAATACTTGTTGGCAACTTTGTGACAAGTGCATTGGGCACCAAGTAGCCCCAACCTCCGGCAATTTCTTCCACCAAGATCTTCAGCCACACTGCCTTGTGGGCACCGTGGCCTGCTCCTTTTGTTGAGCTGCTCGAGGTCCTTTCACGACTCCAGTGCCTCTGGCCTACGAGTCCATTTGAGGGTCACCTTTGTTTTCCTTAGGCTCCCCAAATTGCTCTGAGCCTTCCCTGACTCCCCTGCTTGTGGTGAGTCTCTTTGACCTTGCTGGTCCCAACCGTGCACCTTCAGACTTCCTGCGTGGGTTGCATTTGCCAAAGGCCTGTTGGTCCTCCCGCCGGACACCGACCCCCCTCGGCACTCAACATCCTTAGTGGGACAGCTCGTATTTGGGTCCTGGTTATCCTCAGCATCGCCTGGTCCTCACAGCTGCAAAGTTAAGGTCGTCATCTTTCCTGAAGCCCCTGACATCGGGGGCATTCATCTTCCAGGGCTCCTGGTCACTCCTGAGTGACAGACTCTGTACTCCTCTTCAGAAATCCACATTTGGATTCCTCCAGGCACTTTCCCCTCTTACAGCAGTGGCACTTTCCTGAAGTCCTCCATTGGCTTTGACGGCGGTTTCTGACACCTATGCACCTGGGATAGGTAACTTGGATACCACGGTATCAATGGGTGGGGTGGCTCTCCAACCTTCCGTCTTCCATGGGGTTTCAGTTTCAGGGTCCACTGGGAAGAGTACCTATTCTTTAAAAATCCAACCACGACTTGCACATAGACTTGTAAGGAGCACGCAATCGTGTTCACACACTGCACACACTCTGTGGGGTCCCTATCTACTTGTGTAGTTCTGTGGGTCCCCAGCAATTCTACGTCCTCTCAACATCGTCCTGACTCGAGTTGTGGTTCTTATACCACTTTCTTAATATATGGTTTCGTCACACCCCTAGGGCCCACTGTGTATTCGTGCTTTTTACTGTGATTTCCCTGCTAAAGTATTGTGTGTTTTTTGTCTGTGTCCGTGTGGGAGATACTGTAACATACTAGATAGAGTTATATAATGAATACATATTTGTATAAAAACTTTGTGTGGTTCTTTTTCATTTAATCTATACTAGAAGATTGCATTCTGGAAAAACAAGCTGCTTTACACGCCTTCAAGTCTAAACCTGAAGGCTGCTCTCCACAGCTACCACTTGGATAGCTTTCTAAGGTTGCCTTAGACCTCTTAAATCACCATCAGGGTTGTCTGGACTGGTGCAAGGTGCCCACCACTTACATTAGTGGGTATCATATACCATGCCAGCTTCTCACAATTGTGCACCAGGATGGCGAGATGTTCAAAGTTGCGGTCTACAGTTCCAGGTTCAATGCTACGGGAAACTTAAAGGATGGTGCAGACACTCCTCTCAACTAATGATTTGGTTGGTTCCTGTTTGTGTGAGAAATATAAGAATGTTTCTGAAACTCCTGATGTCTTAACTGGTGTCCCCACAGTTGGTAGATTCAGCTTTGTTCTTGACTTGGAGAGGTACAGTTGTTTATGCTAAACACTTTCCCCTTCTTTTCGAAGACATCTACAGAAGTCTATACAATGCTGACACCTTCTAAACTCCCTAAATAGAATCTCAGGTTAAATCATCCTGTAATTGATTTATATTTAGAAGATCGAAGGGAAGTTTCTTTATGGGGCACTTATTTACTATACTTTCTATATTGTTGTGGTGGTCACTATGCTGTACCTCATCTTATTACAGCTTATTACAGCTTAACCTACTAAGAAATTTCAGTTAACCAGCTGTATTGTTGGATCTTATGAACATATTTTTTATTCTGCTTCTATAGTGGATTGATCAATATCCTAAAATAACTCAATTTAACCATAATTAGTGATTCCTGGTTGTTATTGTGGAGTCACTTTGGCTTCACAAGTTAGAATTGTATGGCTGATGCTTTCTCTCTTATGGAGACCAATGGGGAAAAATCCTTGGTGACTACTAAAAGACAGATGTAAGTACCAGCGTGCTGTTACATGTTAGCAAATGGAACTAGAATACCCCCGCAGGAACCCTAGACTGTCCAAAGTCGAGTTCTAGCCATTAAAGCCCATGTCTCGGTTCAGAGGATCAGCGGAGTTCCAGCGGTTCAGAAAAAGAGTTGTAATGGTAGAGTAGTGAGCATTATTAATAGTGTTGCATGTTGTAATTGTGCATGGCAAGCTTGTGGTATTTTGTTAAGATTGTGTGGTGTGATGCGATTACATTTTCACGGTAGTGTAGATGGGAACACACTTAATGCTGAGCAGCTGAAGTTATCGGGCTGGTCATAGCCCAAGATCCCGGGAGAAGTGTTGTAATTTGTCGGCTAGGTTTTCTGGTGTCAAATGTAAGGTACTATAATTTCCACAATTTAGATAGGAACATATAAGTTTTTGTGACAGTGAATTGTGATTGGTGTGGTATATCCTGTTGCGCAAAGGAGAAACTTCATTAATCAAGGTGATTTCCCACTGGTTGAGGTTTCATGTGAGTATGTCTGGGTAGGTCGGAAAGTGTTATTCCGGACTAATTCTTGTGTGATTGACTACTTTGATAACTTTAGTGAAGCAGACAAAAGTTATTTGCTAAAATCACTTAGTCTGTCCATTATCCTCGCTTAGCGTTAAGGAAAAGAGTGCACTCATAAAATGTGTGAAGGAGGGTGAACTGCTAAGAGGAGTGAGAAGTACGTCATATGGTGCTGCACTGGGATTGGACGGTTGGCATTATGGCTGCATTGTTATTGGTTGGTTGAGTCATAGCGAGCTGCACTGTGATAGGTTGGAACAAGAGGCTCCGTGCTGACATTGGTTGTTGCCTTCAAATGAGAGCGGTGGTTAAAAGATTATTCCCAGTTTTGAAACAAAATTCTATTTGCGATTGTTGATATTACAGTTGGAAAACTGAAATGTTTCAGGGTTATCGGAGATTTGATTAATGGAGATGTGAGGGTTCCTGTTTGAGTAGAAGAGGCACCGCCAGAAGGAATGGCAGGTCATTATACAGCCATAAATGTGGAGCTCCACACATGCATTTGGTTGAGTCAATGGCATAAGATCACAGAAAATTAAGGTGCTTTGAGATTTCCTCACTATGGCACATTTACTTAGAATATTATTGAAACTCTGAGAAGGGTATTGTACGAGATTAAGCCATCCCCGAGACCCGCACAGTATGAGGCACTTAATGCATGGTAGTGTGCGTCTCATGTTAAAGAAAAAGATTGCTATCAGTGTAAAGTAAGGCAGACAGTGTGCAGCTACGCTGAAGCCAGGTGGGATGCAGAACATCAAAAATGACAAGCTGGAATAATTGAGGCAACTAGTCTACACCCTGCATTGACGAGTGAGGAACCTCAGAAGGAGAAGAAGAAAAAATTAGGAAGAAATAGAGGGTGTAGAGGGCACAGGCGAAGATAGTGATTCTAGGGATGACTTTCTGAATGTGTTATTGTCAACCCGTCCACCGCTTTATAACATGGCCCAATCTGGAGGGATGAGTAGTGCTGTTTAGGCCGCCAATCAGAGTGCGGGACTCACAGGAGCTTCTCTCACCTGCAGGTGCAAGATGACAGACATTAACAGAGGCCCTCTCTGCAAATCAGATTGCTCTATTATTTATAGTTGCGGAAAAGCCAACCCTAAATTTATCTGTGCTTAGCGTTATGGTGGCTTCGTACAGAGCAGTCCTTTGTGGCTTGAAGAATTTGCTCTCTAACCATAGAAATAAACTTCCTGACTTATAAAAGGATACTCTGCCTGCATAGCTGATGGATTGAAGGAGTGAGAGAGTAACACTTACCCTGACACAGGCCAGAAAAGCATGTTGGATCTTGGCCATAACGAGGAATTTTAAGTATTTCTACTGTTCGGGGACCCGTGTCTCGCTATACTGGATTTGCTGGATTCCACATCTGCAAATTAGCAAGCGCGGGATTCCAGACCCATTAGAGTCCACTGGGATGAATGTCTTTCATCCCAGTATTGCAACATCACTAGCCATCTCTGGTATCCTCCCTTACTCTAGGGTCTTGCTATCACCTGCATTAGACTAAATAGCTACTGTACTGTTGCCATGCAGCTCTTACTAGGGTGATGAGAAAGCAGTAGGCAAAGAGAAGAATGGTAAGGGTTGTTCCACAAGGTAGCTCAAACCAATTAAAAACATATAGTAAAATGTAATAAATAAAATGACACCAGAATGATAAAAGTCTAATCAGTAGAACCGGAGATATGCAATTTCAAAGCTTTATGTAAGTATAGGGCCTAAAAGCACAAAATGGCACTCACAGGCATCTGGTTGTAATAGACCAGTCACAAACTCAGGCTCTGAAACAAGTCCCAGGATGCTTGTTTCCGGTCCAGGGAGGACCTGGCTTGGCAGTTCAGGCTGGACTGTTCCCACAAGGAACAGGGTCAAGATTGATTTGCATATGGCTGGGTCCAAACTGGGGTGGTGTGGTGAGCAAAAGAATGATGGATTACACCCAGATCCTTGTGACTGGGGGCAGTGGCGTCACTAGGGTTGGTGTCACCCAGTGCGGGTAACTCATGGTGTCACCCCCTCACGACTTACCCCATGAATCCATCATTGACCTCCTCCGAGTCCGCCAGTGCCAAATAACGGGCCCATACAGAATGGTTTCAGTGCTAACCCCCACATTGCCCCATCCCTTGTCGCACCCAGTCCCCACCTCTCATTTGCCCCTATTCCCTCAAGGTCCGAGACCTGACAGTGGATGTTTATAAGACTTTGGAATTTTAACTGATTATAGGCTCAGCTCTTACAGTCTAGGATCTTGTAAGCTTTGGCCATAAACATCAAACTTATCCCCTCAAGTTATTTATACATGTCTTAAAGTCTCAGGAAATAGACAGCAGAGCTACCCTTTAGCTTATTCACATCTTAAAGGCGCGGGGGTGGGGGGGGGGGTAGAGAAGAGGAACGTTATCCCTCATGTTACACAGCTTTTAGTCTTACAGGCTAAACCCATAAATAGCAGGGCTGCCACTTAGGCTATGCTATTTTACAGCTAGAGCACACAGACAGCAGAGCTATCCCTCATCTTCATAGAGCCTTTACAGGCTCAGAATACTTACTTGTAACAGGTAGAGCCAAAGATAGGAGTATAACTCCCACAGAATACACAGATACCACTTGCTAAGACCGTAAACGGAAGTGTCATGCCTCAGGCGCTACAGACCACGCAGACTCAGGACTGATACCTTACAGGTATCGCACGTCATCATCAGGCGCTACAGACCATACAGACTTGGGACAGATACCAACCACTATCACACAGGTATTGCACGTCATCACTCAGGCGATACAGACTATACATGCCCAGGACTCAGACCATACAGTCATTGCACAGGTCATACAGGCCAAAGCTACAGGCAGAAGAGGTACGATTCACGTGGCACGGTCCAGCGGCGTAATGAAAACTGTGTGCCCCCACCAAAATAAGTAGAGGTAGGAGCCGCGCTCTGGACCCAGTCAGGAGCTCTTAGCCTCTTAGACCCGATGCCAGTCACCGGTACTCAGTGCCAGGGGCCCCCCTGGAGCTCGCGCCCCCCCCCCCCCCCCCCGGCGAGGGCTGCCAGGGTTATTGTTACACCCCTGGCACAGTCCTCACTAATTCTATTTAAGTTGTCTTCTATGGAAACATATGTTTTCGAAGACATGCAGCGTCAATCTTGATTTTTATCATTATCTCAATTGGCTCACTGAGTTTTCACATTCGTGCTTCAAAGGCTGATAACTGCGTCAGAGCAATATATATATATATATATATATATATATATATATACATATATAACAAACACACTCTTTCGACTTGTGGTCTGTGCATCAAGAGGACTGTCTGGAACTAAACACCTGTTAGACCGTGGTCTTGGCGCGCTCACAGATACGTCCGAGTGGAATCTACAGATTCATTCAGAGCACACACAGCTCTGCCGGTGCACCTCAATCCCTGACCGTAGCACATTCATTTGCTCTAATAACGCAACATGCGCGCAGCTCTGATAGTACAGCTCTATCAAGCTCCGCAGAGCATATTGCTCTCATTAGTAAACGGTGCACAGTGAGAGCTGGGCGGGCAGGGCCAGGGTGCAAAGGTGAGTGAGAGGGATCGGGTGAGAGGGCCCGAGAGCTGGGAGGGCCAGGGTGCAAAGGTGGGTGAGCGGGCCTGAGAGCTGGGAGGGCCAGGGCGCAACGGTGGGTTAGAGGGGCTGAGAGCTGGGAGGGCCAGGGTGCAAAGGTGGGTGAGAGGAATCGGGTGAGAGGGCCTGAGAGCTGGGAGGGCCAGGGTGCAAAGGTGGGTGAGAGGGATCGGGTGAGAGGGCCTGAGAGCTGGGAGGGCCAGGGTGCAAAGGTGGGTGAGAGGGATCAGGTTAGAGGGCCTGAGAGCTGGGAGGGCCAGGGTGCAAAGGTGGGTGAGAGGGCCTGAGAGCTGGGAGGGCCAGGGTGCAAAGGTGGGTGAGAGGGATCGGGTGAGAGTGCCTGAGAGCTGGGAGGGCCAGGGTGCAAAGGTGGGTGAGAGTGATCGGGGCGAGGGCGAGGAATGCAGAATGTCAGAGCCGAGCAGCCTGGGGAAGGATGATGGATTGGAGGGCGATGCCCGGCCTGGGTAGGGAGTGGAGATACTCCCCAGTGCCTCACCTGCTGCCGGTGCTGGGTTTTCATCCAGCAGTGCGTGCATGCTGAGACTTCAAACCGAAACTAAAAGCCCCAAATTGGAAAGAGCGGTTTGGTTTAAAAGCCAAGACGGACGGATGGCGCCAGAGGACACACAGACCCGACTGGAAGCTCTGACTCCCGCCCTACAGGCTCCTCTACGCAGCCGGTGCACGACCCACTGAACGCACCTCTAGGCGCGGGGCCAGAGGCCCGGGGAGGCTGCAGGCTCGAAGGAGGCTCTGGTAGGTTGTGTGCGGTCTGCCCGGATGCAGCAGGTGAAGGCGCTCTCTCTTGCACACAGCTCTCCCAGTGCACCTCAACCAATATCCGCAGTGCCTACAGCTCTTTTACCGCTAGTGAGTCTCACCCAGTGTAGTGGAAGTAATCAGAGGCACTCACGGTAGATAAGTGAAAGAGAAGTTAAGTTTATTATGATAAAGGGAAGGAAAAGGCTCACAGGGAAAGAAGGCAGGGCAACATGGTTTTCTCAGGGACAGAGGCCGGCAAGTGTACATCTCCGTCCGTGACCCTAGTCTCCGAGCAGTGGCTGTCTGCTACAGCCACAGAGGAGTCGCGCTCCGCCCTGCCCCCACCGCACCCCACCCCACCCCGCGGCGCTTCCTTACCTGCTGGCACTGGTGATGATGGGCGAAGAAACAGCAGTGGCAGTGCTTAAATTTTAAGCACGTGTAGTGGTGGGCGTGGGCAGTGGGCTCTGCTCTGGGCTAATGAAAACAGTGGGTTCTGGAGCAGCCACGTCACGTGAGTGACGCTTCCAACGTCGTTGACGTCCGGACGCTGACATCGTATTCTAGCTAAAATGTAATTGGACAATAGCAGTGCAGAGAGACATAGAATCGATGGTGTCACCCCATGTGATGGTGTCACCCGGTGCAGTCCGCACCCCCCTAGTGACGCCACTGACTGGGGGTGAATGTTTGCATTGTCCAGCATTCCTTCCATCAATTGTTTCTTTTGCATATGTTGCCCTAAGTGGGAAGGGTATGCCCAGACAGGGGTAAGGTGCTCACTACACCACTGGATTCAAACTGACCTGGCTGATGAATGGTGATGCTCTGAAACCGGTCCCAGATCCTTGTGACTGGGGTGAATGTTTGCATTGTCCAGCATTCCGTTCATCAATTGTTTTTTTTGCGTATGTCGCACTAAGTGGGAAGGGTATGCCCAGATTTGGGTCCAGTGCTTACTACACCACTAGATTCAAGCTGGCCTGGCTGATGAAGGGTGATTCTCTGAAATCGGTACCAGGATGCTTGTTTCCGGTCCAGGGAGGGCCTGGCTTGGCAGTTCGGACTGGACTGTCCCCAAAAGGAACAGAGTCAAGACTGATTCGTATATGTCTGTGACCAAACTGGGGTGGTGTGGTGAACAAAAGAATGATGGATTAAACACAGATCCTTGTGACCTGGGGTGAATGTTTGCATTGTCCAGCATTCCGTCCATCAATTGTTTCTTTTACAAATTCAGGCAAACCACAATGGAGCATGTGCCAGATACAGGGACCATCTTAGTCTTGCTGAAAAAGTTACCTTTTCAAATTCTGGTGCAAAGAGTCTAGTTTGCGTCGGAGGATGCAGGGAGGAGCAAGGAGAGCATTGTGAGTAGTGGTCACTGATTCATTAAGAGCAGACCTGTCACAGCGGCTGGTCTTTGCTCTAACACAAAGGTTCGGTAGGACGTCACAGACGGCTGTTACTGGAGCTTTGCATTGGCAGTCACCATGGGCAGTCGCTGCTGTAGTGAGATGTGCAGATCTATCATTGCCGTCATTGCTGGTAGTCATGGTAGCCCGAATAGTCGGGTTCACCAGAGCTTCCCGTTGACGGTTGTCCCGGGTGGTGGAGTCTCGACATGAATGAGTCTTTTCACAAAGAGTCAAACCTCAGTATTTCCCCTTCTTTACAGAAGAGTGCATCCTCATGCTAGAGAAGGGTACAGAACCTTGTGAGGCACATCTTAGGGATCAGGGACTCACTAGCAGAAGCCAGCAGGTCTGATTAGCTGGGCAGATGCAGGACAGGTCTCTGGAGCTTGTTATGTTCCTGTACCTCACCAGGTAGCCCTTTGAGTCACTCAAGAGGTCCTGGGGTCAAGGAGCAGGCCCAGGCTTCCTTCTTTACAGCAAGGCAGCAGGGTAGCCCTTCCAGCAGCAAGCCAGTCCTCCTTCTGAGTCTTCCAAAGATCTAGAAGTGATCAGATCAGTGGCTCAGGAGGGTTTAATATTTATACCTGGTGCTAGCCTTTGAAGTGGGGGACTCCCTAAACTACCTTCACAACTGGTTCTGGAACATTCTCCCTTGCCCTGTTAAGGCTTCAAATAGCATATGGTGACAAAAATTAGTGTCAGGTTTCTTTGCGTGGGAGCCCTTTGAAATGCAAGTGGGGCAGGGAGCAAATCTGCATCAACGATCCTGGCACGGTAGTCCATCCTGTCAATGCCTAGTCACCCTTTATCTTACTGTCTTGGGGAGGGGGGGGGGGGGAGTACACAAAGGTCAACTTCCAAACTATTCAGTCATGTGACCTAACACAGGCAGTAGGCACCAAATGGTTAGGACAAGAAAATGCCTACTTTCTAAAAGTAATATTTTCAGAATTGTAACTTGAAATGAGACTTTACCATAAAATGGGATTTTAAATTACAATTCATTTAAGTGGACACATAGTTTTCCTATATGCTGCAAACTGAAGTTATAACTTTTTAAGTGTAATAAGGTAACATATTGTTATCCTATGGGGAGATAAAAGTATCTTTAGGAGTTTTTCACTATCGGAAAATGTAAACCTTAAGCCCAAAAGGCCTACGTTTTTAATACTAATACAGTGCACCCTACCCTATCAGCCTTTCAGGCCTATCTTAGGGGTGACTGATATGTATAAAATAGAAAGGTTTAGGCCTGGCAAGAAGTTTATTTTGCCAGGTTCAAATAGCAGTTAAAACCGCATTACAGGTTGCAGTGGCAGGCTTAAGGCACGTTTTATAGTGCTACCTTTAGTGGGTGGCATAATGAGGGCTGCAGACTGTACCATTTAACTTACAGGTCCTGGGTACATGTACTATTTACTTGAGACTTAAAACGAAATTAAATGTGCCAATTAGGTTCAGGTCAATTGTGGCATGTTTAGGGAGAGAGCACTGGCACATGAGCAAGGATTAGCAGTGGTAAAGTGCACAGAGTCCTAAAACTGTAGAAAATCAATTCAACAAAACAGGAGGGGACAGTGTAAAATATTTGGGGACTCCCATCTAAGGGTGTCAGGTCTAACAAGTCTTATTCTGTGTTTGGACTTTGAAAATTGTTAGCAAGATATCTCCAAAGCTCCAGAGGAACCAACCCAATTCAAATATCCAGCATTCCGTTCAACAGTGGCGGCTACAATCAGCAGCTACTGACCAGGGAAGTTCATTTCTGCATTGAGACTAAAAACTTTGAGTGAATCTTTTAGACTTTCACCTGGACCAGTCCGCTGACCAAGTTTGTCAGCCTTAAATCTCACTTCGGTTCTGGTCTGCCGCTTCTATAGACTATCATTAGTGCTTTGCTGTGGTTTTCAAATATATATTTTTTAATTCTCATCTCCAGCTTCACTAATTTGATTTTGTTGTTGTCATCTTATTTTGCTCCTAAAACTATTGTCTTCATTTAAAAATTGGTTATGGAATTTGATCACGTTTGGATAACTTTTTCCACTGCGTACGCACTGCTTAAATACCGAACACATGTCCTTTAAAATAAGCCCAACTGCTTTGCAGCACATTACCAGGGATTGAGCACACGTTTATTTAATTTAATTTGTGTGACATCCAGCAGGTGGCGGCCATATCCTTTGAGGTGGGTACTTGTACTCCCACATAATCAATACACTGCCTGGAGTCCAATTATGAAATTTGGATAATTTCTGGAGGCATATATGGGTCGCGTTTTGACCATAGCTCAATGTTAAGTTCTCATGTGAGGCACGCACTCTTTATATTTCAATCTGCCTCGCGGAAGTGATCTTTCCAGTCCACTCTTCAGTCTTGCAGCAGAAGAAACTCGCTAGAAGACCAGGTATAAATGCCCATTATCCTCACAAACGGAGGAAGGCGAAACACTCCTCTGCAAAAACTCTCCGCCCAGAAATGTTACCCTGTGCTAGAGGATTACTTGGTGAGTCAGTAATGTTCTGCAGTGAGAAGGACATAGATAGGTAGTCTTCTGCTCTGATCCTTACAGAAACCCCTCAGTTATAATTGTACTTTAATTCTTTAGAAGCTTGTTCCCAATCGTGCATTTTCCAGTGCTACCCATCATGGGATAGAAAGTGGAGTACAGCATCTGACCTGCTGCATAGCTAGTCCTTTTGAGTCCAAGCGACAACCCTTCAACTGCACTTCTACCGGAGGCCCTAAGGGTTTGGAGAATGCTTTTAAGCTATAAAAGGCTTTCCGATTATTAATTAAACAGGACCACGGATTCTTGGGAAAAAGATAGGCTCGTTTTCAGAGAAGAACATTATACAAAGATTCTAATAACTAAATGAAACATCACTGTAATTGCTTACACGTTCTTTTTATATCCAATTGGCAAGCGAAAAAAAATATTCTTCGCACAAAGAAAGAGCCCTTGACCCGTGAAAATCCTATTGCATTCGTTTTAAATTTAATCAATTTTCCACATGTGAGATGCAAAGAAGGTAGCGCAATCTAAAAACAGCATGGCCATCACAGTCTTCAAGTACATGGAAGAAATAATGGTCTGAAAATACTAAGAACTGCAAACAAAACCTCTGAAAAATCATTAAGAGATCTGCCAAGACAAGAATACAAAAACATTCACGCAGATCTTGATTTCATTCAGTCTACAAAAGGCACGCTAGCAGAAGGCTAGAGTGGAGGTTACATTTCATCTCTGAGTATCAACCGCGCACTGTACCTTGCTCCGCTGCAACAGAGAACCACAGAGAATGTCTCAGAAGTCCGCGTCCATATAAAAAATAACAAGAGGAAAGACAACACAAAGTTTGTGAACCAACAGAATAAGTTGTAAAATAACACTCAAGGCTAGTGTGCCAAGAGAAGGAGGATGATCGTGCTGAAACTGTCCTCCGCCTACTTAGCCTTAACCATGACAAGGGTGTAGACCACTCCACATTCCTTTCCAGAAATCAGGCATGAAGTCACTATCACTCTTTAGGGAGTGCAACAAAAAAAAGTCAAGACCAGAGTTAAAATAGATTAGTTGTGTTACGTAAAGTGAAGCACTATTGCAAAACGTTGTTGATAGAGTACTGCAACTCAAGAAAATGGGTGCTTAAGTGGAGTGTGAGACAAATCAGCGGTAAAGCTTTACGAACATCAAATTAATAAAATAAATATAACTACTGAAACTGAAAGCCACTTAACATGTTAATTGTAACCCATCATTAGAAAGTAAGGAATAGTTTGAAACTATCATTCATTATGTAGTATGTGATCAAGGATCTCACCTTACCAGCTATTCTAAAGACTTGATTTGCATATAGCTGGTGCCAAACTGAGGTGGCATGGTGGGCAAAAGATTGATGGGTTGGAAAGCTACCCAGAGTGATTACCAGTGGTTAGACAAATTGCAAGCATTCTCCCACCACCTTTTGTGTGTTTAATCTATGGAATTGACCCTTTAAATTAAAGAGGCCATTGTTCGAGCTGTCAGCCTTAGGGTGGTCTTCCCCCAAACATTCTGCCTAACTACTCCATTTTTTCTTTTTGCTGGCCTTAGGACTCTGTGCACTTTGCGAATTAAATGATAATGGTGGGCCTGCAGCACTCATTTTGCCACCAACTTAAGTAGCCCTTTAAACAGGTCTCAGACCTGCCATAGCAGCCTGTGTGTATTTTAAATTTTCATTTCACCTGGCAAACTGAACAGCTTGCGGTACTCAACAAGTGCTCGCTTGACTTGATCTTATTACTAATCGAAGAATTGTCCAAAACAATTAAAGAATTGGAGGATGAAATTGATGTCATCAAGGATGATCTCTCTATGAGATGTGAAGCTGAATTTTGGCAAGCTACACTAGAAGACCTAAACAATAAACTTGATATCTATGGCAAAGATATCCAGGAAAGAAAGTTGAGAAAATACCGCTGCGACACAAATGATTTCAAGCTCAACGAGGTTTACACCTGGGCAGAGGTGTATGCTCGCAGACGCCCGTATCAAAAACATCTTCTCAAGAGTCAGTCGTCGCAGATGAAGAATTGGACTCAACCAGACCACCGTTGGTTGTCCACAGTGAAGCAATTCTTACAAGTTCACAGGATGGAGCAGGATCATCTTCTACACATGCCCAATCTTCAGAATCGGCTTATTTTTAGGGAAGGGCCCCACAGGAGGAAAAGCCCCAGATCCAAAAAAACAAGGCGCAGCCAAAGAAAAGGAGAAAGAACAGGAAGCAAGAACATTGAGAAGCAAAGGGAAACCCTCTTAATCAACATTTCATCTCTTCAGTTGACACCTGTCCAGGAACAAGTTTTATAATAAAGGTACATCATTCGTACCGACATATCACACCAACCAATTAGAACTGGAGGTCTCTATTTTTAAATTTATGCATCAACTGAGAGTTAGAAAAATGTTCACAAATGTTGTTCCAACTTTGGACAACATTACACCACCAAGTCAAGACATTGACCCTGAACTTGCTTCTTTCAAACCCAAGAGTCTTTTCATGCAACCTGTTTCTCATAAGTCACTTGATTTGTTTGAAAATTTGATTAGGCAGGATCTCTCTAAATTAAATCTCCATCCTTATGTCAAATCTAATTTGAAAAAATACGAACTCAACATACTACGCAAAATGGCTAGCGACGAAAGTATCACCTTCCAAAAGGCACACAAGGGCGGAGCCCTAGTTATAATAGATACCTGTTTTTATGAACAAAAAGTAGCAGATCACTTATCTGACATTACTACCTACATCAAATTGGACAATGACCCCACCACAATGATTATGGATACCTTGTATCGAATTCTGGATCACGCAGAAGACATGTCATGGATAAACAACAGTTTACGCAGTTTTCTGACAGTACTTCATCCACGGAAACCGAGATTGTACATGCTCCTTAAAGTGCATAAAAGCCTAATTGACCCACCGTTCCGTCCGATCGTGTCCGGGTGGGACTCCATTTTCGCGCCTGCGGGACGATTGGTGGATCATTATCTGCAGAAATGTGTTCAAATCTAGAGGACTTATGTTCAAGACACAACTCACTTTCTAAATCGTTTGCAAGAAATTCAAGACCCGTTTTCACCTGCTTGGCTGATGTGTACAATTGATGTCACATAATTATACACGTCAATCCTCTTGAAAGAAGGCATAGACGCTTGTGAATGGGCATTGTTACAAATGCCCACCATGAGCATTGAAAAAGTTTTTTTACTTGAGTTGCTAACATTCTGTCATCAGCATAGTTACCTCAAGTGGAAAGATGATTTTTATTTACAAGTAAGTGGAACCTCAATGGGTTTTTCGGGGGCTCCCTCGTATGCCAACACTTTTATGTCACAGTTTGAGAACTATCACATTTTTCAAGAAGATCAATGGAGCTCCAATCTGGCGTTTTACGTCAGATTCATTGACAACATTTTTTTAGTTTGGAAAAACTCTAGAGAGGCTCTGGAACAGTCAATTGCGGAATTGAATACCAAGCATGAGAGAATCAAATTCACTCATACCATCAGTCAAGATACCATTTCAGATCTAGATGTGTTGATACACAAAGGAGAAGACAGTTTTGATACGACTGTGTACACCAAGTCTACGGACAAAAATAATCTATTATTCTCCAGTTTCCACTCCCCACAGTTATCTCAAAATGTACCGTATTCACAGATGCTTAGGATGAAACGCATCACTTCAGATCCAGACAAATTGGTGTGCTCTCTTCAAGATCAGAGTTCAAGATTCCAACAGCGGGGTTATCCCGCATCTATTTTGTCTTTAGCTGCTAGTAAAACGGAATTACAAGATCGCACAACATTGGAGCAATCCAAAGTCAAAAGTGAGAACGTACAACATGTTTTTGTTTCTAAATTTTCATTCCGTTCTAATGTAATTAAAAGAATCATCAAATCAAGATGGGACGTTCTTAAACATGAACCTGATTTCAAGAGCTTGTCTGCAGATGCACCATTATTTGCTTACACTCGCAGCAAAAACATTAAAGACATATTATCAACCACGCAGCCACAACACCAACAACAGTTTCGAGGTATGCGCAAATGTCAAAACTGCGTACATTGCAACAATGTTATTGTGGGCAACGTCATTCATCATCCACAGTCAGGCAAAACTATTAAACTGAGACATAATGGGGATTGCAATACAACCAACATAATTTACACAATCAAATGTCCCTGCGGATTACTATACGTAGGCAAAACATCAGGCAAATTAAAAATCAGGATTACAGAACACAAAAGTACCATTCGCACTAAAAGCACTAAATCACATTTTGCTGCACATTGGACTGGCCATTGCTACTCTAATGCACAATTGAAATTCACCATTCTAGAAGTGTTAGCATACAAACCAGATTCAGACATTAACAGACAGCTAGCACAAAGGGAAGCATGGTGGATCAAGAATTTACAAACCCTTACACCCGGGGTAAACGACAGGATTGAATTACTGTGTTTTATTTAATCATTTGTATTAGATGATCTTCGCATTGCATGTAACGTTGGATGTGTGCCCTGTCCCATGTACGTAGATTGTAAGTGGGTCTATTTGCCGCCAATTGCTACACATCTTCAAGACACAGCATTACACAATATCTTGGTACCTGGTATTTCTATTGAATGTCTTCACTACCTTTTTTCAAGTCTTATTTCTTGTTTTAATCTTTTTTCCTTTGGTCCACACACTTTATTGTACATGTACCAATGTATTTTTCAGCATGGTGAAATATTGATGAACTCTTTTTATAACAGCTTTAGCAGAGTACATCACTGTTTTTTCTAATAGCTGAACAGAGGTCTTTAGCGTTTTTCTTTGCGTGTATCTCAGGCGCGGCAGCACAGGGATTCATCCATGTTTGAGTAGTACAGTTTAGGTATCACTAGCCTCGTTATATGAGTCTCTGCTTAGAGGGTTCACAGGCATTGCTTCTTTCACTTGAGGCAGAAATGGAACATTGCTGCACAACGATTGCTCACTACAACGTCAGTGCAAGACACATTACAAGATGGCCGCGACGTAGATGTCCTTCCTTTATTTCTACATTGTGTTGCACAGTCAGCCGCGGCTTCGCATTTAACCAGAGTCATATGGCAGCTTCGTTTAGACGCTTGATTGCGGTTACGCTATTGCTGGTTTACTGTGGACTACTCCGTTCAGGTAAGAAGAACTGAGTGCGGTTTTAGAGTCGTTTCCATGACGTGTTGGTATAGGTATTACAAACGGGTCCTTCGCTTTGTTTCCAATAGGGGTTACTTACGAGTGAGCATTTGTGGTGGAGCTGTTAACCCGGCACAATTCGTATGACATGGACAAGCAGATTCGTTTGTAGCCATTTTGACCAGGTAACCTTTCGTAATGTGGATTAGTGGCACACGGCTGAGTTTCTTTTTCCAACAGCCATCAGTATTATGAGCTCATTCAATTAATAATTTGCATTTGCAGTGCCTCAAAGTAAAGATTTGTGAATGTGGCAGATGTCGTTTTATCACCCAGATCATGTTCAGTAAGTTCATTAAGTTTCCCATAGTTTTGGTAGCGCTAAGTTAAACATTAGATTTCTTTACTTAGCAGACATTGTTGTTTCCATTATCAGTGGTTGCAGTTGGATATAGCAGCAAAGGAGCTGGTTTTTGTCTTCAGGTCACATGTGAGTGGCCCTTCTGTTTTTGTCTTTCATCGCATTTTCACTACTTTTCTTTCAATCACGCTTTTAATTTTCTGCATTCTTGGACAATACTGCACAGGTTCTTTTTTGCTGTTGAGTACTCTTGGTCTTTTCTAAACCGCACAATCAGTGGGGCTTCACTTTTTACGGCAATTGACAGTGAACAGTCACACAAGTTTGATTCCCCCCTTTTTTTCTCTGATTATTGGCAGCACACCCTGGTCGCCTAGACGCCCTTCCCTTGATAATTCTTCTGACTAGTTGATGTTATGAATAGAATGCATAAAGCTTTTCTTTTCTTCCACAGTACCCCCGAAGAAGGGATTGTATCCCGAAATGCATTGGGCATGACCATTATCTCTGTATAAACTTTGAAGGACAAACAATTTTCATTTTGACTAGATTAATGATCATTTGTACAGTTTACGATAACAGTTAATACTGCGGTTTTCTTTGTTGATACTGTTTTCAACTCATTGAGTACACAATTTCTGTACAAAGCAACTTGTGTTGTTTTCTCTTTTATATGATCAATTGGTTGAACAAAAACATTATTGATACATTTTTGTAACACATTTGTTTTTTCATAAGAGTACAATTAAGATACTATAATTACAGCAGTGCGCCTGGCATACTGATGGTTTTGCATCAGTTCTTCTTTCAAACTGAACATTTTCCCATGTTTAGGGTAGGCCCTAAACATCCCATAGGACAGGTGAAGTGCATTTAAAAAGTTGGACATGTCCTTAAAAGTTTTACATATCCTGGTAAGGAAAAACTCAAACTCGTTTTTCACTTCTGCAAGGCCTACCTCTCCCTTAGAATAACATTGGGTTACCTTATTACATTTAATAAGTGCTAACTTTCAAATGGGAACAAGTAGGAGTGTCAAGTTTGGTGTATAAAGAATTGTAATTTAAAATCTTTTTTAATAGTGAAGTCGGATTTTAAGTCACAGACTTTAAAATGCTACTTTTAGAAATGTAGCATTTTCTTGTCTTAACTAATTGGCACCTGCAGCCTTTATCCTGGACCACATGACTAGGTGTAGCTGGCAGTTGGTCTTTGCATATTCTGAATCTGAATCTACTTTGAAGAAAAGCCAAAAGAGAGCAAGGAATCAGCTCCACAAAGCCCTACTGGAGGATATTCCTAAGCATACAAACGAAATTCCACTTACCTGCGTAACAACTTACAGCACGGCATCCAAAGTTATCACTAAATCCATTAACAAACATTGGAAAATACTACAAACTAACAATAGGAACTGGGAGAAGCAGGTGTTCTTATTTAAATGGGCAAGGAGCCTGAGAGACTCCCTGGTACACACACGCTCGAGAAGACTAGCCTGCAATACCAATCCATCTGTTCTCAATGCCTGGGGCTTACCTAGAGTTACAGGGCACTTCCCCTGCGGGAACTGCCGCGTCTGCCACTTAACAACCCCAACCAAAAGCCTGGTTCTGGAACTAAAAATAAGATCTGGACTCCGAAATCCCATACTAATTGTAATACCACAAACGTGATATATTTGATCACTTGCCCTTGTGGCCTTAGCTATTTGGGGATGACCAGCAGGAAAGTGAAGCAGCGCATTTGTGAACACCGGAGTAATATCTGGTGCAAAAAAAGTACAACCAAAATGACCAAACAGGTCTTACAGACGAACCATACCAGCAACGATCTGAAACGGACTGTCATTGAACAGATACATTCAAGCAAAAACATCCAAAGACTCCTGATCGAAAAGGAGCAGCGTTGGATATATCGTCTTTCCACGCATAAGCAGGGCTTGAATGACAACATACCTTGGGGGTCAGTCCTCAAGAAGTAGGTACCTCAGAGAGCCATTGTGAGACACCTGCCTGTTTTCTGGCACCCATTATCTTCTGGGTCCCTGAGACAACACGGCAGCCATAATAATATCACCACTAAACAAGGGCCGACATTTCTCATATGACACTCTGCTTCACACCAATTCGGTCAACCGCAGTGTCAACACTATTCGGGTTAGGAGTAGACTCACCCAGCATTATGACTGTGCTTACACATAAAGGTTGAGTCAAATTCCTTTTGAAATAGTTTTTTTAGTATAATGTTATTTCAGTACTCCTATCATCTTCTTTGGTGCCCGTAAGAAGATGCGACCTCTTTTAAAATTGATGCCACGATATGAGGTATAAGATAGACACCTGGAATTCTGGGGGCGCTAGTACATCAAGTTTTGTTTAAAGTATCGCAAGTAAAACAAAGGTTAGTGTTGCACTCATTTCGTGACAAAGCCCAGGGAATGACATAACGCGCTCACGCAAATGCGATGGCGTCATCTTTCCGCACCAGAATAGCCCTGCGGGCCGATCATGCATGCCTCAGAAGAGGCTCACTCTGTACTTAAGCACACCCGTGTCCTGGGCTCCTTATCCTCGGAGTCCTGAATGTTGGCATTGACCAGGTGCCAAACAGGCGTCTGGCTTTGGTGTAGTGAGTACATGGGAGCATTTAATCGATCCTAAGTTAACAAACCTCCAACATAATTTTAACTATTCTGTCCACTTTCCTAGTGTGTGACTACAAGCCACCACCCCCGCCAGGATCCATGGTGGGAAACTATTCTACATCCCATGTAAGCCTAATCTTTTCCTCTATCCACACCTTGCCTGAGGCCTTGAGCCTTATGATTGCGTATCACTCTTTGACTAGCCATGTTCACCTCTATGTAGAAAATTTGGAAAAAGGGCCCACAGTTTACAGTACAAAGTTGCACTCTGATTTGGCAGATTCTGATTGATCACTGGGGCAATAATCTAGTCCACATGCTATACGGTCGTATGTAAGTGCTAGTAAATTCATGCACCTTTTCACTACCATTATGGGTTTAATTTTATAACTTGTGGACACATCGTGAAGAGCACACATAGCAGCATAAGTGATGTCATCAATAGTTATCTCGTTTCTGTTCAAAACCTGCAATGTGGCATGTTTGTCTTTATTTGTGTTTTGTTTTCCAGAATTGCTTTGCTTTCAGACACTTAGCTGAAGCCCCACACTAACCGTAAGTTTTTACAGTAATGATGTGTCACAGGTGAGGGTGCACCTTAGCACGTGCATACCCCCGTGACATTCTGGCCCTGAAGAAAGCCTCGCTAATTACAACCGTAGGCTGAAACATGTAGACCCATAAACTGCACTTCCACATTAGGATGCGACTGGTTAATTTATCCATTTTTTAACATCCATTTTCACTGCGTTTTAATGTTGCCTTACTTCTCCACCAATAAAACTATTTGAGATGCGTAAAGGCAATTTTAACTTCTCACTCTCACTGGTTGCACTTCCTCAAAATAAACACTCCGCTGTAATCAGGCGTCGTAGCACATTCGGCCCCTCGGTTGGGAGCCCAATGATTAAACATTACACCAACCAGGTTGGTGAGTGAGGGCTGTTAGAAAAAACAGGAGTGACTCCTCATGCAATTCTCTTGTTCGGATTCACTCTTTTGTTGTTTGTTTGCTTTAACATTATAAGGGGACCAAGAGTGGCTCCACTAGTAATCCCTTTCTCTCTTGTTGATCTTACACTTTGCATATTTCTCCCAGACAGTGAAACAAAGAAGAATTGGTGTTGGCAGGATGGGCCACCTCTGACTTGATGAGGGGGAGGAGCTGTCACTTACTGCACTTGCACATAACAAAGCCTCTGCCTGAGCACATTCACTAAGGGGCCAGGACAGGGGAGGTAGGAAATTCCAAGCACCTCCAGAACCTTCTCCTACTTTAAAGTGGGCATCAGGTATAAATAATGAACCCTCACACCCAACTCTTCTGTACACCTCTGGACACCTATGGAAGGCTCAGAAGGACTGCTGTGCGGCTCCGCAAGAGGGGCTGATACTCTTGCCCTGCTACCTATGGGAAAGGACTGGACCTGCATCCTGATCCCAGAACCACAAGAGTGACTCCAAGGGCTAGTTCGCTGGCCTCCTGATCAGAGCCTCAGGTACAGAAAAAGCTCCAACTCAGCCTTCTGTAAGTCGTGCCTCCCACCGCCCCAGGTGGTGCCACCCTAGTCCTAAACCTTTGGACGTAGGCCTGAAGGTGCTCTACCATCCCAGAATAGGTGCTGTGGGTGGAACTGATGCAGCGCAACATATCCTCACAGCACCACTTCGGAACCACCGCTGAGTGACGCATCCCAGCACTGGACTTCGCATCACAGCCTGCAGTCTCCTCGAAACTGCCGCAGGACAACACATCCTGGACGCAGGCTTTCTCATCGCAAGCCCCTCGTCATCAGCTTACTCAATGGCAACGCAGGACTTTGCATCACAGCCCCTCCGTTTCATAGGAACTGCCTCTGTGCAACTTATCTTCAATGCAGGAAACCGCATCACAGCCCCTTGGAACCGCTGCTGTAGATTAATCTGTGCAGGTTCGAGAGAGGGGTGCAGATTTATGTGTGCAGTGTAGTAGAACAGGCTGACTGACTGGCATGTTTTATAGCAGTTATTTTTGCCGGGGCCCCTCGTGATATGGCAGTATCTCCTATTACAACCTCCACACTTCCGCCGGGATATCAGCAGCTGGAAGGTCAGCACTAGGAGCTATACTGCTTCACCATTCCTGGGGAGCAGCAGTTCGATATGGCTAAGGGGGAGGACAGAACGCAGCAAGCAGTAGGAGTGGTGAATTAGGGCTAGATTGAGCGTGAGAATCACAATGCAAGTTTTGTTATGCGCAAGTATGGGCAGTAACCTGTATGACCTGACCACCATGGGGGCACAGTACTTGAGTAGGGGACTGGCATATGGCATTGAGCAGAGTTGTCCCATCTCTCACCTTTCATCAGTGATGCTCGTGGACCTGGGAGGCTTCAGTTTGCGTCAGAGTGGTGCTTTTGTGGAACGTAGATGTCTTGGGAATTACTTCATGGATTCATTTAGGACCCTCATTCTTGACCCTACTTGGCTTCCTGGTTGTACTGCGTAGAGTCATTACTGTGTACTAGCAGGAGGAACATGGGAATGGTGCGTGTTAACCATTCTGTGTCTATGGTGTCTCAGTGAAGAGAGGACGATGGCTAACAGCTGATACACTTTGCGTGAGTCTCTTGGCTTAGTGTGTGTTAATAACTAATCTTTCAGATGGAAGGGGTGAGTTGCCTAAGAGCGGATATGCCCCTCGTAGTACACTGTGAGTTTTATACTCTGTCATTCACAGCATGCTGCAGTTAGGGTGGACTCGTTTCTGTATTCCCGGCAAGTGAGTAGGGATCGTCAATGCTTCTCTTTCAAAGAACTACATTTGTCATAATATCCCAAACTACTTGTATGTTAATGTCACAAACATGCACAAATGCACACCCCTAGCTCCCGAAATGTCTCTCAAAAGCAGCCTTAAACCTTGGTCTTCCTAGAGTTCCTCGATAGTCGAAGGGGTGAAATACTGATATTGGTATGTCTCTTCATTGATGTTGCTCTTCCGAGGTATTATACGCCTCGTATTAGGGATTAGAGACAGATTGCAATATCAAGCCAGTGGCGGTCTCTATTGGAGAGTACAAGGATGCCTTTTGAGTGTCTTGAATGCACTCTGTGTGAGAGTCCAGGCTGATGGTAGAGTCAGCGGCTGTCTTAGCAAGTTTGGTTTGAGAGGCGAGCTCTGGCTCATTGAGGCGGTGGGTACACACCTCCTGGGGTGTGCCACTGGTTTGGGATTGAAATCTGCTGGGAAGCATTTGCAATATTCACCCAACTAAACCATAGTTCTTATTTACGCCTACAACCAAGAGCCATTAACAACGTCAATAGCTCCGGCTTGCTGTAGGGGTAATGACACAGGTGAGAAAGTGGGGCAATGGGCTACTAATGCTATTTACTGCAGCAAGTATACCGGTGTAATTTGACTGGGGGGGGCGGGGTATCTGGTGCGCTGCACGTCACTGATTTGTCACACCAGCGCTTGTGACAGTCGGCCAAAAGTTGGCACGGTCTGTCTATTTTAGAGATGACACAACAGGCATTGATTAATTCAGTTACATTAAATTCACTATTGCTTGCTGCCCAAGCCATTCTTACAGCTTTAAGGCTTGGAATAGGCGGACTTGTCAAGCTTGCGCAAGGTCAGGGTTAGTAGGTGTGGTGTGGCAGCAAAGTATGGTGCAAAAGGAAGTAGACGCCGGACGTGAGTCAAGGCAGATAGTGGCACAAGTGTCAGGTTTTCTGTTGAACTGCCTTGCTGTAAGGTAAGGCAGGCAAATGCTGATTCTAGTTTCGCACAAATTTGGGCATCTCTATGTATGTCGCCGTGAACAGCACTAGGTCAGAACTTGTGTTACTCTGCCTTCAGTTGGCGTTGCGGTGCGTCTGCCTTGGCAGTAACTGGACAAGGTGCCCGGGGTGGGGCTAAACCGTATATCAGTTTGGGGTTGAATATTGGTGCGTTAAACCAATTTGTACTGTCGCTGTGCCAGAAGTGGGAAGGCCACTTGGGGGCAGTAATAAGCATTTACTAAGCCAATGGACGGGTTTGTAGGTGTAGTGCTAGAAAATGTCAGGCCTAGGGCTGATGTCACTCCCAGGGGCACTGGAATTAGGCAAACGTCATGCATAGCAATCTGCAGCTATGGATGGGTATGAGCTAGCGTGCACGTTCAGAATCCTCAAAGTAGTCCTTTTCCAAGATAGTCAACCTGATTACGGAGCACTGAGCCTGGCAGGCACACTAATTTGATTTCTGCATCAGGGACTCAGTCCAAAGTGTGATCTGTCGGGGCACCATGAAATGGACCCGGTTCTCCTTTCGGACAAAGAGAAGGTACAAGCAGTCAAAGATAACCTATATTTCTGGTCATTTAGCGATTCGCTGCCCAGTTGTGTGAGCAAATAACCTGCAGGGTATTTTGGAAAGTGAGGCTGCTCAGTTGCTCAAGCATTGTCTGCCTTGTTGCAGGGCCAGTGATTGTTACGTTTTAAGGTTGTGGCTCAATTTCTTAGTTACCTTTTGTGGTGCCTGGATAGGTTGCCAATATGTACATAGCATGGCGCTAAAGCAGGAGTTTAGTGGAATGTTAGAATGGGAGGTAACTTACAAGAAACACATTATAGACCTGGGCGTCTCCGCTACAGGCTAACAGTGCAGGCATGGTGCTCTGGTTATGTGCCTTGTTTTACCAGTTTTGGGCCTTGAAGCACTTGGGTTGTTGACTCCTGCATCGTGGGGCACGCAGTTCACGGGTTCCATGCTGCATGGTGCAGCGAGAGTTGCCAGGGTAAGGATAGATTCAGATTCAGCTTCCTCCATGACATTCCTTTCACTGGGAAAGGGCAGTTAGCTGAAAGCACCATGGTTTGAAAATAGCTAGTCCAATGTGGGGCAGATGCCGTCACAAGCTATTTTTGTCCCAGTGTGTGGATTGTGCACCACCATCCCATTTTCAATTGGCGGCCGCTTTCTGGTTTCGGCGCCTGGCATGCGCCCAGGTGCGGTCTGGTTGTTGTGGGAGTACGAAGGGCACTGAGGGACTCCGGTGTGCTCTACAATTCCCTGATAACCTGCTTCTAGAGTTTTTGTTTGGCTACGGCTGGGGTTTTACACACATGTATCTGCTTCATGGGACGGTACTGGATCTCAGCTGATTTGTGATGTGATGTTTCTTAGTGGTAAAGGTCGCACTTGCGGTTCAACTTGCTTTCAAGTGAAGTGAGACATTTTATTCAATGGTCAACACAAAGAGTGACGGACCCACTATTTAAGATTCAAGCATTCTCAATACACTATGCAACAGAGCTTAAATTAGGGCTTAATTTACCCTATACAACTAAACAAGCTTTGTTTAAGCCAATGGTAGTGGCCAGGACTGCCCAGTACCCTCCATTGGGAAGTATATTTTTACACTTACCCTGAAAATTACAACGCAAAGAGGCACTGCTGAGCTGCATTGGGCACAGGGCCTTTATGAGGAACACCTGTTGGCACCATATAGAGGCAGGTACCATGTACTCTGGGTGGGAATCCCTCCGCAACCATGGGCAGGTTTCAGGTCGCTTCATTAAGACATATTCACCCGTGCTTTAGCCAGAGCAGCAGGTGGGTGGTGGTAGTTGTCAGCTAACAAGTGTCCTGCGGTGCATAATAAGTGGTAAACACTGCATTAGAGCCATATGGCGACAGGATTATTGACCTTGGCATTTCCTTTATTCAAAATAAATGCAGGTAGTATCACAGAATGTTCCTCTCTGGGTCCTAAAACCTTGCCTCCCCCTGGGCTATCCTTCTACGGGCTAGAACCGGAGATTGGAAGGGGCATCTTCTGTTACCGGTGTCCCAGATACGTTGATAGGCAACGCTGGGGTAGAGGTACCATGAAGGGCATGATCACTGCTTGGGTTTCCCTAAGTTTTGGGGTCAAACTAGGTTGGAGCACTAATTCTACAGTCCTTAGGAAGCATCCTCCATTCCTTAAATCCAAGTAAGGGCAGTTGGTGATAGATAAGTAACAGCGAGTGGGTAACCGACACCGGCTGTTCAGCGACATTGTGCCCCGGGAGCTCGTGTGATTCACAAATGCAGAGCTGCAACCAGATGGGTGCAGAGTGGCAAAAAAATAAACCAGTAAACGGGATTAATATGTGGGTCTCTGGCCTAAAGGCTGTGTGAAGCCAGTATCATTTGGAGGTACGCCCAGGTGAAAATTGGGTTCTTCTTAAGGTTCTCATGACCAATGCAGTTTGTGGTATCTCCCAGCGGATCCATGTAAAGTGTACTGCAGCCAACATGAGGCTGGGAATCTTGCATTCCGACACTGTTATGAGTTTAAGCATCCAGGGTCAGAGATGGCTAGCAGGTATTAGCAACAATATGGTGTTCACCAGGGTTAGCACCAAAAGGGGTCTGTGCAAGTGTCTGGTCAATGGGGGGAATTAAGTGTGACCCAGAACCAAGGGTAGGTGACCCGATCCTGCAGTGAAGCTCAAAAGCCCCGCACGGTCAGCTAGATTAGCCATGCTTGGTGTGGACGCGGTCAGCCAACATAGTGTGCTGCCGTCCCAATAAATGGGGTAATAAGGTGTCAAGCACAATGAGCCACTATTGCTGACAAAGCACACTGTTCAAATTAGACAGATTCTCTAAGCAGGTATTCCTGGGGGGTTTCTCATCAGAGGGAGCTGAGCAGGAGAAATTCCATGAGGAATAAGGGATGCAGTGTAGGTGCTGTAGGGCAGCCTTGCTCATTGTCACATACTTCTAGTTTTTAACTTTCCTGTGCATCAGGATTTCGAAATCTACGGGACTGTTCAAATGTTAAGGACAACCCTTCTTGCCCTAATGCCAAGGTAGGCAGGCGGGATATTGGGGCGCTCACCCAGCAAGTGGGCTGCAGGCCCATAGGTGTTGGACACAGGTGTTCAGGTACACTCCGTCCTAGTAGGACGGCAGCTAGGTAAGAGCAGCAAATAGGTGGGGCATGGGGAGCCAGGGGGTCTGGAATTGTGCCGCCCAGAGTAGCGCGGGGCTGAGTCTTGTGACTCAGTGAAACTTTCCCGAAGAGGGTGAATAGTTCTTGCCGCAACTTCACAGGCCTAAAGGGCCTATTATTTCATCAGACACCAGCTGACCCTGGCTAATGACAAGGGCTATTGGGATATAGATGGGGTCATCTATAACCAGTAGGGATGGTTTTCGTTCATCTAGATTGGCAGGAGGCTCTAGACTGGAGAGGTTGCGGGTAAGACTATAGCTGTTTTGGTGGGGGAGTTACAGGGCGATCTAGAAGCAAAGGGGTACAGAAGGGTACCTCTGCGTGGCACCATGGTGGGTGCCAGAACCAAATCCTAGGAGCCTCATAGGAGGTTCCTGGAAAACCGTGTTGGCGCCCCGCTAGTCCTTCGGGCGGTTGTGGGCCTGAACAACCGGGGGTTTGCTATGCTACACTCCGCCCTGAAAGGGGCGTGAGTAGGAAGGTACCAACGGTCACGTGATCTGGGAAGAGGATCACTAGTAAGGGCAGCACCGGCGGTGTTCGCCCTAGTGTTGCCTGGCTCATCAGGCGGGCAGGTGGCCCAGTTGGTTGCCTGCCCTTGGATCGCCCGTAAGATAACCCACCTATTACATAATGGTGTATGTAATAAACCTGCAGCAACTTTACCCAAACAAAAAATTGTGTTGTGTGTTTATTTATGGGAAATGTATATTATGTTGGAGGGTGGGAAAGGATGCCAATGACGATACTATGCTGCTGGCCGAGGCGCCCACAGGGGGCCACTAGAGAGGTCAGCACTCTAGTGTCGCCTGGGCACCACACACCCCCGCCCCCTTCAGGGGCAGGGACTCTGGTTGGAGTCCTCCCCCTCTCTCCAGCCTGGTTGCGGCGCACAAGGGGCGTCTCTTCGTGGGCGCCCAGGACTTGGGGGAGGGTATATATCCCTCCCCCACCATTTTGGCGACCTCTTTTGATCGCCGCACACGCCGTCTCCCTCCCTACCGCTTACCTGGCGTGGTGGTGGCAAGAGGGGGGGCAGAGAATATTGTAATGTTCCCTTTTTTCGTTGCAGGCGGAGTTACAGGGCGATCTGGAAGCAAAGGGGTACAGAAGGGTACCTCTGCACGGCACCATGGTGGGTGCCAGAGCCAAAACCTAGGAGCCTCATGGGAGGTTCCTGGAAAACAGTGTTGGCGCCCCTCTAGTCCTTCGGGCGGTTGTGGGCCTGAACAACCGGGATTTGCTATGCTATGCTCCGCCCTGAAAGGGGCGAGAGTAGGAAGGTACCAACTGTCACGTGATCAGGGAAGAGGGTCACTAGTAAGGGCAGCACCGGCGGGGTTCGCCCCAGTGTTGCCTGGCTCATCAGGCGGGCAGGAGGCCCAGGTGGTTGACTGCCCTTGGATCGCCCGTAAGATAACCCACCTATTACATAACGGTGTATGTAATAAACCTACAGCTACTTTACCCAAACAAAAAATTGTGTTGTGTGTTTATTTATGGGAAATATATATTATGTTGGAGGGTGGCAAAGAATGCCAATGATGATACTATGCGCTCTGCGCTGGACGGAGGGGGGATGTTCCACTATGCCTTCAGCATAGAGGTGTCACCGGTGCATGGCCTAGCATTCACTGCACACCACAGAAACGCATAATGACCTAACGCATGTGCTGCAATTATGAATTTGAATAAACTAGACCTGGCGCAGGCCGTTTACCTGAAGAATTGATGTGTGTCTGTGCCCTAAAGCAGAATGTGTAACGATTAACATTAGACAACTTGTTACTTTCAGTGTTTGTTGTTGCTAAACGGATGTGAGGGTCTGGAAGCCTTTAGAAAAATAATGTTTGATGAGGGAAATAGACTGAAGGTTATGTTGAAAACAAATACTCCCAGGTTCGCCTCCACTCACATAAAAATAGTCTATGCTCTGTTGTCCAGTAAAATAATGCATTACCCACTTAAAGAAGCTACCACGGACTCTATTTCTCGCACCTATTGTGTCCACACCCCCATTTAATGCCATGTTTAAACTACTGCTGTAGAGGCAGCGGAACCCCTTCGGCTCCTTGGTTAATGACATTCGTTGCCACCAGGACTGTTGTATACTAGTTTTACAAACCCACAGGAATCATTTGCAAATGCGGTTTTAGAGACGAGGCTCCGTGCGAACCGTAAAATCGAGCACACTCGTGCACTCACATTTTACTCGTACCTTCTCACACACCTCCATTGCCCCCAAGCACGAACACCCAGACTCCTTCACACTTAGAGCGAGAGTTGGACTACCTAAGACTTGGATGTCTGTTTTTCTCTCACACACTTAGACAGTCACACACCACTATGGCTAGAGTAAAACACAAATGAGAAATCCCATTTTACATAGCACATTGCTTTATTGTTTGGATCTGTGAAGTCTTTTCCCATTTCTCAGGGCACTTGAGGTGAAACGGGGGCCCAGGTTTTGCCTAAACTGATGCAACCCAAGTTTCCAGACACATTTTACAAGGACCTGTGTAGCTTTTAAAGGATTTTCTTTATTAACTGCTGAAGGACGTGTGCATGTTGAGAGTGGTGGTGAGGGTGCTTGTGTGGTGCTTGTGCAAGATCCCTAGTTAAATTGTTGATTTTCCCTCTCTGGTTTATGCCCTAAACATCGACAAGTGAAAATAACATGCTAAACCAAGGCCTACATGAGATTGCAGAAGGTAGCACACATTTTTATAGCATTTTAGGACCCTAGTGTAATTTTCCCGATTCATGCCCTTATATAGGTATAAAGTACTGTATCCTTATATAGGCATAGAAATCATAACCATATTAAGACATAGCTCATGCAGTCTTAATACGGCATGGCTACCTCTACTAGTTCCGAAAATCCACACCGATTTCTTAGAAAAACCCGCCTTCAGCAGTCAGGGACTTCCCCCTGCTTGAATATTGATTTATCCAATAACTCATGGAGTTTTCAAAGAATTGAGACCCTGTGATGACGTTTTATGTCCAACCTTACGTCAAACTCTGCTCCTTCAAGGTATAAATATGCCCACACTTGCCCAAACAAACACACGGTGGTTTGGAGCAGTTCGACTATCTACTTGCCCGATGCATCTCGCTGCAGCAAGTGCCGAAGGAAGCCGACCCTCCAGCAGACGCACTGAGAGAGACGCTGTCTTTTCTCCTGCCGAGAAATCCAGCTCCAGTGTTTCCAAGCTACCCTTGCAGGTTGTTGGGAAATCGAGTCCTGAGAGTAAGAGAACAGTCCTACTTCATTCTAAAACCAAGGTACGGAGCTGATTAGAGCCTTAGAGAATTCTTGGATAGATTCTTGGCAAAGAATACTGAAACTAAGCTACACCTCACTTACTTCTTCCCTTGTACTAGACCTAGGTTAGGTACAATGGGGTAGGCGTATTTTAGAAGCACCAGTTGAGTACTTTTTTAGTCTTTATTTATTAATGTATGTATTCTATGTATTTTATGGCTTAGAAACCATATCATGCTTTTACCATATTATTTTACTCTTCGTACTGTATGCATTGTACTTTGCAACCAGTATTACGATTGTAGCAGTTCATTTCTTCTGCATGAGAAAGAAGACTGTTCAATAAATACTTTTATTGAAAACGCCAGTCTCTCTATTTCTCTGCGCCTCTGGTGAAACGAAGCATGCACGATTGACTGAGTAAAATAACTATCTATTGTTTCCACGACTCTAGAGATTGATTTCTTATTCTTGGGAAACAAAGTTGTCATGTTTATGCGGTTGTCAGAGACTAATCCCTTCTTGTGAATTCGAGAAAGTTTCTAGTGACCTCTGAGCTAGCTGGCACACACATAATTAAGTCTAGTATATTCGATAGAGACCTAGTCGACCTCAGTCCTACGTCTAATCTATAGGATATACTTTTCCAATGCGCAGAGCCTATTGGGAATATAGGAGCTACACTACATGGCGCCCAACGTTTGGTAAGGCACTAATTTAACGCTAGATACTAGAGTAACTCAGTCGTGCTTTTCACACAGACCCCTCTTTTTCCCGTAAAATACACCAATAGACGTCTGGAGTGGGTAAAAGGATATAATATCCGCCATGAGAAGGACGAAAAATCCTATATATTAGTTTTTGGTTTGTTCAACGTTGAAGGATACAGTATTCCAAAAATATTGTGCACCTTATCTTTGTTTACTTGAAACTTGTTCTGCAAACTTTTGGTCAACAAAATGACGGAGAGTGACGACGAAAGAGAGAGAGCTGCAGCAGCACCTCAGGCAGTTTTAGACGACACAAGTCTCCAACAGAATGACCCGGATGCTACACTCATCCCGGTAAATATAAGGAAAACAATCACTATAAAGCTTATAAATAATGGAGTATCATCGAGAGGTGGTAATGTAATCTTTATTATAGGCACATGAATATCAGCAGACATAGGTATTCTATTCATGGATTCGGTTTCCTACAGCAAATCCACTAACACACGAGTTCCACTACTACAAGGATCAGCTCTGGTTTAAAGGCGCCCTACAACATCAAAATCACATTACCAGGCTCGGTCCACTAGGTAGACCAGGAGCAACATGGCCGGTACTAGCCAGCTATACACCACATCCTGACATTAAGAGAATGACCGGTCCAGAACTATTAGCTCAGCTAAAACAGCTAATGAAAATACATAGACAGTTGGTTCAATATGTCATGCAGACTTTAAAGGTCCAACCTGCTGTAAGAATTTCACAGCACACCCCTCATCAGGGGAACACAAACAAAATTACACCACAGACTATACAATCAGTCATTGGTAAATTGCCCGCAAAAAGGGAACAAATTCTGTTCTGGTTAGCACAGAAAATTACTCAAATAGAGGCAGTATTTCCTGATAGTACACCTCATGAAAAACACAGACTTTTAACAATCTGTTTATCAATGGGGATTGCACCACACGTGCAGGACTGCGACACTTGGGGTACAGTCTTTGCTTCAATCTACACAAAAACATATGGTGTTCCATCTATGGCGGTAATACCAGACCGTCCTAAGACAGATTCAAAATGAATACAGACCAGAACCTGCTTCAAATCTTGGTATGAAGTTACTAAAAGATTTCGAACAGGTCTCGGCTATACTATTAGCTAACATCAAAGGTGAAGCAGCATCCGTGGCAATCCGCCAAAAATTAAAAGAAACAGATATAACTGAGCAACCATATGCACTTGCAAGAATAATTGAAAAATCCTACGAAGAACTAGGTAGAGATAGTTTGGGAGGGAAACCAGTAAAGTCCGAACTGACAGAAAATCCTGAAAAGGTTTTTATTAAAAATAATCTCACTACTCCTAAAAAGAAGTGGGAAATACCCAACAGAGACTTCCTAAAGAGAAGCACTCCCAGTCCAGAGGAAGGTCTCTTCAAAAGGAGCCCTCTGAAAAGAGATGCAACCTCAGAAATAGGGATGATTTGAGAAAACCTGATAGATATCAAGATACTGATACACGTTCCTCACTGTCAGGTGTAGGCTTAGGTATGGACGGTTTATTTAAATCTTTTATCTTAGCCAAGACAGTAATGGCACTGCAGATGAGGAGGTAGACATAACACATATTTTACGACAGAACAGAACTAATCCGGATTGGAAAAAATGGTTAATCTGGCCCACAGACAGAAATAACTGTCAAGATAGATTCCTGAACAAGACACAAGGGTTCACAGAGAATAGTGAAAATCCAAAAGTAGATTCTCTGCGCACTCTTTTATTATTTGCTTAACACAAGGTTCTCTTTCTTCTGAGGTACATTTTTTAACAATGTTCTGTCCATTTGCTGTACACTCATTATTGATTTTCTAATTACTTCATCTGGGTAAGGATCAAGTTCACTCACCAAATTGACAAACATAAAATACCATTTCTGGATGTTTTAATCACAATTTGAGATGACCAAATGCATACTAATGTTTATTCAAAACCAACAGACCGTAACAACAGTTTACATTACCAAAGCTTTCACCAACAATCACTAAAAGAACATCTTCCTAAATCTCAATTTATTAGATTAAAACGAATCAGTAATTCCCCGGAAATCGGAAATAGCCACAGAGAACATCAATCGATACGCTAAGCGATTTGAAAAAAGAAGTTACCCAGATAAAGTAATTAAAAAATCAATAATGAGTGTACAGCAAATGGACAGGAAAATATTGTTAAAAAATGTACCTCAGAAGAAAGAGCAACACAGCATCTGTATCCTAAAATACTCAAAAGAAGCAAACAAAATAAAAAACGCAGTGAAAAAACATTGGCATATCATTGAAAAGGAAAATGATCTTGAATGTATATCAAAAAATAAAATTATATTTGCATATCAAAGATCCTAAAATCTACAAGAATTACTCAAGAAAAAAATCTGTACAGAACAAATAACATTCAAAGGTATGCAACACTGTGGTGATTGTGTACTTTGCCATAACATCATCAAAGGACATTTTTTTACACATCCAACAAAAGGTTACAACATCAAACTGAAACATAACAGTACCTGTGATACAAAACACGTAGTATATGTTATAAAGTGTCCATGTTGCAAAACGTATGTCGGAATCACAGAAAGGAAAATCAAAATAAGAATAACCGAACATATAAGCAACATTAAGACAAGATATGAGAAATCGACAGTAGCCACGCACTGGCAAGAAGCAGGACACAACATAGCACAACTACGATTCACCATATTGGATCAAATAAAGCAAAGAGTCGATACTGACCCACACAAGCAGTTACTACAAGCGGAATATTTTTGGATAAAGAGATTAAACTCTCTGCAACCAACGGGGCTTAATGACCGTACTGAACTTGCATGCTTTTTATAAAGCACAATGAACTCAAATGAACATTGTCCATAAACTATATTGTTTATTTGAACACCATAATTTTGATTTTGTTATTTTCACTTTAAATTGCTAGCATTTGATGTAATGATTTTTTTAATTGAAATAGATGTACCCTGCTTCTCTAGACACTGCAGTTAACATATAATTATGGAGGCTATGTAATGCACCAAAAACCTCGTTTTTATATACCCGACCGCATCCAGAACGGTAAAATGATAGAGATGCGAACCATTTCATCAGGTTCTCCGAGGGCGTAATAGATCACGTGTCCATCGGGGCGCAATACGTAAACACGTAATTCCAGAAAGCATTTTGAATTCTATACGCGGGTTCACTTTGACCGCTGAACTGAGAATCATCACACGGAGACGAAATTAAAAAGACTGACACGGTGAGTGCAGGGGCGCAAAGGATTTAGACATTTGTTACGAGACTAAAATTTTCATATTAAGAAAAGAAGGGCGATTTAATGTTTAAAGGCAACGCCAATTTTTAAAGCTTTTCATCTTATCGTCTTGTAACTGAGACCTTGTGAGATTAAGATAGTTAAGCAGTTAATCCAAGGGCGCATTAAGCAATCGTTGAAGACCCGCTCTGAATATTTGAGAAAAACAAATATATTGGAGTAGCCTCGTATTAGCAGCGCGTAACATTCAACTCTATTACTTTACATGCTAGTGAGAACCATAAACAGAAAAACGCATAAATCACAATAACGTCAACTTATCACTATCTGCATATATTAAGACCAACACTGATATAATAGAACATGCATTATAGTACATATTAACATTTGAAAGGTTTTACAAACAAAGCTCTTTTCTTCTTTGAATTAACTTTGACACTGAAATGCATGCATAAACTGTATATGTTTGAATTGAGCTATGTAAACCTCAGAGGACTGATTGTTCTTTAATTCGCTTTATTTTTAGACCTCTGAAGAAGGGTCCACTATTGTGACCCGAAATGCATTGGGTTTTTGCAAAAAAACCATACAAAGATAAAATGAAAAATAATGTGATCACAACATTGAAAAAAAATAAAAAATAAAATGATTCAATGAACAAGAATTCTCGACTTATGATTCCTCATTGAACAGATTTGAAATCACACAATTGAATGATGTAAGGAACCATAGGTTCCAAAGAAAAGTGCACTTATCCTTACGGAATGGGGAACTCCTAAACCGATCATTGCTAAATTCACAGAGAATAGGCCAGACCCAAGATATTCCCAGAGACAACATCCAGGGATAATAACTTACTGAGTAGGAAAACTATGCCTTGAATGGCTACAGAAATTCACACTTCCAGAAATTAAACAGCACTTAACTTTACTTAAAAATGACGTTGATTTGAGAGACTTCCTACTTGGGCATCGTAAACCACGCCAGAAACGTTTCATATACGCCGGTATATACGCTGCTTACAATGAAGCATGGAAAGTCATGCAAATAGAAACGAGAAATTAATCATATTAATTTAGAGAAAGCTCTCTCTGTAGTGGACAATGGGTTAACGACTCTGTCCTCCAGAATTTATTCTTTGGACAGCATTGTATCAACTGCCATTGACATAATAGAGCAGGACTTGCTAATGTTACAACATGGCCAGTCTCAATTATGTTCTATAATGCTGCTAAGCTGGACGTTACAAAATCTTCGTTCAGGCTACGTGCCATGGCGCCTAATCAACACCACGTCATTGTTTACTGTATTTAACCTTACAGATAAACAAATCTCTTTGGCCAAAGAGGAGCAGACTGTACGGGGCTGAGCATAGAAAAACTGGAAAGATTATCATTAACTGTTTCTGAGAAACCTGTCATTGAATGGATAATACATGGCACCATAACAATGCCAGTGACGATTTTCCAGTTTCAGTATTGCTTAAGACACATACCAGAAGGCATGTATGAAAGGTTGCGTAAAGAATACATTAAGTCGACCTGGAATTTACCATACACACACACAAATGTTGGAGTGGGGGTAAGGAGTTATTTCTTAGTGGGAAAAATTATAAGAACTCACTAAGTGGTACACTTTTTTGTCAAGGTATTAATTTACACGGAGCCTGCGAGGGTTCTTCGAGTAACCTTTCTTGCCACCTGCATGATTCTCCAGCAGCAGTGATAGACCCAGTTTTTAGGCAGCTATCCATATCCAATGATAGCTACATAATGTTGAGTGATCACAGCTGTTGTGGAATGATGCCAGGTATAGCCTATCTAGTTAGTGTGTCAGCCAGAGTCACCTGTTGTATGCAAGTATTGTTTCCAAAAAGCAAGACAGACGGGGAGTCGCTGCTTTGGCCTTCACTGAACATCTCTTCTATACAAATTGATACTTTAAGCAGAATGAAAGCCATTCTTTTGCAAAAAACTGTGCCACTGACCTCGTCCAGAGAAACGTATGATCTGCAAGTCGCAAGGACTTCTGCAGAGATACATGCCCTATTATCAACAAACTGTTCCATACATTTCGTAGAAATGTTATGTCGTATCTTAAACATGTCTCATACGAGTGGTATTGCACATGTATTTAAGACAGTTTTTTGGGACTGTTAGCACCTTTTGAAGCAGTCCTTGGCATTTTTCCGAACTTTGTGCACTCTGTGTTCAGCGGTCTGCCTCATTTTGGGACTCGTAGCAAGGATACGGTTTTTATTTCTTCTGCTCCGATATGGCAAGTCCAGCCACCAGCGATACCCAGACTACCATGGAGAATGCTCTCCTAGCCATGCGGTACCGTGACAGAATTACACAGATTCTTGGCTTGGCTCGTTTAAGAGCTCTGAATACCTCATGGTTCCTTTCATTCAGACCAATCTGGCAAGATTTCATCTTACCTGTTCTACGATGCCTGCTTTGCTGAGAAGAATGCGTGTTGGACGTTTGTCTTAAACTTCCATCAGCACTGCCAACGGATGTTGACCCTTTGCTAGGTCTGGTAACAGCTCATGCATCGTGTTGCCCCCAACGGCTGCCAATCCTGATGACGGCATTCATTGAGATCTCACCGGCACTTCCAGCTGATGGTGGGGGGTACGTGAAACAGGCACACGGGTACCATCTACTGCGAACATTGCTCATGCGAATGACGCGGACGGCGATGCTTCTAATCTGTGCACATATGATCTACTTAATGAAGTAGTTCCACTTTCACCTACTGTGGTAGACTATTTCTTTGCCAGGCTAGACGATTTGATGTTTTCTCCCGACACCAAGAATAACTTTTGAAAATAGCACACAGCGTTCCATGAACTCTGAATTCGGCCTTCGCTTGTCAAAACAACTTCTAATTCTGGAACTCAATTTTTTCTACAATTTTTTATGATTTATTTTCTCTATGGCAAAATTTAACTTTTTTCTGGCACTTAGTAATTTGCTTATAGTAGAACCATTCTTAGAGAACAAGAAAAAAAAATATTTTGAACACTTTCTAGAGACAATATTGGGCCTTGTCCTCCAAAATAATAACAGTTTATATATATTCTGCTATGGAATTGTCTCGACTTTTTCTTCTGTAAACATAGAGCCATTCATAAATGTCATTTTTTATTATTTTATATAGCATTGCCACTGTCGTTGAATATGCTTTGAATGACAACCATCGCTTTTAAAATGTGTTCAGTACAAATACTCATTTATGTGTACAACCATTTTTTAATACATTTTATGTATTTTGGGTGGGTTTGTGAACACATTTCTTTAATTATATTTTAGATGCTTAAAGGTTTAGTAATATAGAACATAAGTGGAATGGGTGTTGTATAGCATTTTAGGACCCTAGTGTAATTTTCCCGATTCATGCCCTTATATAGGTATAAAGTACTGTATCCTTATATAGGCATAGAAATCAACCATATTAAGACATAGCTCATGCAGTCCTAATACCGCATGGCTACTTCCACTAGTTCCGAAAATCCACAACGATTTCTTGGAAAAACCGGCCTTCAGGAGTCAGGGATTTACCCCTGCTTGAATATTGATTTATCCAAGAACTCATGGAGTTTTCAAAGAACTGAGACCCTTAGTTGACGTGTTATGTCCAACCTTATGTCAAACTCGGCTCCTTCTAGGTATAAATATGCCCACACTTGCCCAAAGAAACACACGGTGGTTTGGAGCAGTTCGACTATCTACTTGCCCGACGCATCTCGCTGCAGCAAGTGCCGAAGGAAGCCGACCTTACAGCATATGCACTGAGATCGACAATGTCTTTTCTCCTGACGAGAAATCCAGCTCCAGTGTTTCCAAGCTACCCTTGCGGGTTGTTGGGAAATCGAGTCCTGAGAGAGAGAGACCAGACCTCCTTCATTCTAAAACCAAGGTACGGAGCTGATTAGACCCTTAGAAAATTCTTGGATAGATTCTTGGCAAAGAATACTGAAACTAAGCTACACCTCACTTACTTCTTCCCTTGTACTAGACCTAGGTTAGGTACACCGGGGTAGGCGTATTTTAGAAGCACCAGTTGAGTACTTTTTTAGTCTTTATTTATTAATGTATGTATTCTATGTATTTTATGGCTTAGAAACCACATCATGCTTTTACAGTATTATTTTATAATTCTCTTCGTTCTGTATGCATTGTACTTTGCAACCAGTATTACGATTGTAGCAGTTAATTTCTTCTACATGAGAAAGAAGACTGTTCAATAAATACTTTTATTGAAAACGCCTGTCTCTCTATTTCTCTGCACCTCTGGTGAAACGAAGCATGCACGATTGACTGAGTAAAATAACTATCTATTGTTTCCGCGACTCTAGAGATACATTTCTTATTCTTGGGAAACAAAGTTGTCATGTTTATGCGGTTGTCAGAGACTAATCCCTTCTTGTGAATTCAAGAAAGTTTCTTGTGACCTCTGAGCTAGCTAGCACACACACAATTAAGTCTAGTATATTCGATAGAGACCTAGTCGACCTCAGTCCTAATCTATAGGATATACTATTCCAATGCGCAGAGCCTATTGGGAATATAGGAACTACACTACAGCACTTCGGGGGCATCCCAGGACAGGTTGGACAGCGGCCTTAGGAATTCCCCTAAGACTAAAACCGTGTGCATGGATTAAAGTTGAAGAAATCTTTGTAGATCCTAACATGCAACTTATGTGTGCTCTTGAATTCAGCTACAAATCAGCTTCACCACCTTTATAAGCTCAGTACACCAAGGGCGCTCATTACACCTAAGGAAGCTCAGTACCTCCAAGAATGTTCGGTACATCCAATAATGCTCAGTACACCTAAGGGTGTTTGTTACATCCAAGGATTCCCAGTGCACCCAAGAACGTTCTGTACATATAAGGATACTCAGTACACCCAAGGGTGCTCAATGCACTGATGCAAGCTCGATGCACTGATGCAAGCTCAGTAAAGCCAGGAGCGCTCCATACAGCCAAGAACGCTCGGTACACCGAAGGGCTCTCAGTATATCCAAGGATTCTCAGTATACCAAGGGTATTCGGTACATTCCAGGGTGTTCAGTGAACTCAAGGGTGCTCAGTACACCCAAGAAAGCCCATCACAGCCAAGAACGCTCGGCACATCCAAGGATGCTCAGTACACCCAAGGGCACTCTGTACATCTAAGGGTGCTCTGTACATCCAAGGATGAGCAGTAAACCTAATTGCGCTCAGTATATTCAAGGATTCTTAGTACACCCAAGGGCGGTTGGTAAATACAAGGCTTTTCAGCACACCCAAGGATGCCCAATACAGCAAGGGTGTTAAATACATTCAAGGATACAGAGCACACCTTAGGGCACTTGGTACATCCAAGTGTTCTCAGTATATCGGATGTCACCTTTTTTGGCAAAACAAATAGAGTTTTTGTTGAGGAAGCTTTTAGGAAAGATGCATATTTTATAGGAAATCTCAATTAAAGAGAGGGGCCCTTTAGTACCAAAGAGGTGTGGCACTAAGTAGGCCAAGGGCAAGAAATCAAAACCCCCTTTGGCTAGATCAATCACTTCACTCTCATACGTACATTCCAATTATCTAACAATATCACCAAAACCTAAATTGAAATTAAAAATGAGTAAAATATATATACTCAGTGTGTTGTAAAATTTCTTTCAGCGATTTATTGTGAATTCTTCAAAAACAGAATAAAAACAGTTTCATTTCTAAAAACAACAATTTGTTGCATACAATCTAAAAAGGCATTAAAAAAATGTCACTAGTTAAATTAGAATAAACTATCAATGAACCTTCATTAGACAAACACAGTGGGAGAACACAATAGACAATTATCTCATGTCATTAAAGGGACACCAGTCTGTAACAGATCATATGTTAAAAAGTCGGAATATTTCATATACCTAATTAGCTTTGACTAACAAATGTCCCAAAGACCCAGTGTAAAATATTTTTTCTGTGGGGCAGACACGTTTCGGTGGGTACTTGCATTTTACAACCACCTTCTTCAAGAAGACATTTGTTAGTTGAAGATAATTAAGTATATGAAATATTCCGACTTTTTAACCAATGATCTGTTAGACTGGTGTCCCTTTAATGACATGAGATAATTGTCTATTGTGTTCTCCCGCTGTGTTGTTTGTCTAATGAAGGTTCATTGATTTATTCTATGTGATTTATCGAATGAAATGTTTTTTATGTCTTTTTAAATTGTATGCCACAAATTGTTGCTTTTAGGAATGAAACTGTTTGTATTGTGTTTTTAAAGAATTTACAATAAATCGCTGAAAGAAATTTGGCCCACAGGGAGTATATATATTACTCATTTTTAATTAGGTTTGGTGATATTGTTTGATCATTGGAATGTATGTATGAGAGTGAAGTGATTGATCTTGCCAAAGGGGATTCTGATTTCTTGACCATGTTTTATAGGAAACGCATCTGTTTATAGCTAGGCACGGGATGGGGAACTGTTGACAGGAACCCAAACGCAGATGATCTTTGCCTGGTCCCTACAGATGAACTGCACCCTAACTGCTGCCAGGTTTCCCTCCTTCCCTAAAGCCAGACTGGCCATACCAGGCATCAAGCTTTTCGCCATGAAGCTAGAAGGGTGGGGCCAGTTTTATTGGGGGCCGTTTTTGTAGAAGTGAAGTCATTTTGATAGCACCCGCTGCAGATTACCCTGTATATCCAGTCGTTTTCAGGCAACAATAGAAATGTCTTGATAATTTTAGTGATTAATGAACCTGCTGGAGAGAGATGAAGTTTTGTCTAGTGATAGTATTGACTTATCTAAGGAAGCCCAGAGGTTTAATATGCCTTCTGCAAAGGATGTGTACAATGCAGATCACAGAACAGTGCTTTATGTTGCATAGCTTTGTGGGTTACTGCTTTTCTCACAGAGACCCTTTTGTTGCTGTGACTTTCATAAGTTACAATAATAATCTAGCACAATGAGCTATGAAGTGTCATGAAAGAGCGGCATGCCAACTACATGGCAAAGGTTAGAAAGTTATGTTTTTCTGAGTCTTTGATCACCCCAATGTTGCTAAAAAGGGTTTGTTTGGGTAGAAATAAATGTGTTTTAGTATAGCCAATGCTAACCACTGTGTTACGTTCTGAATCCTGAGATTTTGCTTCCCCAGACCAAGCACTCTTAAAAAATGCCTACCAGTATAAATGACATGAATCCTACAATTTGTAGTCCCCCTTTGTATTATGAAACATTTTCTATACACTGATTTACACATGTATGATTCATTTTCTCCATTTGTGTGTGATGTAAAGTCCTCTGACAGCGTACATTGGTATGGAAGGCACTATAAAACAAATGGAATACATGAGAGAGAGGGGCTGTGGAGAAATGAGGGGGCACTGGTAGAGGGTGATAGTGAGGGAATTATCGAAGAGCCTCAACAAATATTGTTGAACCCTGGTGGACTCTAAGGTCATCATTTACTATGTTTTAAAAGCTAATACCATTGAATATATAAAGAAAAATATGTTGTAGAATGTGCCACTTTTGCCCAAAGTTTTAGGAGGGGGGTAGAACCCCGTCAAACCCCCTTGGAGTGGTCATGCTTGCTCACTGTACTCACTATGCACTGTACAGGGGGGTGGTCTGCAAAAATTTGGCAGCGCTGCTTAGGGTTCCGAGTCTGGACCTGACTTCCTTGCATGGGCTTTAATTGAGGGTAGTGACGAGTAACCCGGAAAGAGGGAATTCCAGTCTTGTAAAACGTCTTCAGCCAGGCCATTCACACATTGTAAAAAAGAGTGAGGGGGGAACTAATCTCTCCATTTGATTGATTGTGGGAATTTTATCTAAATTAATTTTATTGCTAAATGGGAATAAGTCCCCATTTGGATCTAGTTTTACTCCTTGTTTCTACTCTTTAAAGTAGGCTACAGAACAATCACTATAATAGAAAATGTCCTCCCTGGTTTAGAGCTGGTTGGATCTCTCAGAATCCCACTTAAATTGCAATAGTTAACAGTGCAGCACCTTTTAACTTCTCCGGAGGAGGTGACATATTAGACAGTACGGACAATACATATTTATTCTTGAGAAAATGCTTCAAACGCAGAGGGCAGTATGGTTATGCTCTTTAAGATGAACCAGACACATAGATCTCTAACCAGTTTCATCCATAGAGCCCACTATAAGAGCGCCTCAATGTCTCTTTTCTGGAGAACACGGTGGCAGGCAATTTGACCCCACCTAAAATGTTTGTTACTCGAAAGAAAATTATTATTCCTGTTCGATAGATGGGCGTGCAAAATATATATATATATATATATATATATATATATATATATATATATATATATATATATATATATATTCACATTCACTGAATGAAACAAAGGACTTTATAGTTAGGGGAAATAGAATTTAAAAACCTTTGAAATTCACTGAAAAAACCCAAAGGTTACAGGAATGTTCTAGTTAGGCTCAGTTTTCGCATGAACAGATCCATAGATATTCAGCCGTTATAGTTACCTGAGCCAACTATAACTTATGCCCCGCAATGCACTCCTTATGACCTCATATATATCACTTATGACATGGTCGGTGACATCATACACAAAACCATTCCCGCCCCCATACAACCACACACAACCACTCACACACCCTTCACACATCCACACAAACACTCACAGATCCATACAACCACTCATACACACACCCATACGACCACTCACAGATCCATACAAGCACCCACACACCCACCCATACAACCACACACACACACACACACTGACAGAACTATACAACATTATACAACCTTCAGTCTATAAGTGATGGGTAGGGATATTTGTTAGCATACCAAACAGTGAAAAAATGTAAATAAAAATCATTCAGAGATTAGTTCCTTAGTCGAAATCCACCAAAGAGATGTCACTTTCCCTTCCCTTTGTGAAGTATCACTGTACTTCTTATATAGAAATCCAATAAAAAATATAGCATTAACGTTACAATCCTAGACTTCTCCGTACCTCTAAAGGGTGAGTCATACATATACTAGAGCAATAAGCACCACTTCAGTTTTGCATCCTAATTTACTCACTATTTTCTCATACCTTTAGGTATCCCACCCTAAATTTGTAAATTTCGTTATAGACAAAAATCTTAAGGAACTGCTGATCCTACTGTAGTCCAGAAAGCATAAGCACAAATGCTCTAACAGGCGAAATAGAGGAACCTGACAAAAGGACTGGCTTAGAATATGTTAAACCTAATGTGTCTTTTAAAGCATTTCAAAGGTCTACACATGTTTTGGGTCTCTAAGAGGATTATTCAAGACCTTTGCAGAAAGAGCAAAGACGCAGCACTGTACTTTGGTGATCACTGGCAATGCAGGACACACAAGTTTCTCTCCAAACTCCTAGGAGTGTATTATGAAAGGAAAGTCAATGTAATCTGAAATGTATTCCATGTCTGGGGTGAAAGTATCTCCCTGCTCCCCTTGCGAACATGTTCTTTTCTACCCAGCTCCACTATAAACCTAACTTTAGTATTCAGGGCCTTCTGTCTCCAGTATACAAGGTTATCCCAGGCCTTCAGGGGAAGCTTACAAATAATGAGCATCAAATAATTCCTGCCATAACCATGTGAACCCAATGAAGTAGTAAAAATCCTCTTTGAAAGTTTCAGAAGCATACCTTTGGGAAAAAAGACTTGACTCCCTGGACTAAACAGGTGACAAGGTCTCTCAACTAAACAGTTGCCACATCTGTTTTCTTATTTAGTACTTTCAACAGGGAAACAAATAAGATAGGTGCATGAAGAGAAAGTACCATGACTGATAAAAGCAACCACTTATGAAAAAAGAAAGACTACAATTTTAAACTTTTTGAAAGCCAAAAAAAAGTATAGCAAGAGTTACATGAAAAGAGGGACTATGAGTGCTGTAGAACTGAACTACTAGATAGTTTTAGATTTTGTGTTTCGGTCAAGGCTTCCATCACAACTATTTGAATCCATCAAAGGAGTGAAAATAGTACCTGGAGGGACACGTGTGTTTCTGTGGTAAAAAGCCCAGAGTGGTTGTTGTGTATGAAACACTGCTGACTAACAAATTCAGGACATTCGACTTGGAAGCATCCACCTACTGGTGCACGTTTATGTGAGATTAATCTGCACTTCTATTCTGATATAAATCAGCACGCAGAAAATCCCTGTTGATCCCAATACAAGTCCCAGCACTCCTCTCCCCAGTTGCATTTGCTCTATACTCTTGCAAGCTAATCTCAGGTGCATTTGACCTTGGCCATCCTTACACCACTTCTGATGAATATCAAGGAGAGTATATTTGTAGTTGTCCTTGTGACTAGAGCCAACATCTTGGATATTTTAACAAAATTAACAAGTGGCCACATGTCCAGAAACTGCCTTGTGTACCATGTGTGTGGAAGTGACCCGCTCACAAGCAAGAATGGAGCAAAGTTTCAGTAAATGCTCTTTTTTGAATGTTTTGTGCGGGGGAGGGTGGGGATGAGGAGCAGTCCTTCCTCGAGATTAGGCGTCACCAACCAGTTGATTGCGGGCTACCATTAGCTCCGAGACACCTTCAGAGTAGCTCACAGCCTTGAATTCATTTTGAAATAAGCAAAGGGTCACATTTTCCTTTTAAAGGTAAGGGAAGGCTGTGTTTATTTTACAAAATGTATTTTACATTATCAGGCTGCAGATAGCCATTTTATTGTCCTGAAGATGGTCTAACGGATGCATACACCACCAAGACCGAAACATCGACAACCTCATCTATTTCTTTACTGTTAAATGTTCCCATTTGAAAGTGTTCTCCGTTTGATTCTGAAACACTGTTCTGTCTATATATTTTTGGTTTGGAATAGATGCATGCAAGAATGACTCTGAGGCACTAATTGTAGTGAATCTCTTTGTAAACCTCGGTCATTTTCGTGTTTTTATTCAATCTTTTTGTACCCTATGTACAGAGAATATATACATGTGTTTAAAGAAGAATCCACACCCGTTACATTAGTATCTTTTTGTAGACCTTTTAGAAAGAAATTGAAAATTGGAGTAGAGATTGTTTAACTGCAGGTTACCGGTTGGAATCTGGATACATCATTGTATGAATTGTCAAACTAAGTGTGCTTAAGTGAATCCCTTGAAGGTACTTTTACCCGTTAATATTTAACTTGCCCAAGCCTCCAAGGGTAGATTGGGTTGCCCACTTTCTTTTTCTTTACACACAGCAGGCATCTTCCTCCTTCTGAGACCTGGCTTTTCCAGCAGGTTTATCCCCAGACTTTTTTCTTTTGGCCTCCTGTTTTGGACCCTGTTTTTGTTAGTTTTATGACGGTGGGCACTTTACCACTGCTGATCAGTGCTAAGGTGCATATGCTCTCCCCGTAAATTGTGTTTATGGATTGGTGATTCCATGATTGGCATATTTTATTTACTGGTAAGTCCCTAGTACAGTACAGTACACTGTGTGCGCCCAGGGCAAATAAATCAAATGCGGCTAGTGGGCCTGCAGCACCTATTGTGTCACCCACATGAGCAGCATGTAAATGTAACTCAGATCTGCCACTGCAGTCTCTGTGCACAGTTCTGTTCTGCCATGTCAACTTGCACCCACTTGCCAGGCCCTAACCTTCCCTTTTCTTACATGTAAGACACCCCTAAGGTCAGCCCAAGGTAGCCCCATGGGCAAGGTGCAGTGTATGCTATGTTATGTTATTTATACTTATAGAGAGGATGGTTACCCTTAGGTGTCTTGGCTACTGATTACCTGGGGAAGCTGAGGCCTAAAAGTGAGAAAAGAGCCATGTCTTCAGGCCCATACGGAAAGATGAGAGATCAGGGGCATTTCTAAGTTGAAATGGAAGTTTATTCCATGCTCTAGAAGCGCAGTGAACAAAGCTTATACCTCCCCAATTTGTTTTTTTTAAAGGAGTAATTTGCACTTGTTTAGACCCAGTAGACCGTAGTGTTCTGCTTGGAACATACCATGAAAGTTTAGATTTGAGAAACTCTGGTTCTGTTCCATTAACAGCCTTAAAGACAATACACAATGCCTTAAAGCGTGTTTTAGCTTTACTGGGAGCCAGTGCAATTTCTTGACTTCTCCCAGTTGCAACCTGTTCATGTATTGTTTTTGAACATTAAGACGTAGACTATTGCAATAGTCCAGACGGGACATTATAAGTGCTGTCACCATGTCTTAAGGTTACTCTCAGACAGGAAGAACTTAATTTTCCTAATTATTCTAAGGACCATAAAGCAAGCTGAGGTCACCATACTTACTTGGTCCCCCATAGTAAGTTTATTGTCCACCACAATTCCGAGATTCTTGGCTTTTCTTGTGGGCACTGGACATAGGCCCAGGTCCTCCGGCCACCACTCTGTGAAAGGTAGGGCATGTACTGAGGTGTGTGACATGTCCTGATAGTGAAATACAGTGTATTAAGTTTTTCACTGTTGAAAGGTTATCTGTCCCATAGTATATAATGGGAGTTGATTTATAGCATCTGATAAATATAACTTCCCATTGGGACAAGATAGAAAGAAGGAGCTTAGCATGCCTTAACTAGAATATAAAAATGCATCTTTTTGTTAATATGATTTTTATATTGTGCGTTTGAAAATACCACTTTCAGAAAGTGAGTATTTTCTTGTTTAGCCATCCTGTGGGCCTCTGCTCGGTTTGTGTTGCGACTGACTGGCTTTTGAATAATAGGGGCTAGGGATGTGCATTCTCTCAGACAGCCACCGGGGTGTGGGGGGGGGGGGTTGATGTGTGTCCTGCCTTTTCCGAATGAGCCAGGGTTTGGCTGAATTGACCTGGGCTGCATTTAGAGTAGGGGCAGGAGAACTCTTTCACGCCGGAATAGGCCTGGTCTGCCTGGGACAATTCTGTCTCCACCTCCTGCCGGGTCGCCTTCACCAGAAGAAAGAACTGGTTTTGGCTGGGCAAAGAGCTTCTCTGCCACTAGAGGACAAAGGAATTTGTGCTATAAAAATAGGGGCCCAGACCGCTGAACTTTAGATTACTGCTGAACTAGGGAACCTGCCAGGAAGAAGAACCGGTAAAGCTGGAGGAGGAGTACTGACCCTGTGCTGTGTGCCTGCACTGGTTGCTTTTGTCTTCGGCTGGCAAAGGAATGGATTGTGCTTTTATCATCCTGCTGTTAGAGTTTAGTTTTCTCCAAGGGTTTGAAGTAGAGCTTGCCTCCTGTTGGAAGTCTCAGGGGTAGAAAAGACTTCAAAGTACTGCCCCTTTGCTGTATGGAGTTGGCCTGCAGTGGCTATTTCTGCCAAGGAAAGGACAACGGCTTTGCTGTGTGCTGTGTCCCCTGCTTGAGGAAGATCCCCAAGGGCTTGAAGTAGAGCTTGCCTCCTGTTTTGAAGTCCTAGGGATACAGACTTCACCCACAGCACCCCTTAACTCCCTTGCTGAGAGTTCTGACCTGCCAAGAGGTGCCTTCTGCTGTTCTGGGCCTCTGGAGGTTGTTCCTGCTGTTGTGAACTGGAAAAGTAACGCAATGAGAAGCACGACACATCTGTACCGGTTTCAGATGCATCGTTGAAGAAACTGATGCAGCGCCTGCCAGCGGCTCGAGAAATCGCACATCGCATCGAGTGCACAATCTACAAAGGCAGAGATCACCGCACCAATTCCGATGCAGGCCGTGCTGTGCAGCTGCAAGAATCAACGCATCGTGGGAGCACAGCTATAGAAATCTGCACAAGCACCATTGCCACATCGAGGACCAACGCATCCCCGATCCACACGCATCGCAACAGGTTGCCAAGTCTACAAGGACACTGGGGCCGCAGTAAGAAACCGATGCATCACCTCCCTTGCACAGTAAGAAACCAACTCCTCTTCAGTAAGGAACCAACGCATCATCTCCAATGCATGGCAGTAAGGAACCAACACATTACCTCCCCTGGAGTAAGGAACAGACATCACCTTTCCTGCGCGTAAAGAACCAATGCATCACCTTCTTCTGCAGCGGTTCTTGCTTTTGATTTTGACACATCAAATGTACTTCGTGTTGAAAATGTCCCTTCTGCAATTTGCTTTGAACAGAACTGTTTCTACCTTTTGAAAGTCATATTTTTTACAGTATTGTGGATTTTTGCCGTTTTTATCTTGTTTGGTTTAGATAAAGATTACTTATTTTTGTAAACTGGTGTGGGGTCCTTTGTAATGTTTACACTGTATTACTGTATGTGTGCCCAAATGCCTTACGCACTGTCTCCGAGATAAGCCTGTCTGTTCATGCCAATCTACCAAGGGGGTGAGTAGGGGTTATTTTAGAAGTGTATTCCCCTTACCCTGACTATGAAGAAGGTCCCTACTTGGACAAATGTGCAAGTCATTGCCAACTAGAGACCCCCATTTCTAACCCTCCCACTGGCTAGTAGAGCCAGTGCCATATTTAGAACTGAAAATGCATCCATTATTTTAAGTGGTGGAACACAGAAGTGAAAACAATGTTCCATATTATTAACATTTTTGCAGAAAACGTTTCTGCACTTTAAATTAAAAAAACGGTTGTATATTTCTGTTCTACATGTAACAGTTCTACATATGATGAAAGGTATGTCCTGTGCCAGATGTACATGCAACACAGGTTCTCAGTCAGCCATGCACTTTATTTCCATTCATACGCACTCATGTTCATGCATCCATAAGACCATGCTCACACTGACAAACATGGTACAAAAGGGGGTGGTGATGGACGGAGCATCCGAACCAATAAAACACTCACACCCAGTCAAAAGATCTGGGTTTAATCCATCACCGTTCTTTAGCCCACTCTGCCACCCCAGTTCAGACATGGCTATATGCAAATCAGTCTGACCCTGTGCCTCATGGGAACATGAGGCCCCATGAGGCACATCTGGCAGACTGATTTGAATATAGCCATGTCTGAACTGGGGTGGCAGAGTGGGCTAAAGAACGGTGATGGATCAAACCCAGATCTTTTGACTGGGTGTGAGTGTTTGATTGGTTCAGATGCTCCGTCCATCACCACCCCCCTTTTGTACTCACTGACAAACATGGCAGCCCCGTCATATTGCCCCTAGTCAAAGTATTTTGTTAAAAAAATAGTATCTGGCCATGTGGACATTAGGCTTAAATTCAATTAAGCTGGGCATGAGGATGCCAGGTAGCAATGCGCAGGTTGTTGGCCTTCAGTAGTTCACAACGATTTTCAATGATCAGAAGCCACTCTCACTACAGAAAGGTTGGATACCCCTGCCCTGTGGCACCGCCAAGCCTATTACGAGTTTCCTGACATCCACTCTGTTCATGGCTGTGAGCCCGCCAAGAAAAGGGTATTAATGAGGAAACTAATGGGGCACTATAAGGTTCCCCTGTTGCCTCTGGGCCAGAGGATGCATGCAGGGGGGCACATGTTGCGATGGTAAACAACCATTACTTTGCATCTTTTACTTCGCATCTTTTACTTTGCATCTTTTAACTTCGCATTTTTTAACTTCGCATTTTTTAACTTCGCATTTTTTAACTTCGCATCTTTTACTTCGCATCTTTTACTTCGCATCCTTTCCTTAGCAGCCTTTACTTTGCATATGCCTTTACTTCGCATATGCCTTTACTTGGCATATGCCTTTACTTCGCATATGCCTTTACTTCGCATATGCCTTTACTTCGCATATGCCTTTACTTCGCATATGCCTTTACTTCGCATATGCCGTTACTTCGCAGGAGAAGAGTGGATCCATGGTTGAAGGTGAAGAGAGGTACCACGGGCAGAGAGAGGTAAGTGGGGCAGTGTAGTTAGGGTAGTGTAGTAGTGTATGTGTAGTGTAGGGGGTAGTGTTTTAGGGTTTAGGGTAGTGTTGTAGTGTATGTGTAGTGTAGGGTAGTGGTTTAGGGTAGTTGTGTAGTGTATGTGTAGTGTAGGGTAGTGTTTTAGGGTTTAGGGTAGTGTTGTAGTGTATGTGTAGTGTAGGGGGTAGTGTTTTAGGGTAGTGTTGTAATGTATGTGTAGTGTAGGGTAGTGTTTTAGGGTTTCGGGTTGTGTTGTAGTGTAGTGTATGTGTAGGGGGTAGAGTTTTAGGGTTTAGGGTAGAGTTGTAGTGTATGTGTAGTGTAGGGGATGGGTTTAGGGTAGTGTTGTAGTGTATGTGTAGTGTAGAGGGTGTGTTTTAGGGTTTAGGGTAGTGTTGTAGTGTATGTGTAGTGTAGGGTAGGGTAGTGATTTAGGGTTTTGGGAAGTGTAGGGGGCGTGGAGGGTAGTGTTGGTGTGTAGGGAAAAAAATAAAAAAAATAATCTTTATGCATAGTAAAATCCTGCGAAGTAATGTACTGCTAAGTAATGCCTATTTAATGCTTTTAATTGTTTTTGTGAAGTAATGGTTTGCGTAATGAAATACTGCTAAGTAAAGGCATTTTCTAAGTAAAAACTTCGTAGAAAAGGCATGCTAAGTAATAGCATGATAAGTAACGTCATACATTCGTTGTGACCCCCTGTCTGTATGAACTTCTCTTCCTGCATGGCATGGACTTCAAAGTCAGTGATGGCTGGTGGAATTTGAGCTGGTGAGGCGTTAAGAGCAATTAATTAATTTTAGCAAGTCCGATGTTTATGAGAAAACATTTTTTAATGAGATTTTTCGGCACTATTTCTGTGATAAGTGGATCAAAATTGTAGCTCTTATAGGCATTTATAAAGGTATACTAAAAATATTTCAAAGAATTTTTGATTTGTCAACCAAGTCTGAGGGCCTAGAGTACCAGGCAAGACAGCTTGGGCTCTCCCCTTTACATTCTGTACAAATATGTGGGAAGGAGGCCCACACTAGTCAACATATTGACACGGCTAAAGCAAAAGAAAAGCAGTTCTTTCAGGTGAGTGGGGGCGTTGGGTGGTGAGGTGAAGGAAAAGTGTGGAACTGCTTTCAGGAGACAGTCAAAAGGGGGTGTGGAAGAGGAAAGAAATGAGGTTTAACTTATGTAGATGGGCAAGATGGGGAGATAAAAAGGGTATACATGTCTAACATAGAACATAGAGTGAACACAACTGGAGTGGTTGAGACACTCTGCTGACCACTACCCTTCTACACGTCTTAGTAATGTTTAATCCACAGTTACCCAATTTCAGCATGCAAACATTTTCAAGAAAAGAATTACAACAAAATCAGTTTATCTTAAAAAGCTTACAACTACTGACAAAGCCAATTGTCCTGTCTGATTTTTGTCATATGCCCATTTTCTGGATGTAATAAAGCTCAGAGAGACACCAAAATATTGGTCGAGTTGCACACTATAGGAATCACAAAAAATATGTTTTCATGTTTAAGCCACTCCCTTTATTATATGGGCAATGACACTTTTGTTTTATCCAACTCCCACTGAAATCCCAGTTTGGACTTAATGTGTTTCCAAACTTTACCCTCGCTCAAGTTCTGTGCCAGGGAAGTATCGCATAAATGTGCCTTCTTGAAAAGTTTAGAATATTGACAAAGTGCAGGGGGGGCTTGGAAAGGGAAATGTCTTCTCTCGAATGCAGACAAATAAAACGCAAAGCATAGCTTAATAAAAGTACGCATTGCATAAGCTGGTTACCTGCGACACCCTACGGATGAAATGGCATGTGCCAGACAGCAATGCACCCTCTTTTGAAGTTCTTTGACATGACTGGGCCGATAATAGAAAGTTTGCCACTCCTCTGCGTCCGCAGGGGAGGGCAAGGGGGGGCACTTGCCCCCCCCTGGAACACCGGTCCGTCACTATTGACAGCCCCCACAGTGGTGTTTGTCTGCAGGGCCGTCAATTTTAAAAGCGTGAGAAAGCGCTTGTAATGCCGGTCCTGCTGATGGGCAAGAGAGAAGGTCCGGGCCTGGCTGCTCCCACAGCTTGAAGCAGAGGCGCACCTAGAGTCACATTTCGGGGAGGGGGGCACATTTTTCAAGCTAAGGAAGAGTGGAGCTGCAGCCAGGGGCCCTACGAAGGGGTGAAAACCATCAAAGCCTCATTAACGCCGGCACCGAATTACACAATTCGCCCAGAGATGCAATGGGTGTGTCTGCCTGTTTTTTGCGAGATCAATTGGAAAGTCCTTCTGTGCACTCGTGATGTATTCGTGCTCAAGCTATATTCCTTTCTTTTGTTGGTGCTACTACATCCTGGTACCTAATCTTTAGGTGCCCTTTCATATACCATATCGTGTGTGGTGCAGACACTTCTGTTCCGATGGATGTGTGCACTTTTCAGCGAACATTAAAGTTTCATCAATTTCTTTTCCACGGTAATAATCAGTTTTAACTCTTTTTCAGTTGTCAACAAAATATTTTAATTCATATTTTGGTTTCCATTGTTAACTGTTGTTATACGTTTTTTTATATATCCATTATTTCTAAAATAAAATAATGGATATATTTAAAAACAGTTAACAATGGAAACCAAAATATGAATTAAAATATTTTGTTGACAACTGAAAAAGAGTTCAAACTGAACAGAAGTGTCTGCCCCACACACGATATGCCTGTTTTTTGCACCATAAGCACTAGTATTACAGAAGGGTCTGCATATGAGATGGATTAAAGAGTTTACGCCTTGAGCTCCTCATGTTCATTGCAGTATCGAGTATAGCCCCTGGACCACTGTCTGTACTCACTGTCGCCTGCCATGATTCACGAAGGGAAAGCTGTCCCACAGGAACAACTTTTCTTTTCTGAATCATGTACCGACTACAGCTCAGTGTTGGTATCAGATCAACTGTTTGCGACTGCCATTGCGTTTAAAAACCATTGATATATGTCATTGTAAATTGCAATTTGAAGATAGCACCCTTTCCACTGCCCCTCCAAATTCCAATATGAAGTAAGATGCAGAACCCCTTTTGTCAATCATGAAGGTAATACACAACTCTAAAAAGGGGTTTTGCAGTAGCAACCACTGTGATGCTGCAAATTGTAATCTTTATGACAACAACATCCTTTTGTATCTGAGGGCCCTAGTTATTTAGATAAAGCAGGATGTGCAGTGAAAGGAATGACGTTACAAATGAGTAGTGCCTTTAATGCTCTGGAAATGCTAGGATCTCCAATCTACCTCTCTACCTCTACCTCTCTCTCTCTACCTTTCTCTCTACGTCTCTCTCTCTACCTCTCTTTCTACCTCTCTCTCTCTACCTCTCTCTACCTCTCTCTCTACGTCTCTCTATGTCTCTCTTTAACTCTACCTCTCTCTCTACACCTCTCTACCTCTCGCTATCTCTCTCTCTCTCTCTACCTCCGTCTCTCTCTACCTCTCTCTCTCTACCTCTCTACCTCTCTCTCTACCTCTCTCTCTCTACCTCTCCCGCTCTATCTCTCTCTCTCTCTACCTCTCTCTCTACCTCTCTCTCTACCTCTCTCTCTAGCTCTCTCTCTAGCTCTCTCTCTAGCTCTCTCTCTAGCTCTCTCTCTCTACCCCTCTCTCTCTACCACTACCTCTCTACCACTACCTCTCTACCACTACCTCTCCCTCTCTACCTCTCTCTCTACCTCTCTCTACCTCTCTCTCTATGTCTCTCTCTCTATGTCTCTCTTTACCTCTACCTACCTCTCTACACCTCTCTCTACACCTCTCTTCCTCTCGCTATCTCTCTCTCTCTCTACCTCTGTCTCTCTCTACCTCTACCTCTGTCTCTCTCTACCTCTACCTCTCTCTCTACCTCTCTCTCTACCTCTCTCTCTACCTCTCTCTCTCTACCTCTCCCTCTCTATCTCTCTCTCTCTACCTCTCTCTCTACCTCTCTCTACCTCTCTCTCTACCTCTCTCTACCTCTCTCTCTACCTCTCTCTCTCCACCTCTCTCTCTCTCTCTCTCTACCTCTCTACCTCTCTACCACTACCTCTCTAGCTCTACCTCTCTCTCCACCTCTCTCTCTCTACCTCTCTCTCTCTCTCTCTACCTCTCTCTCTCTACCTCTCTCTCTCTACCTCTACATCTTTCTCTCTACCTCTCTCTCTCTCTCCCTCTACCTCTCTCTCAACCTCTCTCCCTACCTCTACCTCTCTCCCTACCTCTCTCTCTCCCTACCTCTACACCTCTCTCTCTCCCTCTCCCTCTACCACTCTCTCTCTACCTCTCTACCTCTACCTCTACCCCCACCTCTACCTCTACCTCTACATCTACCTCTCTCCCCCTCTCCCCCTCTCTCTCCCTACCTCTACCTCTCTCTCTACCTCTCTCTCTACCTCTCTCTCTACCTCTCTCTACCTCTCTCTCTACCTCTCTCTCTACCTCTCTCTCTACCTCTCTCTACCACTCTCTCTCGCTCTACCTGTACGTCTCTCTCTACCTCTCCCTCTCTCTACTGCTCTCTCTCTCTCTCTCTCTCTCTCTCTACCTCTCTCTCTCTCTACCCCTCTTTCTCTCTATCTCTCTCTCTACCTCTCTCTCTCTCCCTACCTCTACCTCTCTCTCTCTACCTCTCTCTCTACCTCTCTCTACCTCTCACTCTACCCCTCTCCACCTCTCTCTCTTCCTCTCTCTCTACCTCTCTCTACCTCTCTCTCTCTCTCTACCTCTTTATCTCGTTACCTCTCTCACCCTCTCTACCTCTCCCACTCTCTCTCTACCCCTACCTCTCTACCTCTCTCTCTCTACCTCTCTCTCTCTACCTCTCCCTCTATCTCTATACCTCTCTCTCTACCTTTACACCTCTACCTTTCTCTCTACCGCTCTCTCTCTCCCTACCTCTACCTCTACCTCCTTCTACCTCTCTACCGCTCTCTCTCTACCTCTGTCTCTACCTCTGTCTCTCTACCTCTCTACGCCTCTCTCTCTCTACCTCTCTCTACCTCTCTACACCTGTCTACCTCTCAACCAGTTGAATTCCGGGAAGCCCAAACCATCAGTATTTCAAATCTGCGCATGAAACGTGGGTAGGATGAGCAGTGCAGCTCAGAAATGGATGTTCTTTTTACATCATTTGTATTTAATAGAATTGGGAAGCAGGAGAGCAGTCTCACAGTTGAGATAGGGATTAACATACACTGGTGACAGCTTTTGAATTGGCTTTAAAACCATTCAAAGATGGCTTCAGCATCTACGTGGGATGTGGTGGACTAAGTGGCAGCCGGAGCCATATAGCACTGCTTGTCATTTAAAAAAAAAAAAAACCAGCATTGACATAGCCAATAGGTCTCCCCTTTGGGACCTTGTAAGGGTTTAGTTGTCTAGTACAATATCCTTGGTGCAACAACTTCAAGTGTTGCATGGCTAAACACTTATAAGCTCCCAAAGGCGAGACCTATTGGCTTGCCAATGCTCTGTTTCATTGTGGTTGCCAGGTAATCTGCTGTAAAGCCTCACATGATTTTTCTCCCACCCCATGGGTTTCTTTGTTTATTTAAGCTCTTTGTTTTATTAGATTTTTTTATTAGTTTATTTAATACTTGTGCTCAATCATGTCGGAGGATGGTGATGAAGTAAAAATGTTGCCCCCCCTTGAAAAATTTCTGCGGACGCCCATGGCACGTTGCATCACACGGTTTGTTCTATCTCAAACTCTCAGTTTCACTACATGTTCAGAATTACCTATAGCGCTCCTGCAAATCATCTACAAAGTGGTTTGTGAAAGGAATACAGAAAAACAAGTCTTTCTTCTTAAGGAAAGATATTTTTTTTCTTGTTGTTGCAATCTCATTTCTGGAGATGGGGGTGAAACAGGAAGTGTTAAAGTGTAAAAATAATAAGGTAATACGCCAAGAAAATAAAGCGCATTCTGACACAACCTGCTTTTTCTTAAACAAAAATAAGCAGGCACACTCCCCATACGGTCCGGCCCCTCACGGTCACAAACAGGAGTGCACTGCACTCGAGACGTTGCCTCCAGGCGTGCACAGGAGTTCACGGTCCTCCAGTCCCCCTCCCTTGAGTCTAGAGCCAATCTAGACACTACTCCCTTTCTGGAAGCAGCACAAGAGATGCCTTGATCAGGCGCTTCTAACGCTTCTTTGTAAAACTGCAGACGGAGTCCCTCCCAGTCTCCTTGTAGTGCAGATAGGAGAGGGTTGCAGTGCACGTCACATTGAACAGAGCAAGGCACCAGTCAAACCCGACATGCGCCCTTCAACCCAAGAAAGCCCAACTATCTCCCTCAACCACGTCCACCATTCAAGCTCCACCCCCCTCCACCCAAAGTCTGACTATGCCTACCCTCACTACTACTGCAGAACAGCAAACTTTTCTCAGGCATGCCACGCACTGCTGCGGCTAATAAAAACAATGGATGGGAATGATTCGAAGTAAAGTAAGAAATCAATTAAATGTGGTTCTGGGGCAGGGGGGGGGGGCGATGCCTCTGAGCTCCAATGTATAAACCGCCTCTGTTCAAAGTCTATGCCATGCAGGAACTTGCTTTGGCGATCCCATTGTGGTGCCTTTCTAAGGGTCACCGCCTGGGACCGCCAAAGCACTACCCGCCAAAACAAGAGAAAACTGCTCATTCTGGCATGCAGACTAGTTTGGCGGTGTGGGATCAGGGAACTGGCGTGGCATTCCACTACCGCAATGCCAAACTTGTAATCAGGCCCTAAATTTGTCGATCATACTTCCATTCATGAACATCTTTCCTGCGGGGTTTTGATAAATGGTCATCAACATGAGCAGGGCCGTTATAATTATATGGTAGTGGAGGAACATACAGCAGTGATGCTTGAAATATGCAGCAAGAAAGCGCAAGCTAAGCAGCAGAATGTCAATGTTTTGCGTTATTTTACTATTTTGCCATTTTAACACTTATTAATACTCATTGCTATTTGAGTTATGGGACAATGAGCAATCAACTCCATTGTATTTTTATGAGTTTTGGTAATGAAAAAGTGAGATTTTTAAAAGTGGCATATGACAATAGCACATATGTAAATATGGTTGTCAATCATATTATAATATTAAAACAGTTAACAATTAATTGTTTCACCACAAATGCTGTAAAGTATAGTCTTTGCTTAGGTTTTCAACTGATACAAACTGTCCTGGCATTTACTAACTTGAAGTCATAAAAAACTAATTTTAAAGTCCATACCTCCATCAAGACGAACAAAGCTGCAAAAAAGAGTAGAGTGGCCCACTCAACTCTATTTAAAATCATCTCAAAATCATGGATATCAGCCAAAACCAAGAGCCACAGAGCACCCAACATTGCAATCCAGCCTAAAAGACAGGATAGAAACAAACAATTATTAATGATGCGGATGATACAAAATAATGCCCACTTTTATGAACTGGCTCTTCGTTCACTGAAGTCAAAATATATAAGCAACATTACTCTACACAGTTTGGTGTTTCCCCACTGTAAAGAAAGTACAGGAAGATATGTGGCCACAGTAAAAGCTCCAGGCTGGATTATAGGCAGATTCAACAATAAAGAGACTTACAACGGTTTACATTAGTTCAAAGCTGTCAATTAAACTTTGAGTAGAGGCACTGCTATCTCTGCACATGGACCACTATCGCCAATGGCAACAGGGCACCATCTTAACAGGAATGTTTTCTTCAGCTTATGTCAAGAAACTTACAGAATTGAAAAAGCAGACCAAAAAAGTGTGAAATAGCCAATTGGGCCAACCTTAGAGGGACGGTTCTCAGACTATATTACTCCCTCGCAGACTTATAAAGCAAGGATGCAATTCCTTAAATGTGCCAATGTCATTAATGGAAATGTATACTTTAGCAAAAGTGAATTATTAGTTGGAGTGGAAGCAATAATGTCAGTATTCTTGTTAGGTTCAGCAAAGGTTTCAGTAATAGAAACCTGAGCTCAGCCCATGGTAGTTATGGCACAGAGCTAACAGGCTTAATTTTGGAAAACAGGTAAAGCATTTAGAAGTATCAAAACAGATAAAAATCTCACTTCACTTTATAAAAATAGAGAATATTTTAATGAACAAAATGACACCAATACGACCCGGAGATATTACTTTTTAAAACTTTGAACTAAAAATAGCACCAAAAAGAGCAAAGCACCAACCATAGGCAACTGGTTACGCTAGAACAGAACAAAGGTTACTTATAAGGGGGAACTGCGTCTCTACAATGCAGGAATTAGCGGCCGGGAGTGGTCGCGCACCACAATGCTCATGTGCGCAGGATGGCTCCCGGCCGTCCTGGCACACGGCACCGGAAATCCCTCTGGTGCAGGCACCAGAGGGATTTCTTTATCTTCCCAAAAGCCTCGGGAGCTGGGGAAGAGCTTCCCGAGCTCCTGAGTCCCCCCCACCTGGTTTCTATGAAATGACGATCAGCCCGCATGTCGCGCTGATGTCATTTCATAGAACCCGAAATAGAAATGAGCCCTTAGGCTCATTTCAGTTTCACTTTATGTGCTCAAGGGGCTATCTCAGCACCCTGACCACGTAGATAGACGGGGGAGGTATCATTGGAAAGGGGAGACTCTCCCTTCTCCAATGGTATTCTTCCCCATGGATCCTTGCTTGGGGATCCCCCAAAAGAGCGATCCCCAAGCAGGGATCCACCAACTAGACACCAGGGAGGGGGGAGCAGCCCCTTGGGCAAGGGCCTTTGTGCCCCCCAAAAGTATTGGCAACATTTTGTCTTTCTGCCCCCCCACCCCCAGGGGGGCAGAAAGCCCACTAGAAACCTGGAATTGTTTGTTGGCAAGTTTGCTTGGAGTGGGGGCTTCCCAAAAACGGACATGCCAATGCCCCTGACCCAGCCACAATTACAGCCTTTCTGCCCCCCCGGGGGTCATATGGGGACACCAATCCACTAGACTTCAGGAATTTATTTTGGGCAATTAGAATTAGGATGGGGGTTGCCCAAAACTGACATGCCAATGCCCCCACCCCAGTCACAATTACAGCCTTTCTGCCCCCAAGGGGGGCAAAAAGTCCAATAGACGCCAGTGATTTATTTTGGGCAATTGGAATTAGGGTGGGGGCTGTCCAAAACGGGCATACCAATGCCCCCAACCCCAAAAGAATTACAGTCTTTCTGCCCCCCTAGGGGGCACATGGGGACAGTAGCCCCAATCTGCCCCCCGGGGGGCAGAAAGCCCTCTATAAACAAGGGATTTGTTTTTGTATTTATTTAGGGGTGGGGGCTGCCCAAATTGGGCAGGACAATACCCCATCCCCCTGAGAGAAATTCCAGTCTTTCTGCCCCTGATCTGCCCACCTGGGGGCAGAAAGCCCACTAGGCGTCAGCGATTACGCTGACTTTTTTATGCATGGGAGCGGGGGCTGCCCAGAATAGGCATACCAATGCCCCCACCCCCCAAAAAAATAGACTCAGTCTTTCTGCCTCCCCCCCCCCCCACCCGATTCCCCCCTGGGGTGCTAGGGTGGCAGAAAACCACTAGGCACAGACTTTTTTTTGCAATGTGCCTACCTATGGATTTTGGGTCCTAGCGCAGCCGGCACATAGGGAAACATAGCAAACCTGTACAATTTTTAAAACTAGACACCATGGGGAATCCAGGACAGGGGGTGTTGTCTGGCTCTCACCAGGTTCTGTTACCCAGAATCCCCTGCAAACCGTAAACTTTGTAAAAAAAAAGTACACACATTTTCCTCACATTTTTGTGGTAGAAAGTTCTGGACTCTGCGTGGATCCACAAAATTTCACCCACTCGCATTCCCCAAAGTCTTCAGAGAAAAATGGTAGCTCACTTGTGTGGGTGGGCTTAGTGCCCACGACAAGAAACGGCCCAAAACACAACATGGGAACACCACATTTTCACAGTGAAAACTGATCCTTTTTTTGCAAAGTGCCTACCTGAAGATTTTGAACCCTAGCTCTGCCGGTTCCTAGGGAAACCAGGAAAACCTATACATTTTTTAAAATTAGACACCCAGGTGAATCCAGGATGGGGTGACTTGTCTGACTCTCACCAGGTTCTGTTACCCAGAATCCCTTGCAAACCTCAAGATTTGTCCAAAAAAACCATTTTCCTGACATTTCTGTGGTGGAAAGTTTTGGAATCTGTGTGGATCCACAAAAGTCCACCCACCCCGCATTTCCCAAAGTCTTCCGAGAAAAATGGCACCTAACTTGTGTGGGTGGGTTGAGTACCCACAACAGGCAAGGGCCCAAAACCTATTGAGGCAACATCAAAATTACCTATCACAAAACAACCTGGTTTTGCAATGGGGATCCCATGAGTTTTTGGCCCAGAGCTCGTCGGCCATCTAGGGAAACCAACCAAACTTACACATTTCAGAAAACTAGACACCCAGGGGAGTCCAGCAAGGTATGGCTTGCATGGGTCCCCCAACATTTCTCTACCCGGAACTCCCTGCAAACCTCAAATTTTGTTAAAAAAATCATTTTTTCTCACATGTCTGTGTGGGAAGGTTGTAGGATCACGAGGCTGACAAATTTCCTACCACCCGGCGTTCCCCCAGGTCTCTGGATAAAAATGGTACCTCACTTGTGTGGGTAGGCATAGTGGCTGCAACAGTAAATGGCCCAAATCGTACTGTGGAGACTTCAAAATGACCTATCACAAAACTATCTGGTTTTGGGGGGGCACTTGGTTTTTTGGCCACGGGCTTGCCACCATCTGGGCAAACCTACCAAAAACCCACACATTTCTGAAAACTAGACACCCTGGGGAGTCCAATGAAGTATGGCTTGCGTGGCTTCCCCAACGTTTCCTTACCCAGAATCCCCTGCAAACCTCATATTTAGCTGAAAAAAACACAATTTCCACATATTTTTGTGTGGAATCACGGTGCCGGCACAAATGTCCTACACCACAGCGTTCTCCTTAGTGTCCTGAGTAAAATTATACCTTACTTGGGTGGGTGTCCAATGCAGAACTGGCTAAAAGCATTTTTGTTTTTTAAATTAGCGCTTAGAATTCCTGGTGCTATATGCTTAATCTCTATGTTTTGGGCTCTTCCCAGTCACATGCCCTTGCCCCACCCACATAAGTGAGGTATAATTTTACTCGGGAGACTAAGGGGAATGCTGTGGGTAGGACATTTGGACCGGCATGATTATTCCACCCAACAATCCTGTTACAGCCACTATGCCTACCCACACAAGTGAGGTACCATTTTTATCGGGAGACCTGAGGGAATGATGTGTAGAATGAGAATTGTGGATTCACCCAGATTCCAGAACTTTCCCACGCAGAAATTTGAGAAAAAAGTGATTTTTTCAGCCATAATTTGAGGTTTGCAGAGCATTCTGGGTAAGGAAATGTAGGGGGACCCACACAAGCCATACCCCAGGTGTCTAGTTTTCAGAGATGTGTGGGTTTGGTAGGTTTCCCTAAATGGCCGCCGAGCTCTGGCCAAAACCTCATGCGACCCCCCTTGCAAAAACAGTTTGCTTTGTGATAGGTAATTTTAATGTTGCCTCAATAGGTATTGGGCCCTGGTCTGTCGCGGGTACTTGACCCACCCACACAAGTGAAATATAATTTTTCTTGGAAGACTTTGGGGAATGCGGGTTGGGTGGAATTTTCCCCTGGGTGTCTAGTCTTCAAAAATGAATAGGTTTGGAAGGTTTCCCTAGGTGCTGGCAGAGCTGAGGTTAAAAATCTACAGCAAGTCACTTTGCAAAAAAAGGGTCAGTTTTCATTGTTAAAAAAAGTGTGTCCACATTGCTCTTTGAGCAGTTTCCTGTTGCGGGCACTAGGCCATCCTACACAATTGAGGTACCATTTTTATCGGGAGACTTATGGTAACACAGAATTGTAGCGCAACTGTTCTTAACTATTGCCTTTCGATGCATTTCTGGTTTCCAATAGAAAGACAATGTGTAAAAAAGAAGTCACTTTGAAAAATGAGCTATAATTCTCATGCTAGTATGATTACTCACAATTTCGGAAATGTGCAAATATCTACTGCTTCTAAACTCTATATTTTGTTCCAATTTCAGAAATACATAGGTTTTTCAATGTATATATTTTCCCAAATTAATTGCTATATACCCAGTACATAATAAAAAAACATTGAAAGACGCTGCTCAGTTATTTGCTTTGGGTTTGTCGGGTTCTTGGTGAACCTACAAGTCGTATATATCCCCACAACCAGAAAGGTCCAGTGGATTTAACGCTATTGCTTTCAAAACAGCTGTCATAATTAGAAGAAGTTACAGGTGAAAACGTTGACAAAAATGGCTGTTTTTTTCAACTAACGTTCAAATTTTCCTATATTGAACTTTTTCTCAAACGCAGTCCGCAGAGTCCAGGACCGTGTTTTGCTGCGGAGCGAGGGAGACTGCGGGAAACTGCGGGAAGGCTGCAGCGGCGGCGGCGAGTGGCGTTTGCGTTGGCATGCGGGGGACAGCCGGAGTTGCTGGTACTTGCTGGAACTGGCACACATAGGCGCATCGACACCCTCCCGGAGCTGCCGGATCCGCTGAGCCCACTGAGCACGCCGCCGCCCGCCCACCTTCCACCATCCGCCATCCGCTGTCTGCTATCTCTCTGACGGTGAGAGGGGAGCGGGGGTGAGCAGGGTGACTGGGGCTGCTTTTACTCAGCTGCTCCGTTGTACCGCGTTCTGTGCTCCCGGCCCCGTGTGGACGGTGGAGGACGGCTGCGAGCCCCCCGGGACCTGTGCGCGAGTGCGGGGGACTGACAGTTTCAACAGTAGCGCCGGCCCGCTACCCACACATCCCCCCCATACCCTAACCGAAGGAGCGGCACAAGGCACAGGGTGCAGGAGAGGTGGGGGCAAGGGGCGTGATGGGCCACGTACAGCCAACTGCCATCCAAAAGCTCACGGAAGCCCACGGAAGCCCCCACCACAAAGAAATAGTAATAGGTGGAGGACCAAGCTTTTGGCCCTGTACTGCCCCCCCACCTACATATTGTCGTGTTGGTCTGTGCTGGTTCACACCCAGACCCCACTACCTCACCATTAAGGGGTTACAGGGGGACAAGGAGGCGCAAGGAAGAGCACAAGGCGGCGACAGCAGCACATCACCAGCACCAGCGGTGGAAGGAAACCGCAAAGAGACCCCACTGATTCACAGCGGGAATCAGTACTGCCCAAGGCCCAGAACAACTCACGGATCCCCGCGGGGGGAGTTAGAAAAACATTAAAGAGGCAAAAGGCAGAGGGAGGGAGGCAACAGGCGGCGGGAGACGGCCAGTAGAAGTAAGCTCAGCCATTGCATTAACCTCTGCATTACTACGTCTAATTCATTGATTCACTTCCGCCCCGCATCCAAACTCCTAATTCTTCTTCAACGCAGTACCGACATGAGGTCTGGAAGAGTAAGAAGACCCCTCACAAGGCCTTCTCTCAAATCCAAAAAGAAGGCAGCCTTACTGCCAACCGATGGGAGTAAAGAAGTTTCAGTAATAGACGACCCCACTAGGTGCAACACCAAGGACAATGGTACCATCAGTAAAAGCGACATCCAAGAAATAAATGTGTCTAACGGTCGGCCCGACAGACAACCGAGCAAAGAATTCGCAACCTACAATGGACTTAAGAGGTGGAAACCAGCTAAACGGAACCCCCAAAAGAGTTAAAGGAGCCAAAAGGAAAAAGCAGGACGAGATTGTGAATATATATATAGATAGACAGTCATCTAAAAAGCACACGAGTCTCTATCAGCCAAAAATCTACACAAAATGTACTTTTCTCAAAGATCCTGGCAACATAATTTATTCAAACAACGACATCATCACGGGTCTACAATCCCCGCTGCGACTGGAGGTAGCGGAAAGCCAGTCAGTAACAGAATGTCAGTCAATCCAAGCAACTGGAACAACAGTCGTTGAAATCCACAACCCCCAAACTGAAATGGAGACAACAGCCCATTGGAAAACTAAAAGGGGGGACGGAGTACAAGGGGGACAAAATGGTAACAGTGCAGAAGCCTCTGATGCGGATAGCGGCCAGCTTAGTCGCCACACCAACTCCTCACCATATGCAGGGCACCCGGTACAGAGTTTTGGTAAACTCACGCCCGTGAATGATATGAACTCAGAAAAGAAACATGGGGCCCTACAACCTAATGACCTACCTGAGCATCAGCAGGCCAACGACGTGAGAGAACACTCCCCCTCTTCTCTAAATTCTCAACCACATCAGAACTCTCGAAGGAGCATTTACAACTAGCCATGTAACATGCTGCACCCCAAATAACCAACCAGCCACGCATCATGACATCCTAATAGCCGAGGAACAGCAAAGGAGCTCCAATCCACTAACTCACCCTCCACAACTGCCACCTGTGGACCTCAGTAATCCAGACATGACCTTTCTGGCAATACAAGAATGGGAGGATCTAGTAGCTTCATACAGCGTAAAGCCTACCCATAACAGCTCCACAGAAGAGGTTGCCTCCCGTCCATCGTAGGGAGTAACGGTCCCACTAATATATTTTGGGCAAACCTATTGAACACAATTCAACTGTCAGCCACAGCACTGCAGTATCAATCAGACAAACTGGATCTGCAGTTAACCGTCCTCCAGGCGCTAGCAGATGCCACAACAGGGATAGAAAATAAACTATCAGATCTTAATGGCCTTATAAAAAGAAGGCAAGAAGCAGCAAAACTATCGCAAATAATAAGAACTGAGAGCATCTGCTCCCAGATAATTGATAAGTTATCAACATTACCGACAACTCTGGGGAACCTCCTGGTGGACCTAAAAGAAAACATAACAATGCACCTAGTCACAGAGGCAAAGTCCAGCAGTACAGGTCCCAGCCAAAAAACATCAGGTGGCAACATCCACCACATCGCCAGTTAGCAAGGTGACTTATCCCCTAAACTCAAAAACACAAGAGATGATTCCTTCCTGAACACTTTCATCAATGGCAGGGAAGGTGCAGAGGCATCTACAAATGCACGTGCCCACCGCAAACAAAGAAGGAAGGGTAGGAACAGAAAGACAATAGATGCTTGTTGCATCAACGAGATTGAGTCAATAACAACGCCAGGAGACAAAGAACAAAAACGAAAAAACGAGAAGCTCATGGAGGACAAAAAGTCACCTCCCATAGATATCTAACCAACCGACACAACGACTCTGATATTAGCAGAGACCTCATTACTGAAACAAGTAAAAGAGGGAGCAGGCAAACAGACGGAGCAGAAAGTCACCGGCCCAGTCATTAATAAACAACTAACCCCTGCAACAGATTCTGCACACGACATACGGAGTAGTGGAAGTATAACAGAAGTTAAATAGTCAATAGCATTGTCACAACAAACGCAATGTGGAATGCACGACAAAGATCAGGCCCAAGGGGTTTTGACCTATTTCAGCATAGACGAAATAAACAGCAATCAGTCAACAAACCATGCTGAACTCCGCAAGGACACCACCACCTGGAATCAACATGGATTCACCACCACTTACAACACGTTATATAGTGCCGAACCCCTAAACAGTGTCAACCAACACATGTCACGCACTTATCCGTGCAGACAGTCCCCAGGAACAAACGAGACAGACATCATTCTGTTCATCCCTGAATTTAAATCTAGAGGTAGAGTGGACACCCTAAACAGGGGCAATATACTAAGACTTATCCACTCAATTGTAAGTCTATCACACATTAATACAGCAGATCTGCTATCAATCGAATTTTACTCACCAACTGACCGATGAGACAGTGAAACAACAAAGTCAGTTTGGAACACAAAAGAATTAGCATGTCAAATTTTAGGGGAAACACTTGGATTCTCCAAATGGGGATTAAAATTGGTACCGGGAAAGAGACCCGCTTATCCCACCCCACTCCTAGCAGGAAGCAATAAAGACCACCCAAAAAAAGTCAACTTGATTCTAAAAGGAGCACGCAGTAACTCACCAGGACTGAATGACACCCCAATATCCTCGACAATTTACCAAGATAACCCAAGCTGGGCAAACATACGGCGGACAATAACCGCAGGCGCCACAAAGTGACAAAGGTCACCAAGCCAGTCCTCCATAAAAGCGGACACTCCAAACATAAAAATATGCATTTGGAACATAAACGGTCTGACTAGCAAACTAGACGACCCAGACACACTAAACCACCTAAAATCATTCGACCTGATTCTGCTCCAAGAAACCTGGGAGGCGAAAGAGTTCTCTCTTCAAGGATACTCAACTCAAATCCATCCAGCCATAAGAAACTCGCCCTATGGTCACAGCTCAGGAGGCCTGGCATCGCTAGCTTCAATACTTACCATAGGAAAAATGGAAGCAATAAAGGCAAAAATTACACCTCCAAGCGCCATACAGGCAATAGCAATAACGATCAAAATAAACCAGGTTGCCCAACAACTGCATATAATAAACACATATTTACATCCTAAGCATAGATTAAAAGGCGCAGGAGAATTGGTCAACGAGGTGGCAAGATTGATGGAAGAAAGGGAAATAGAGAACTTACTACTGGCAGGCGATTTTAATCTTCAACTCTTCGGAGACAAACCAGAAGACGAAATGGTACAGGACCTTAACATCGCTTGGGGAATTCCTAATCAAGCCCCACCCACTCCCAACAAGCAAACAAGATGCTCAAGTCAGCTATTAAGAGGCCTAGAGCAGCTAAATCTGAGGGTATTAAATGGTCGATTTGTAGAGGACACACCTCCAGCATTTAAGTACTTTTACTCATCTACCTCTTCGCACCTCGACTTCACCCTCGTAACACTCCCTCTGTTTGACGCTATTTGCTCATTCAAGATCAGTGTAAATGGTGAAAGCGACCACCAACCACAGGAAGTGGAACTATACGGCACCAGAGGGATTGACCTGGAAGAAAGAAAAACTGCTGGCACTGAGCACACCACCAACCTCAGACGGATAAGGTGCAAGACTAACAAAGTAGAAGAGCTTACAATCAATGCAAGAGCAATCCTGAATCAGATCTCAAGTTTGTCAAGGAACCCACTAGAGACTTTGTAACAGAACTCGGAACAAAATTCGCCACAGAGCAAAAAGCCTACACTACGAGCTCATCAACCCACACAACAGCAAAAGTAACCACACAGGAGATAAAAAAACTAAAACTGGAAATAACTATGATCCTTAGGAAACCCCGCAAACAACCAAACAACGACCCCTTGCATGAGGAGCTGCGATCCCTAAAGACTCGGCTCAACAAGTCGATCTGGGAAAGGAAAAGGAAAATTAACGAGAACCTCTGGCGAAAATCGTATACGATTCTTAACAGAATAACAGCGCCAGGTTCTGGAAAACAATACAAAGCCTCCAATGTCCAAGCCACAAAGGAATAAATTCACACGTATCGGAACCCTAGTGGGCTCACTATTTATCAACACATTTCAATGACAATTCCTGAGGAGGGCTTACTTAGAGGAAAAAATCTAACTATAAGGATCATAAAGAGTAATATGAAAACGACATTCAATCATCGAACAAATGCAAACGTAAACAAAGACACTATTCCGGTGAAGATACCATGCAACTCTGCAACGATGGAGATAGACGGAATATCAAGCTTTAGACCACCTTCAGGCAGTGAGGATAATAAACAAACAACAACAGTAGCCAGGATTAAGCAACAAATATCCAAAGGGAAACCGGAAGGAGCTCCTGGGCCCAATGGAGTCCCGCCAATAATGTACAAGTACGAAGCCAACTTCTGGAGCGAGACACAGGTGTCACTCTTCCAGGAAGTTAGGGAAACAGTGCCCTTCAACTTGGAGGATCAATACTTAGTCCGATCCACAAACAGGGTGATAGGAGTACTCCAAGTAATTACCGCCTCATCGCCCTAATTGATACAGAGGCAAAGTACTACGTGGGCCTCCTCCTGGAGGAACTAACATCGTGGGCAACCCTAAAACACATCATTCCCGTCAACCAAACCGGATTCTGCAGAGGACAGGGCACAATCACAAACATCATGGCGTTAACCCTATTGACAGACGCTGCCAAGACAACCAAGAGCTCACTATTTCTATGTTTTATAGATTATAGTGCAGCGTTTGATCATGTTGACCGAAACAAACTCTGGTTGAAACTAGACAAGTGGGGGATACCCGGGCCACTACTGCAGCAGCTGATACTACTCCATACCAACACCTGGGTCAAGATCAAACTTGGTAGCGGGATGCACCTTTCCAGACAAATTAACACCACTAAAGGTCTAAAACAAGGATGCGTCCTTGCCCCCATGTTGTTCAATCTTTTCCTCGCAGACTTGCCCGGAGAATTGAACTAATTCACACGCACCACAGCTGGGAGACATCTCGCTATCAAACCTTTACGCCGATGACCTGGTCTTGGTAAGCCGTTCCCCAATTGGACTGCAACATCTCTTGGACACTACCAATCAATTTAAAAAAAAAAAGCTTTGAAGATAAACCTAAACAAGACTAAAGTAATGTCAGTGAATTACAACAAATCAAAGAAATTGGCATGGTCCTTGGATGGTCAAAGGCTGGACCAAGTTACCAACTATAAATACCTTGGCATATTATTAGAAAGCAGAGGCTCGTTCAAACCACAGCTAGAGGCTATAAGCTCGGAAGGGAACTACTTTTCATTTCTCAATGAAGCAGTTACAAAAAGTTCTCCCTGATCGATCATTTGGCCCCCTCCTACAGGTGATTAATGCACGCCTCCAGCCTATGCTCACATACGGAAGCGAACCCATGCAAGGGAAGGACGCTAATGCCCTAGACAAAATAATCAGCAGAGCATATAGGGCAATCTTCCGTCTGCCAAATTATGTGTCTCCTGCCCAAATTCGTCTTGAATTTGGCATCCAAAAACAAACAGTAGAGAGAAGAGGCGCCTATATAAAATGCTGGCGCAAAATCAAAGGCTCGGAACGAGGAACCCTAAATGTTCATTTATGGACAGAACTGTCAATACGATCAAACTCACCCGCTAAGAAATACCTTTTAAAATCTTTGGAATATCTGGACCTAACCAGCCTCTGGGAGTCATCAGCTGACAACAACAGTTTCAAAAAGGTGGTAACAAAAGTTACTAAATTAATATCATCTACTGAAGATAAAGAAACCCTGGCCAAGAGGGCACATGGATGGGCTGTGCTGAAAGATTACAATGCCCTGAAACCGCATGAATATTTGAAAATGGGCCTCATGCGGAAGACAAAAGATACATTTCTAAACCTGCGGTTCGGAATTCTACCAATTCTACCTCACTTGGCACCATGGAAAAGGAAGCCAGACGAACATCTTTTCCGTCTTTGCAAATCAGGGAATGAGGATTTAATCCACATAATCTGTATCTGCCCTAACCTGATAGACATAAGGCGCGCCCTATTTCGATCACTTTGGAATCAAAAAGGTGTAAAAAGCTGCAGGCAAGCCGTAATGATATGCTTCAAACCAGAAGAGGTCCAGTTAAATTGCAGACTGATGAAGTTTTTTGACATTGTGTCTACAAGACTTACTCAACCACACGGCGCAGTGATCAACGGCATGTAAGAACTCGCCAATCAAGAAATAGTCTGCCAAGGCCTGCCAAGTCCAAGCATGCAGAGACCACTGACTTACACTTTCAATTTCACAAGCGGGTTAGAGACACTGTAATTGAGAATGATAACTTAATATGGTTTTAAATACCTTTTTCCTTTAACAATACACGCGTTTTTAAGTTTATAACGATTTTAATGATGTACGTTTTGTATTGTGAGTACAATAAAGTAAATCTAAATCTATATTGAACTGTTAGTTTCTACAAAGAAACGTTGAAGGATCTACACAAATGACCCCTTGCTGAATTCAAAATGTTGTCTACTTTTCTAAAATGCATAGCTTTCCAGGATCCATTATTGCTTTCTCACCGATTCCTACCATTAACTGGAAGGAGGTTCAAAGCACAAAAAATAGCAAAAATTGGCTATGTCCCAGAAAAATGCCAAAATTGTGTAAGAAATTTTGGTTTTCTGACCAAAGTCAGCTTGTCCCTAAAAGCTGGGAAGATGATGATTTGAGCACCACAAGCCCTTTGTTGATACCATTTGCAGGGAGAAAAATAGACGCTTCATCTGTAGCTCTTTTTCCCCCCAAATCTTTTTTAGCTGTATTTTGGCTAATTTCTGGGTCCCCTCCAGGGGAATCCACAAACGCTGGGTAACTTTAGAATCCCCATGATGTTGGAAGAAAAGGACGTAAATTTGGCCTGGATACCTTATGTGGTCAAAAAGTTACCGGGCCTAAGCGCAAACTACCCCAAATAGCCAAAAAAAGGCTTAGCACAGGGAGGGGAGGCCTAGCTGAGAGGGGTTTAAATAAGTATAAATGTTTGTGTGTACATGTGTGTATGTATATACATATACACACACGAATATACATATACACATTAATACACACACACATATACACACACACATATATATACACACACACATACACACACACATACACACACATATATACACACACACACACACACACACACACACACACACACATTACGTACTGGCGATAGTACCAAAGTTTCCATAGCAAAAGCATTTTTTATTTTGCCAATAACTTTGACACCGCTTGACGAATCTTCATCGCATTTTAAAGAAACATCCCCTTTTTGGGTCAGCTACTGTGTGGGGTCGAGAACAAAAGCGAGGGGGGGTCCCAAAACGCATTACCTCATATTAGGTCTATGGATATTTTTTTTTTTTAACACGATTACAGCCCAAACCGCTAAATGGAATTACATCAAATTTCGCAGAAAGCTAGATGTTCCAGAAAGCGTGGTTTTTTTTATTTGGTTTAAATACGTTCAGTAGGTTCAGAGATATTTCAGTTTAAAAAATATCGATATCTAGACCCCACTAGCCGTTAAAATCAGGTTTGTATAATTAAATTTTGCCCCAAATTTGCAAGTGGATCCGCAGCAAAATTGAGGAAAACTAGAAAGGGAGGACGGGCTCCTGCGCTTCGTTAGTTATCAGCCCTCGGGTGGTTCTGGTCTCGGGCCATTTGTGTAATAAGAGGTGGGGAGCTCAGGGTCCCCCGCCTGGGGCTTATTGCCCCCGGGACCACTACCTTCCTAGGACTTATTGCACTGTGAACAGGGGCCTCTTGGACCCCGGGAACCTACACCTCCTTGAGCCTCATACCAAATATAAATGGGGAGCCTCTTGTACCCCCCCTTGCCCCAATGACTGACTCCTCCTATGGGCTTTTGTTAAATTCAATGCAGGAGCGCACACCCTCCGCAGCCCCAGGGACCACCACTTTCCCAGGGAATTACCATAGAAATGCAGTGGTCCCAACACAGGCCAAGGGATTGCCACCTCCCCAGGGCTCAAATAATATGAGCGAAGAAGTTAGATGCGGACCCCCATCCCCGGGGCCCAACACCTCCCCATGCTAAATGTAACAAAGGAGGGGGCAGCGACTTTTCAAAGATGGCCTTTGGGACTGCCACTCCCCAGGGCTGACTCCTACTGTGTCCCATGGTGCCCACCCTGGGACAGAGCAGTTTGCTTTGGCAGGAGCTTTATCGCTCCCGCCAAGCCTCCCGTTTTTAGCAACCAAGAGCATTGAAAATTCTCTTGCATGCTGAAAGTGAGCACAATTGCTTTTACACATAGGAAGCTGCATGTTAGCAACTCCCTCTCTGTCAAAGCAATGCCTGCTCCCGCAGGAGGCCGAGAGCTGGCAGGGACCGCGTGGGCCTTGAGCCTCCTCCAGCAGTCCCAGTGGTGAGTGGATGGCCTTGAGGCACTGACTTTAAATGGCCAGTGGCTGGGGTCCCCGGGACCCAATACAGCTCAAGGAGGGTGGCCACGCAGCTCCCAATCCCATCTTTCAATGGCCGGGCCCCGGAGGATAGGGTCCCTGGGGCTGAAATCGACCCAGGGAGGGGGATTGACAAGTGCCCTACTGTTACCTCCAGTAAGACCCACACGGTGGGATTGCTGAGAGGTGTTCGAAGGACGATTGCTTAGAAGACTTCAGAGGCCACGTCCCCTTTCTTCTCCACCACTCTGCAAATGTGCTCCTGGTGCACTGCTGGTTGAGTGATGAAGTCCTCCTGGATGCTGAGGGTTCTTGGGGGCCAGAATCCCTTGTGTTACCTCAGTAAGTCCAACACAGCAGGAATCCTGAGTGCTGGTTGGAGCCCCCTCTCCACCACTCTGCAAACGCTACTACTAGTTAAAAAAACAACCGAAACTCACTTAGAAAAAACAAAAGGTTACAGGGGTGTTATAGTTATAGGCCCAAAAAAAACTTTGGGCTAATTTCTTGTCCCCCCTCCATGCGTCATAAGGGGGTCAGAATGCCTGTATACTGATATCATATGTGTTTTTATACTTTATTTTACCTAACCCCAACTGAAACGACAAACCTGGAAACCTGGAAATCGGCTTCGATACTGCCACTACTGAAAAAGCCCAACCTGGACCCAAAGGAGCCAAATAATTTCAGACCCATATCCCGTCTTCCGTTACCAGCAAAACTGGCCGAGAAAAATATGAATCTACAGTTCAGCACTTTTCTAATTAGGAAAGATGTGCTGGACACAACTCAATTTGGGTTCAGAAAAGGGCATAGTACTGAATCCGCATTTATAAAATCTACGGAGATCAGAGAAGCTGTGGACAGCGGAGGCAAAGCTGCCCTGATTTTGTTGGACCTGTCCGCAGCCTTTGATACGTCCATCATGATGTTCTGATGGATCGTATGACTCAATGTGGTATCCAAGGCAAAGCCCATGACCTCCTTAGATCTTTTTTGTAAAACAGAACTCAGACGGTGGCATTGGGTAATTTTAGTTCCAAGCCCTTCTCACTGCCTTGTGGAGTACCCCAGGGGTCTTCTCTTAGTCCTACTCTTTTTAATGTTTATGTTATTTCATTAGCGACCCTGATTAAATCATTTGGTTTCAGTTTGACGTCATACGCAGACGACACACAAATAGTGGTGGCTCTGCGGCCTGGTCAGACTTCAGGAATTGAAGACAGGTTCCACGATTGCATGGCAGCAATTGGAAAATTTATGTCACAGAATTGTCTAAAATTAAACTCTGAGAAGACTGAGGTCATCCTGTTTGGGAATGACTCTAATTTTTGGCCCTCTAGATGGTGGTCTAAAGATATGGGATCTCCTCCTATTCCTATTAGGAAAGTGAAGAATTTAGGTGTCATCATCGACGAGAAACTTAGTTTTGGAGACCAAATCAATGCTATGGCTTCTTCCGTCTATTTGTTAATCAAAATGATTAAGAAAATACTGCCCTTTTTGCCTATAACCTGCCAGCGAACAGTAGTCCCAGCCCTCGTGTTGTCTAGACTGGACTACTGCAATGGCTTGTATTTAAATATTCAGGAATGCTTTGCAAACAAACTTCAGATGCTACAGAACGCAGCCGCAAGGCTGATTACAGGCACGCCCAAATTCGCATCTATTTCCAAAGAATTAGAGAAACTTCACTGGCTGCCAGTCAAGCATCGAGTACGTTTTAAATCCCTGAGTATGGTGTTTAAGGCACTACACGGGATAGGACCTGCTTTTCTAAAACAGAAATTAAAATGGTATACACCAAGCAGAACTCTGCACTCCGAAGGAGCTAAGCTGGTGACTGTGCCATCTATTAAAAAATCTACATGGGGAGGGAAAAGCTTCCTTTTTTGTGCAGCCAAAGCCTGGAACGAGCTTCCCCCATTTTTAAGAAATGCCAAAGACCTACTCACTTTCCGGAGAGGCCTTAAGACCTGGCTGTTCACTCACTGATCTCAGATAGCTCACCTAAATCTCAGAGAATTAGTGGGATAGCACCAGGACACCTTCGGGTAATTGTCGCGCTTTATAAATAATGATAACATAACATAACAAACCAAATGGCGGTCACAACCTTCCTGTCAGGTTACAGCCAGCCAATCAGGGCCTTGCATTTTCCCCAGAACCACGGATCTCCTGTGGCTGGATCCACGAATGATCTGCATTCCCTAAATATTTCAAAATTTCTTTGTTAAATAACCCTAAACTACTCAACAGATTTACACCAAATTATATATTTACTGAGAAAAAACATAGGTTTCAGGCACAATCTAGTTAAAAATTAGCCTTTAAAAAGCCATTGAAATTCACTGAAAAAACATAGGTTTCAGGCACGTTATTCCCCTTAGCTGTGCCCTACGCACCGACCAGAGCCCTCCGCTCTGGTTCACTGCTTCTCGCAACCACAACCAAAGTCAACAAAGCCCGATGGGGCGGCCGCTCCTTCTCCCATACTGCTGCGAGGCTTTGGAATTCTCTCCCCTTGGTCCTTAGAGAGAATAAAAACCGGATGGCATTCAGGAAAGCTCTGAAACCCCGCCTATTCGCAAAAGCGTACTGATTCACCTAATTGCCTGCTACAGTAATCAGTCAAAGCGCTGCGAGGCCTCCGGGTAGTTTACGTGCTATATAAGTGCAATTTTCATTTCATTTAAAAAACACCTGAAAAAACCATAGGTTTCAGTAACAATATAGTTAGTTGGACATTTCACTCGTACAAAACAATAGAAATTCCCCCGTTATAGTTAGTTCAGCTAACTATAACTTGCGCCCCCGCAATGCACTGCTGATGACGTCACATATTACATCATTCATGACCTGGTCAGTAACATCACTGATGAGATCTCAAATTAGATCACTGATGACATTATCCAGTGACTGTGTGTTTCTCTAAAGTTTAAATAGGTTTTATATTTATGCCAAGGTGTATTGAAGAATGAGTGGGTCTATAGGTGTCTGGATGGAGGATTTAGTATGTGCGTGACTGACTATATAAGTGAGTGATTAAATGTGTCTTACTGAATGCATGGGTTAGTGACTATGTGTGTATCAGTATGTCTGTTGTTGTGTAAGCTGCTGCATGTGTTGGTCAGTAGCTACATGAATGTCTTTATGGGTTATTGATTGGTTGCCTGAGTATTTGTACGGGAGACAGTGTCTGTGTGGGTGGGATGGAGGTGTGTGACTGTGCATAGATGTGTGAGTGGTTGATTCACTGGGTGTATTGGTTCAAGAGTGAATGTGGAAACAGCTGTATGGGCGGGTGAGTGTGTGTATGGGTGTAATGGTGAGAGATTGGATGTCTCAGTGGTACATGTCCAAGTAACTACATATGTAAAAGGCAGTGTATGTGAGAGTTGGAGTATATAAATGACTATACGTGAGAGACAGTGACTGTGAGAGTGGCTGTATGGTTGAGTGTGTATCAGTGATTGTATAAGAGATTAAGTATGTATTAGTATAGGTTTGAATAAGTGAGGTGGTGTGTGTATAACTGTATAGGTGAGGAAATGGGAGTGTGATTGATTCTTTGCATGACTGACTAGGTGTGTGAGTAACTCCATGGATGAGTGGCGGTGTGTGAGTGTCTGTATAGGTGTAAGAGTGCATATGATAGTGTTGTATTGATGAGTGATTGTATGTATGAGTGATTGTATGTATGAGTGATTGTATGGGTGAACGAGTGGATATGTGTGTGTAGACCTAAGCTTCAGTGAGTGGGTATGTAGTAACTGGTATTGGTAGGTCTATGGTTTAAAAAATGGTAGTCTGTATTTTAGGGATGTATGACGTTATAACGCATACTATTACAACGCATGATTTTACAACGCAACTTTTACAACGCAGGATCCATTACAACGAATACCATTACAACGTAAGTATAGGTAAGTATATAATATAATATTTTTTTTAAATGTAAGTTATTAAATTTAATATATTTTTATTTTATTTAATTTCAATTTAATTTAATTTTTTTAATTTAATTTAATTTTTAAAAATACCCCTTTACCCAAAAACCCAAACCTAGCCCTGAACCCTAAAAATACCCCTTTACCCAAAAACACAAACCTAGCCCTGAACCCTAAAAATACCCCTTTACCCAAAAACCCAAACCTAGCCCTGAACCCTAAAAATACCCCTTTACCCAAAAACCCAAACTTAGCCCTGAACCTTAAAAATACCCCTTTACCCAAAAACCCATACCTAGCCCTGAACCCTAAAAATACCCCTTTACCCAAAAACCCAAACCTAGCCCTGAACCCTAAAAATACCCCTTTACCCAAAAACCCATACCTAGCCCTGAACCCTAAAAATACCCCTTTACCCAAAAACCCAAACCTAGCCCTGAACCCTAATACCCCTTTACCCAAAAACCCAAACCTAGCCCTGAACCCTAAAAAACCCCTTTACCCAAAAACCCATACCTAGCCCTGAACCCTAAAAATACCCCTTTACCCAAAAACCCAAACCTAGCCCTGAACCCTAAAAATACCCCTTTACCCAAAAACCCAAACCTAGCCCTGAACCCTAAAAATACCCCTTTACCCAAAAACCCAAACCTAGCCCTGAACCTTAAAAATACCCCTTTACCCAAAAACCCATATCTAGCCCTGAACCCTAAAAATACCCCTTTACCCAAAAACCCAAACCTAGCCCTTAACCCTCAAAAATACCCCTTTACCCAAAAACCCTACTTACCTATACTTGCGTTGTAATGGTATGCGTTGTAAAGGTATATGCGTTGTAAAAAAATGCGTTGTAACGGTATTCGTTGTAATGGATCATGCGTTGTAAAAATTGCGTTGTAAAAGCATGCGTTATAAAAGTTGCGTTGTAACGGGTGTATACCGTATTTTAGAATGGGTGTATCAAAGGTTATATTAGGGTTTGAGGAGGTGAATCGTATTATCACATGGATGATGTCAGCAGTGATGTCATTTGAGATATCATCAGTGATGTCATCAATGTCACTGACCCTGTCATGAATGATGTAATATGTGACATCATCAGCAGTGCATTGCGGGGGCGCGAGTTATAGTTAGCTGAACTAACTATAATGGGGGAATTACTATTGTTTTGTATGAGTGAAATGTCCAACTAACTAGAACGTCCCTGAAACCTATGGTTTTTTCAGGGAATTTGACCGGTGTTTTAACTGCTAATTTCTAACTATAACGTGCCTGAAACCTATATTTTTTTAAGTGAATTTCAATGTTTTTTTAAATGCTAATTTCTAACTATAACTTGCCTGAAACCTATATTTTTTTAAGTGAATATCAATGGTTTTTTAAATGCTAATTTCTAACTATAACGTGCCTGAAACCTATGGTTTTTTCAGTGAATTTCAATGGTTTTTTAAATGCTAATTTCTAACTATGCCTACAAAGTTAGGACATGTGAAGAAAGAGGAAGAAAAGCGCAGCAAGAAGCAAGACAAATGCAGAAAGAGGCAACAGAAATCCAGAAAGACGAAGAAAAGTGCAGGAAGAAGCAAGAGATGTGCAGAAAGAAAAAAGAGCAGAAAGTCCTCCTTTGCCCCGAACTTTTTAGTGACCGGGACTGGTGGAAATTGACTGACTAACCAGGACTGGAGCAAGTGCTATGCTAAAAGACACATAGAATACAGTGAAAACACGTACATACACTAGGGAACACTATGCATTGGGGTACCCCTGTAATGAGCAGGACCTCTGTATTTGCCATGAGTTAATGCCTGGGTCATTGAATGAGTACACGGGTAGTGACTGGATAATTAAAGTGCTGCAAGGACACTGCATGGTGATTTTATAACTGCTTGGGTTTTGGCAGAGTGATTGGAAAATTACATGATGCTGGATGAGTGATTGGAGTAATGCATGGGTAGTGGCAGAGGGATTTCAGGAGTGCATGGATACAACTTGGGTAATTGGAGGAGTGAATCAGTACTGTGTAGGTGGTTAGAGGTCTGCATGGGTAGTGCACAGGGGATTGAGCAGTGCATGTGTTACTCCATGAATACGTGGGTACTGACTGGAAGATTAGAGTACTGCAAGGAGAGTGCATGGTGAATTTATAAGTGCCTGGGTTTTGGCTTAGTGATTGGATAAGTACATGGTGCTCGCTGGGTGATTGGAGGAGTGCATGGGTAGTGACAGGGCAATGGCTGGACTGCATGGGTACTGCTCAGGGTATTGTAGCAGTGCATGAGTTACAGCATGAGTCTTTGTATGAGTGCATGGGTAGTGACTGTATGATTAAAGTGCGGAGAGTGCATGTTGAATTTATAAATGCTTGGCTTTTGGTGAAGTGATTGCATAAGTACACACATTTCCCATCAGGCCCGCCCCCTCCCCTCACCACTGTGCAAACACGCCCCCTGGTTGGTTTTAATTTGGGGGAATTAATTCCCCTTGAATCCTGAGGGTCCCTGGGGGAAAACTAGCCCACCATGTACCTCCAGTAAGCACCACAGAGCTGCGTTGCAGAGAGGTGGCCCGAGGCCACGCCCCTTTTTACACTTCTCTGCAACGCAACTCTTTGGTGCTTACTGGACGTACCTGGTGGGCTAGTTGACCCCCAGGGACCATCAAGATTCAAGGGGACTTAATTCCTCAACTTAAAATGCGCCACAGGGCGTGTTTGCACACTTGTCACATCAGGCCACGCCCCCTCCGTGCACCACTGTGAAAACGCACCCCCTGGTGCGTTGTCAATTGGGGAATTTAGTCCCCTTGAGTCCTGAGGGTCCTTGGGGGCCAACTAGCCCACCAGGCACCTCCAGTAAGCGCCACAGAGCTGTGTTGCAGAGAGTTGTAAAAAGGGGTGTGGCCTCTGAACTGAAACGCAGCTCCCTGGCACATACTGGAGATAGCTGGTGGGCTTGTAGGCCCCCAGGGACCCTCAGTATTCAAGGGAAATTAATTCCCCAACTTAAAACCGGCCACGGGGTGCGTTTGCACAGTGGTGCAGGGAGGGGGCACGGCCTGATGTGACATGTGTGCAAATGCGCCCTGTGGCGCATTTGAAGTTAGGGGATTAAGTCTCCTTGAATCCTGAGGGTCTCTTGGGGCAAACTAGCCCACCAGGTACCTCCAGTATGCACCAGGGAGCTGCGTTCCATAGAAGTGTTAAGAGGCCACGCCCTTTTTTTACACCTCTCTGCAATGCAGCTCTTTGGTGCTTACTGGAGGTACATGGTGGGCTAGTTGGCCTCCAGAGACCCTCAGGATTGAAGGGGACTTAATCCCACAATTTACAATATGTCTCTGGGTGCTTTTGCACCCTTGGTATGTCAGGCCCCACCCCCTCTATTCACCCCTGTGCAAATGCACCCCCTGGTGCATTGAAAATTGGGGGATTCATTCCCCTTGAGTCCTGAGGGTCCCACCAGGTACCTCCAGTAAGCGCCACAGAGCTGCATTGCAGAGAGGCATAGAAAGGGGCGTTGGCTCTGAACACCTTTCTACAACGCAGCTCTCTGGCGCATACTGGAGGTACCTGGTGGGCTAGTTGGCCCCCAGGGACTCTCAGTATTCAAGGGAAATGAATTCCCCCACCTACAACGCGCCAGGGGCGAGTTTGCTGAGTGCTGCAGGGAGGGGGCGGGGCATAGACCAGATGCCGGATTTTTTTATGTATTTCTTTTTTAATTATTTGGCACCCTTGGAACCCCATCCCCCAGGGCCTACTATTAATAAAAAGAATTTAAACGGAAGGGGGCCACGCGCCCCCCTTCCTGAGGCCAATTTCGGCCCCGGGGACCCATCCCCCAGGGCATGGCCATAAATGTATTTATGTAATATATTAAAAAATGCAGGAGGGGGCTGCGTGGCGCCCTTCCTAAGGCCTCTATTAGATCCAGGGACCCCATCCCCCCCTGGGCTGTGCCTCTTTTTCTTTTAAAAAAAAATATTATTAAGGGAGGGGGGCAACATGCCCCCCTCCCAGGCCACTCATGTCCCCGGGGACCCCATCACCCAGGGCCTGGCCTTTACATTGGGGACCGTGGCTCCTCGCCTCCTGCGGTAGCCGGCATTCCTTTTCCACACAGGGAGCTGCTGCGACATGCAGGAAACCTGCTCTCGCTTACAAAATCCAAACAACAGTTTGCTATGTCAGGGCGGGAGCAGCACGGCTCCCGCCCTGCCATAGCAAACAGCAGTGTCCTGGGGATGGACACCCCGGGGCACTGCAGGAGCCGGCCCTGGGGGGTGGCGGTCCCCAGGGCCATGAAGGGATCCAGGAGGGGGGCCGCGCAGCCCCCCTCCCAACATTTGCAAAGCCCTGGGGGGTGGTGGTCCCCGGTGCTCAGGGGTCTGTAACAGACATCTTAGTACCCCGGGAGGTGGCGGTCCCTGGGGCGTGTGGGGGCCGTGTGCCCCCCGCAAATCATTAATAAAACCCCCGGGGGTGGTGGTCCCCAGGGCTTTGGGGGGCTGTGTGCCCCCGCAACTCCTAAATCAGGCCCGTGTAGGTGGTTGTCCCCGGGGCAGAGTGGGGGGGATTAGGGCCCCCCACACACATTTTTTCAGTGCCCCAAAGACCTGGCCCACCCGGGGGATTCAATACAACAAAGCGCGGGAGTCCGCGGTTAGTTTTTTTTTTTTTTTTTTCTTGGCCGGATTCGCGCATCACATTTTTGTTTATATGACATTTAATTTGATTTATCTATAGTTAACTTTTTTGATTTTGACTATGTTTAACTATTTATATTTCATTTTAACTATCTATAAATTTGAAAAAATCAATGGGTTTGATTGTTTTTTAAATTAGGAATTGGAATGGTATATTGTTAGAAATTGGGTTTCTAGTTGGCCAAGATATGTAGCTATTCTAGTCGGGTAAAGCTAGATACACAATAGGATAACCTGCACTCACCCTCTGGTATCTTGGCACAAAGCAGACCAGTTTATCTCAAAGGCAATGTGTAAAGTATTTGTGAAACACCCACCCACACACACACACAGTAACCCAATGAAACCACCACAAAAAGACGCCACACAGGTTTAGAAAAAAGGCAATATTTATCTGCACAAAACAAGACCAAAACGACAAACATTCAATAAGTAGTTCAGGAGATATGAAGTATTAGGGAATAAATGCAAAAGCAGTGTTTTTCAATTTATGAGCATTTTCAAATGTAATATTAAGACGTACTTTACAGGCTTGAGTATCAAAGGGAGACTAGTGTTTAGGTGGTTACTTGTGGCCATGTTGCACTGAGTCAGATTCCAGTCAGGGATTGCTAGATAGGTGATTGCAAAATGAGTACCTGAGCATGCATGCCCAATTCATGGAAACAGTAGGTGCCCAATGAGTGCCCCCTGCGAGATCAGCACCCCAAGTAAGATTCCACGGTCTGGGAGGAGTGCAGTACACCATACAAGGGCCACACGGATTGGTTTTCTCAAAATACCTACTCAGATGGGGCTGCAGGGTTGGGGCGAGCAGCCGATGCTCTCCTGTCCCATGTTGAGTGTAGGTGCTGTGGCAAATCATGCTGATCAGAAGTGTGCCGCCAAATGCTGTGAGTGGTTGTAGCGGTCTCCATTGCAGAGTAGAAGGTGGGTAGAAGGTGGGGCCAGGAATTGCTCTGGCAGTGCTCCCACACAGGAAGGCCTTGAAAGGACCAGACGGGCTGCCGCCTGTCCAGACTCCGACGCAGTCACAAGGGAATGGTGGATTCCCTGGGGAGACTCACACGGTGTACTGAGCAAGGCTGGCAATCAGTCAAGCGTGGAGTCTTTGTTGAGTTAATCATGGAGTGCTAAAGGCCACATCAATCTGGCGGCGCTGTAGTTCCCAAAACATGTAGATCTTGACTTTCAGAACTGGCCTCTGCAGTTGTAGATGGAATGTAAATAACTAAGTTTGATGTCCCCGGGACATTCTAGGAGAACAGAGGGGCAAGCCAACAAGCCCTTGGAGTCACTCTGGGTTTAGTCATTGGTCATTTAGCAAGGCAGAGGTCACCAAGCAGCAGGGCGACTCAGCAAAGCAAGGAAGCAGTAACTCAGAACAGTCAGCCACAGCAGAGTGGTAATCCTCAAGCTCAGGAGCCCTTACTCCAGCAGAGTTCTGTTCAGGGTCCAGTAGTGTACTACCTTGGTAGGGCCAGAGCCTTAGTACTTGTACTCAAAAGTGTATTTCACGCCCAGCCTTTCCTGTGTTGTGGCTGTCTAGAGGGAATGCGCAAAGTGACGCTGTCACCCAGCCCAGACATATATTGGAGACATGCTGCAAGGCACACAGAGCAAATTTAAAAGCAGAGAAATGACCACTTTCTAACAGTGGTATTTCGGAAAATGGTAGTGTTAAATCCAACTTTACCACTAAAGAGGATTTATCACCACAATTTCAAAGATATTAAACAGGAAGTAACTACTCTTTTCCAATCAGGAATTACCGCCTAAAAGGAATCCCCAATGTTGGCCTATAGAAGGAGTAGTTCTCACAGCAGTGAACAAATAATTTAGCTGTTTGTCACTGCCAGGGCATGTAAAACTTTAAAGTACATGTCCTGCCTTTTAGTTACACAGCACTTCAACAAAGTTGGACTGCACCTACTGCTCCTTGGGCAAGCAAAGATAGGACTGTACCTGTGGTGTCCTGCTAATGGAAAAGTAATCTCCTGAGCCTAGCCAGAAGAAGAGACTCCAAGAGTTAGTTGGCAGACTTCCTGTTCACAAGCACAAGGCCACAAAAGTTGAGGTTACCTGCCTGGGCAAGCTGGTAGCTCAGATCACTGGACCCTTGCTCCTCATCACAGCACCACTTGGCAGTCCGGGACTTGATGCCCAGATGTTGCACCCGAGTCTGCTGGACCAGGGAGAGTTGACAGTGTACAGTTTAGTTGCCCAGGAGAGTTACTGCACAAAGAGGGGAATGGCTTATTTTGTTGTGCCCAGTAGTCAAGTGACAACTGGACTTTTGCTGGACCAAAGAGGACTTTGAAGGATTTCGACACTTGTGGCTAAAGTTGCCTTACCTGGAAAGTGGCCTGTGGAATAGTCCCAGGAAGACCACCTTCGGCAGCACAGCATCTTCACCATCCTGAATCCCTTGCATCAGAACCACTCCATAGACATTAATGGCAACTGGCCACTAAGGCTTTAATTGGACTGAAACTTACTTGACTTGCTTATGTAACTAGCCTAGCTGCTCCTTTAGACCTTGCTGGTCCTCTTGACTAGCTCCCCATGGGAGTTTGTTGCCCAAAGTACTTCTAAGTAACCACATTAATCACTGGTGTAACTTTTTGTTAAAAAAGTTTTTAAGTGTCAAATCTGATGAATTTACCAGTGCTTGTTTGTGGTTCAATGATGAGTCTTGATTTATTGTCTCTTTAAAAATGTATATTTATGGAACACTGCAGTGGATTCTTTTCATTTTGATGTCTATAAATACATAAAAATGCAACCTGGTTGAGCAAATGTTTGACAAACAAAACCAGACTGGTCTTTAATGGGTTGGAAGTGTTTTACATGTCGAAGCCTCACAACCACACCATATAATACACCCCTTTTTTCTCACATATTATTAAATACAATTAATACCCTATTTTAAATTTATAAATGCAACATGTTTTATTAAAATATTACTACATTTAACTACATTAAATTCTTTCCATCAATGTTAGTAATTATTATAGCCTTATAGCCCGCCGTAGAGGGCTATACCGGCTATTAAAGGCCCTCTCCAGCGTTAAAGGCCCCGAGCCGAAGGCGAGGGCCTTTAACAAGGGAGAGGGACTTTAATAGCGGTATAGCCCATCTACGAAGGGCTAGAAGGCTATTAGAACATTCTGTCACTAGAGGACAGAATGTTCTAACACAAAAAAACAAAGCATTTTGGGAGCGTGAGGGGATTGGAATCTCCTCAGGATCCCTGAACCCTTTGTTCACAGCCAGAGCTGTGAACAAAGAAACATTGGAATGTTGGAGCTCCAGGCTTATACCAGCCATTATAAGCCCAGAGCACTCCATTGTTGTCAATGGAGCTCCCAACATTCCAATGTTCTAATAATGCATAAAAATGTTTTTCTTTAGGTAGGCTTTTAGTTAAAAAACACAAGATTGTAGAGGGGTTGGAAATCACTTGCTCTTTGGTGCCAGACCTTCGAGCAGAGGCAGGGTGTGTGGCTGACTGGAGGTCAGGATGGGCCTGTTAGGATTTCAGACCCTCTAATTTTTCCACGGGCTGCTTTTTAGCTTTTGGTGTGGTCACTATAGAGACCCTGCAGCTCTTCCTCAGGGTAGCCCACTGATTAAACAGCTGTGGAGGGGTGTGGACACGATGGACCACGAGGAGCCCTTGGCAGGATGGTGCATCAAAGCATTAATTGGTTAGATCATATATGTGTTTGAAAAATGTCATGTTACACCTGATGAACAGGGTTGGTTGAAGGGTGGGGCTGACCTACTGGTAGTTCAGACTTGGCAGCTCTTTGGACTGCCCACTGCTTTGACAGCTTCATGGGTGCGACCATGAATTACCATGAGGAGAGCCTTAGCAGGGACAAAGCAATATAGCCCTCCCTGTTTATGTAATACATCTGTACTAAAAGAAATGGTCTATCAGTATTCCTCGGGTTGTTCTAAAGTCAATATGCCAGACAGGGGTCACAACCTGGATTATTCAGGCATGGCGTTTTTAGTGGTGAAGAGCACATCACCGTTGACCTTCTCAACCTGCAGTGATAATTGTGTTTACAAAAAGATATTTTTTTATGACCTAGAACACTTTTCTTTTATTTATCTCAATCCTCTTCATGTGAATTCTAGCCAACTATGGTGCTGGTTAGAGGGTGGGCTGACCTTCTGGTAGTTCAGATCCTTTAACCCTACACCAGAAAGGCGAGAACAATGAAAAACAGTAACAAAGAGAGAAAGCAGTGATGCAAACAGTCCTAAAGGAGTGTTGTGTGGGGTAGGAAGAATTTTTGGGTGGATGGAAAAGCAATGAGGTGAAATAAAGATTAGACAGCCTTGTTATTTGGTATTCAGCAAACCAGACATTCAACGGCAGTGTGCTTCTTGAAGAAATGTGAACCCCGGCACTTATTCTTCTACGAATTAAGCATTGAGAGCATTTCATGGCAAGAACGAGATCCCTTAAATGAAGACAGTCGGATCAGCATTCATAAGACGAAAGAGAAAGGAGATGAGAGTTCAAGGCAGGGCCTACACTGGGGATCGGAAAGGCAAGTAGTTGAGTCGGTCACTTGCAGGAATGCATAGGCACACCACAGGTGCACATCAGGGAATACATACTGTGGTTGTCAGGGGAAACGGCCTTTACAACGAAGCCGTTTCCCCGAAATCTTTAACCACGCATGCAGTACAACGCATGCGTGGTTACCACTAATGCCTTTACCACGCATACCTTTACTACGATGTTTGTAGTAAAGGCATATGTGGTAAAGGTAAAAAGAAAAAAAGGGGGGAATAAAACAACTCACCATAAGTCACGTCGGCATCAGCGTCGTTTAAGAGAAATCGGAAAAAATGCTGTTTTCTCTTAACGACGTATGACGTCACCACGCAATTATTCGAGGAAAAGTTTATCCGTGGTAAACGAATTCCGTTGTAACGCATGCGTGGTAAAGGCATGCGTTGCAACGGAATTCGTTGCATCATCATATATTCGTTGTCAGCAGCATCAGCTCACCAATTTGACGAGTCGCGTAGGAAGAGCAGCAAAGCAGACAGCACATCAAAAAGCAAACCGCCACATTAGACATTTTTAGTTCTGTCCTTTGAGACATATTTGGCTGCCTTGTCAGACTATTGTTTTAATTTAAAAAAGATTAATAATGTGCATAAATGAAGGCGTTTTTGGTCTGTTGAATTGTCATTCACATTTTGCTTCTGCCCACCACCGTAGCACGGGGCAACCCACTCTACACACTAGCTCCCTTTACGTTGAGTAACTGCACAAAAGTTATGCACATTGTTCACATCCTCTTAAAAACATTTACTGGCATTTTAGTGACACGTCTCTTTCAAACGGTTTTTAAAAATGATGCTTCGGTCTTTTATATTTGAAAAAATGCTAATTATTTTGCTTGCACTTCACATGTCTAGATACACGGTAGCTTATTTACGGTTCCATTTTTAAAGTTGCTGTTAAAAATGTTCAAGTTGGGTGTTTTTTTCTTGTCACTTTCACAAAAAACTAATAAGAAAATCCATGAAATAACTGAAAGACTTCTTTAAAAAAAAATGTTAAAATAGCCACCTCCGTGAATTTTTTCTAAATTGACCATTTATTGCAGGCATATGCTCGCCATATTTAGGTGGTGGCACTTTTATGTAATTATTTTTGTGGCATATGCTTGCAAAAAAAAAAAACCTAAACTGTTTAACCAGCATGCCAAGGGCAATTTTTGTTTAAAACGAAGTACAATTAGCATAAGAGAAGTCAAGCTTACCAAGCTCCAGATGGATGCCTTCCACGAATGAATTGAGAAAGAACATGAGGATAACAATGGCCAATACTGACAGGCACTTGACGAGTAAAATTTTGTCTGTTATGCAGTGCTGTAATAGAGGGAATCAAGAACACCTTGTGTTTACATATTCACTACTATTGTTGCATTGTATGCATTAATGCTGCTAAATAGATGGCCTCATTACATCACATCTTGTAAAAGCAACCAAAGTCATAATATGCAAAACGGGAAATTATTACATTCACATTTAGAAAACGTAGTACCGGATTGTTATTTAAATGTAGAAATTTGTGCCTATTTTTCCAGAATAAACAATACAGAATATACAAAATACTTTAGCAAATAATGTAAAGCGTGATCTCTACCTGCCCACCTCTTGGTATTAGTAAACAAGACTATCACCAAGAGAAACACATTTAAAAACATAATACCAAGCAGAAGCCGAGACTTTAAGCATTCCACCCACCACCTTTGTTTTTCACTATGATGCCCGGCATGTGGCAGGGATGACAGATGAGGACCATGTGCATATTTTGCCACAAGACTCAATGCACATCTCACTGATGAGGCCAAGAAGGATCAAAACCAACGTGAGATTGATTGTGTTCCTTTCTAAAGAGGATCTTTACAGATTGTTCCTTTCTAGAGAGAGATCTAATGAAGCAGGACCAAATCTGATTTGTATATGATGGTGAACGGCTGAGTCTGTGTATGCATTCCAACCATCACCTTTCTGTTTCAGCATAAGCGAGTTAACATGATCTTAGAGAATGGTTTCTGCATCACTAAAGTTGTGTCAGATGCATGAAGTCCTAACATGTCTCGAGCCCTTTCCTATGCAGCTTTCTATCAAAGCACAACAGTGTACAAGGAAAGAGACAGGTGTAGAGCGTGCCTAAATTGTTCTACTTTTAGCCAAAATATAGCCAATATCCCTTTGAAAGATTAACAATTTTCACCTAATCTGGAAGGAAGATAAGCGAGCAGAAAATACAAATTCAATCATCTAACCTTTTTTTGTAACTCTTGAATGTTGGTTTCCCAATTTTTATCTTCCTGTGAAATTTGCCTGAAAGAAAACGTTAGAATGTATTACCTTTGCAAACAAGCACAATTAGTTAACTACAAACTGTATTCCATACATTCTTTTCTTTATACACGTGCCTTTAGTGTGGTCAAGGATCACTGGGGCACTTCACAGACTTTAATATAAAACTTAAACAATTGAGATAATAACCTTTTCAGTGTTCTACAATAACAAACCTAAGAACAAAATCACTAAGATTGAAACGCCATGCAGGGATAGCTCCCTCCAACGTGCTTCCCATGACCTCATAGGTCCCATGACACCAATTATATCACTGGTGACATGTAGCATCACCAGTTCATCAATGTGGAATTAAGAAATCATTTGTGCCTTGTGTTAATTTTTTTGTGGCAAGGGCAGGAACAGCATTAGATTGTTGAGTGTGTCCCTCTCATCTCTGTGCGCTTATATATATTTTTTTCTTCGAGGGAGTTGGGAAGAGCCTGCAGAACGTTTGAGAGTCTCCCACACTGCCATGGCAAGTGACCAGCTGTACTTCCAGCCTCCAGGAGCTGCTTGTCTATGTGGAGTATGGCACAGCAACAGATAGCTGTTTTGGCATCCCAATGTTATCGGGAGGCTGCAGAACCAGTGCACAGGCTGGCGCTAGCAACCCTTTTGGCAACCCAATTGTCACAAGATGGCTGCATTGGCAATCAGTTGCCCATCCTCATCCGACTCATTAGAAGTCCTTCATTTGTGTAAAAATAAAAAAGATATGAATCTGGGCTCTCATCACGAGGCCACTGCAGCTTGCACCACACATTACGCTGGCAATAATAGTCACAAAACTACTAACCATTACACCCCTACAAGTGTGACAATTCCTGACTCCAAAACTATAGGTTGGACGGCAGGTAAATAGTAATTTTTAATATATATTCAATTAACATTTAACTTTTTGTGGTCATCTCCAATCTAGCCAAACCGTGCTATCTTGTGGCAGACTGTCACGAGCTCTGTGTTGACAATTAATTGTTGGTGCCAAGCACCGGAAACCACAGGCTCAAATTAAGCACTGCTCCATAGGCATCAATAGGGGCTATGCAGGTCACTCTGCAGAGGGAAGGCGACTAGAGGAGTGGGTGCACAAACGTTGGTCATTAAGTTTTTATAAAGCTGGGTAGGGGGGTTGAGGAGCTTGCAGTATCTGTTCTACTCCTCAGACTCTGGGTCAGGTTAGGAAGGTCCCCACAATCCCCCTGCATAAAGGGTCAAGAAGGGGTATCAAGGTCGCCCACATTTTTCGAACACCAACCCCTGATATATGATTGGCAAGAGACAGGAATGTGGGCTCTGACTGAAAGGGTTTGTGGGTCTGCAACCCACTGGCCAGGCAGGGAACCATATGCAATTGTGTCCACCCAGATCTTTTTTATGACCCATGTTGGATTTTGTGACTCATGAGTCAAACCCCTGCCTCTTAAAACTAGGGTTCCACTGGTCAAGGGAAATATATATATATATTTACTTTTCCAGCAAGGCTCGTTAACCAGCAGTGACTGTTTATGACAAAATCCCTAAAAGGACTAAATAAAATGCATCTGAATCAATCAATCAATATCCCATTTCCATTTTAGTTTGTTAACCAATTCTAATCCCCAACTGAAAAGATAGCACTAAATTTGAAACTTTAAAAAAAAATTAAAAAAAAAAATTCAGAATGCTGTCCAACTCAGTAAAGTCCTTAGGCACCACCTAGGACAAGAACTTGTCAATGAAGGATCACATCAAAAACTCAGCCAAAGGAGCGCTTTACTCACTAAAACACCTCAAGAAAATTAAACCTTTCATTCACAGGCGATTTTAAGACAGTAGTACAATCTGTAGTTCTCTCCAAAATTAACGCTGGGAACACCATCTTCGCAGGAATGCTGAAAATTCACCTAGCCCCCCTAAGGTCAGTTCTGAACATGGCGGCCGGGGTATAACAGGTGCTGAATGGTTTGAACACACACTCCAAGGAAGATGTATTTACAAGACCACCCACATCACACACAAAGCCCTCCCCCTCCCACACACACCCAACTATATAGAAAATAAACTTACAAAAGTACGAAGAACCAGAAATCTGAGCAGATCCAACTAACTTTTCATTCATCCGAAACTGAAAAGAAAACCACCCAGACTCGCTCTTTTTCTGGAAATGCAGCCATGATACTCTTATAATTTTGGCCAAGCACCATGGTAAGATAGGGCATCTATAATTTGTGTCAACATGGCCATCATCGTCATTTATGAGGTCATTTGCAGTGCATGTGCGAGTTGTTCTTGCTTAGTTAACCAAAACTCGTGATTTTCAGTACTTTTAAGTATTCAATCAAAATTGTAATGTTACTTGAACTGGAGCTGTGTGTGACTTTTGTTTTGTTTTTAATTACACTGATCAGTAACTGCTCCTAGTTGAGGATCAGAACTTCCCTTAACAAAAGCTTTGTCTCAACTGATGTATGTATCTAGGGGGTTACAATGTGCCCATGCGCCGGTAAAGGAACACTACTGGATGTTGAAGCCAAAGTATCAGATGCTCAAGCAAGCCATATCGTAAAACGACATGCTGTAGCATCTACTTCTACAATAAACTTTATGAAACACCATCAGAGAGTTTGTTTCTTTAAAATCCATTGTTTTTGCAAAAAGCAAAAACAATCCAAATTATTAATATAAAAAGGACCAGCGAAACAGCTCTCACTGTGAACAGATGGAGAATCAGATGCTTCGCTATCAGCAGTAGGCCGGCACAAAGTTGTGTGCTGCTGGGAAGAGCTGGTAAAATGCCAGTGCATCACAAAGGTTAGGGTGAAATGCAAGGTACCCTTGAACTAATAGGAAGGCAAGGAGTAGCGTGGCTGAAGTTATACTACATGTGCCGGATAAGCAAGCAAGGGCATTGTATCATTTCCAATATGACCAGGGAAGGCGAATATGCAAAGCATACTATACCAGCACCAATAGCTAAATATTCGAAAGAAATCCAAGGCAAGTGAGCTTGAGTTATTAGTGGGCTCAACCACTTATATAATTTTCAGAATCAACCATGCCAATGCTCTAAATCTGACACTATTTGTTCCAAATGTTTCAATTTAAAGTTTTCAATTGTCCACGTCAATTTAATGAAGCCAATTTAATTTGTGTTTAAACACAAACTGTGTGTTTGAAAACAGCCAATACTTATTTAGTGTCTCATTTAATCAGGGAATCATTTTAGGATTGTTCAAAGATGGAGTATGCAATTTCTTGCTTGACACCAAGTGACAGTTCAATCGCATATTTAAATTAATTTGACATAATGAGGATCATGAATGATATTCCAGAAACGGCACTCGCCCAATCTGCAAATTGATATCTAAGCAGGGATTCTCATTACACTGCACCTTCCATTGGATTTTCACTGGGTTAATCAGATCAGAGTAGTGAAGATTATTGGGATTCTCATTACACTGCACCTTCCATTGGATTTTCACTGGGTTAATCAGATCAGAGTAGTGAAGATTATTGGTAAATAATCAAAATAATGAACAGAAGATACATACATGAATGCCAGTTCCTTTGCTGAATGAACATGTTTTTGAAGGAGGCAGGATGGGCGTTGGACCTGGGCATCTCTTAAAGATTACACCAGATTTTTGGCTTCCTTTGCTGACCCATTGTGTTGCCTTTTAGGAATCTGTGCACTTTTTGCCAACCTGAGGTAAGGTGCTTGTGCTCTCTCCCTAAAACAGGTAAAATATGGCCGGCAATTGATTGATACATTTAGTTTACTTATATGTTCCTAATAAATTGTACTACTTATACCCAGGGCCTGTAAATTAAATGCTACAGTGGGCAGCAGCACCCATTGTACCACTCACTTATGTAGCTCTGTAAAGCAAGTCTCAGGCCTGCCATTGCTGCTTGTGTTACAGTAATAAACTGCGATTTCGACCTGACAAAATAAAACGTTTGCCAGGTCTAAACCTTCCTTTTCAATAGTTATAAGTCACCCTCTAAGGTAGGCCCAAAAGGCTCATAGGGCAGGGCATTTCAAAAGCAGGACATGTGTATTTACGTTTCACAAGTCCTGACCTCCTAAATTCGTTTTTCATTGATGTAAAGCTATCTCTCCCGTAGACTAACACTGGGTTACCTTATTACACTTTAACAAGCTATAACTAAAGTTTGGGATCAGTTAGAAAAGTGCTGTTAGCCTTCAAACTGAAATTTAAAATACTCTTTAATGATAAAGTTGAATGTTAAGTTTGTATTCTGAAAATGCAACTGTTAGAAGGTTGCCTGCCATCTCCATTTCCAAGACCCTCCAGACCTTTATGGCTGGAATCGATATACTGGAACTCTTATTGTGGGACTTCCAGATGGGACTCTTGATATACCTTTGTGACTTAGCTCGGAATGACCTCTTCACATTGCGGATATAGACCTTTGTGGCTGTAATCGATGTACTGGAACTCTTATTGAGGGATTCCCAGTAGGGACTTTTTAAATGTATACTTTTGTGATTTGACTTTGAAATTACCTACTGATACAGCCCTGAAGAAGTTCTTTTGTAAAGAACGAAACGCGTTGGCTGATGTCTGACTGCATGTTTTACTATAAAGAATAAAAGAAACTTAAAGGACTTCCTTACTAGCGTCTGGACTCTTTTCCTGGTGCACCTTCCATTATCAAAAAAACTGTTAGAAGGTTGGCATTTTTCAGTCTAAACCAAATGTGCCTTTCTACCAGTGTCCAGGGTCACATGACTACGAATTGCTCTGCTATAGTGGGTTGCGTATTCTTTCCAGGCATGGTAATAAAGGAGGCCTCTGTGTGAGGCAAGTTAATCTTCCTGACAGGATGGCTGGAGAGGAGCTGTACCCTGCCCTGATTGCACTTCAAAGGGCCCTGCCTGCAGCAAACACTAAGAAAGTGGACACAAAGCCTGTCCTTGCCTTTATTACCTTAAATAGTTTGGAGAAATGACATGGGGAATAGGAAGAACTGAACAGGACCAGTTTTAGGGGTAGGCCAGGGAATTCCCCTACGCAAAGGCTAGTACTAGGAATAATTGTGGCACTTTCGGAACCTCTCATCAGAACACTCCTTGACCTGTAGCAGAGTCAGAATGAGGACTTCCCTGCTATCCGAAGGAGGATGGTTGGACACCTGCTTGCCTTGAACCCAGGCACCCTAAAAGTGACTCCAAGGGTCAGTTGGCTGATCTTCTGTTTGAGCTACAGGGACACAACAAGCTTTCATTGGCCAACCAGCAACTGCCCAGCACAAGCTGGAGCTGCCTGACCCCTGCTGTTGGCCTCACTGGAGTGAGTCCAGATCCCCAAGAGGTGCCCCAAGGTCCTGGACAATTGGCTGGCATCAGAATGTACTCTTCCTGAACTCCAGGTGAAAAATACAGGTTTGGTCTCCTCATGACCATGACCCGTACTCTTCGCGCTGAACAATGACCTTCCACAGAGACCGCCTATGCAAAGCTCCAACTAAACCTGCATTTGGCGACACTAACGAGTGCCCAGGACTGCAATTGTGAGGTAACAGCAACCCTTTGTGCAGACAGTGACAGCCTGCGACAAACCACCAATGTGAAGCTCCAGCGACGACAGGCCCCTCATGGCAAAAAAGTGACCGTCCACAACGCACAACCTGCTCCTTGCACTAACGACCTCCCCATCAATGTCATCTCCTCACTCCAACTTGAAAGTATTTCTTCAGCAGGACAACCTGGTCCCTGTGTCCAGCTCCATCACGGTCGGTCTCAACTTATGAACCCAGTCCTAGTTTCCATTTTAAAACTTTAAAAATGAATTACGCTGTTGTACTGATTGGATTTTTTTATTTTGGTGTCATTTGATTAAAGTATATTCTATTTTTCTAAATGGGTTTGCGATTTTTTTTTGTTGTGTTTTCACTTTATTATTGTTGGAGTGCTGCATAAATGCTTTACACATTGCCCCTAAGTTACCCTCTCTACTATTTTAGCAAGCTACCAGAAGGTGAAGCATAGGTTTATTCAGCGGCTTTTGTGCTTCACCTTGACCAGGATTGTGTTTATTATTTGAGTGGGGATACACCCCTTTCAACTAATAACCCGATTTCTTACTGTGGGTAACTCAGGTAAAGTTCTTTGTGAATAGCATCTCAACGATCAGGGGACATCACTATGGAATTTTCTTAAGTGAAACCAAAAAATGTTTGTTGTCACAGGTTTTCTCAAGGAGTGTTCAAAGAAACCTCAGCGAAGAATGGAAAGCACATTTTCCTAAAAACCATGTCTTAAAACATGTTGTTGCTCGCACAATGAACGGATATTTGCGCCGCAAAACATGGCCACCTAGGTAATGTGTTTCCACAACAGAGCTGTTTGCAAGCTCGTGTAGGTTTTGAACTAACGCCATCCACGTGCACAGATGAGTTTTGAACCAGAGCCATGCAGTCAAGTGTTGGAGCCTGCAGCTGTGCCCTTTTCATTACAGCAATCAAATTATGGCAACTGCTGAGGAGATTTGAAGCCTGTAGTTGTTTAACGTTTGCCAATAGCGTCTAGGGATGACGCTGCCATGAACAGATAAAACTCGCCTCCATGAACAAATGGGGATGCAACCATCATTAACCTAACTGCGTTTTCCACCACTGCCTTAAAAAATACCCTATCATGATAGAACCAGGTATCCTTTTCTATACCTCACATCTCCCAATAAACACGTTATTCATAGCACTGGTGGAAGTGATACAACTGCCATATTAACCCTATATTAAAATCAGTGAGGTGCACAAAGAACGCCAGAAACTGTTCTTCGCTAGCCACATGGTAAACGTTCTAGCTAAAGTATTCTTCTAATTGTGTTTTTGTGGATACTGTACATGTGCTGCGATTTTGATAGACGGTGCAATTCAAATCTGTGTACTAGACAGAGTGACTAACAGAATTATTAGAAATATATATTTGGTTTTATTAAGCAGTTCGGAAAAAGTGATGGTCAGAAATGCATCAACTGGCCTCAACCAGGAATGATTACTCTAGGAGCATTCCATCCCATTTCATTTATGCCTGAATGCCGCGGAACCATGAGCACATAGAGACTGCAAGGAGCACACCAGCGTAATTACTTGTGGTCCCGATTATTTAAAGCATTTGCTTCCATCTCATTTCTGCTAACTGCGTCACCTTATGTAGCTTTGGTACGCCCAATGAGGATGCTGAGCTTGCTGTGCACAGGAACTCAATCTGCAACTCAATGTTTACAAACCACAAGCCGAAATATATCTCGAATTTCACAGCCAGGGTTATTACCAGCGGTTCAGATTGATTTAAGCATTTCTATCCAGCAATTTTAGACCGTCGACATTCCATAAACTAGTCTTAGTCTAGTAAACCAAACAAACGTACCTTGGCACTAGAAAAATTACTAAAAATGCATGGCAACTTCACACCCGTACAAAAAGACCTTCACTGACTGCCATTCTGAACCGCATAATATTCAAGACCTGTTGCATCATTTACAAAGAAAAAACAATCACAACCACCAAACCTACCAGAGAATTCAACATTTAAGAAGGTCAAACCAACAGAAGCAACAGCATTGATGGCTCCAAACCAAAAGGAACAAGAATGAAACTATCATGATACAAGCCTTCTTGAGCCACATGATCAGGACTATCAATCCAGCACATATCAGGCTTGTTCCTTCACTCCTACACTTCCCTAAAGGCTGTGAACCCTCATCTCTTGAAGGAGTGCCTCATTCACCATCATTCATGAAACCATATGCTCCTCCCAATGGGAGACAGTCCAACTAAAGCTTCTGAACACCATACTAAATCAATCCCTACAAACTACTATTTGCAGCATACCATGGATCCCAGCTACAGTTGCAATTTTCATATGCACAACACTTTAGCTGGCCTTTCCAATAATCCTCATGAATTGGAGATGTGAGATCTTACTCATGTTCTAGTTCAACAAATGAATTCACAATGCAATTTTTTTCCATAAATATGAAATAATTTCTCACTTAAAACAGGAAGAGGACTACCATTTCTCTAAAAATAAAGGTAATTTTGGAAAAGATGTATGCCATTCCATAACTGGTGCACTTACAACAGCGGCATCTTGGGCATGTTTTTCACAAGTAAACTTAGTAGCCCGTGCGATGTATGCTTGCGCTCTATTCAAATCTCCCCTGTTCAGCCTGTTAAGTCTCACACATTTCATTGGCATAACACAACCAATAACAGTAAATTCCTTGCACCTGTGGAAGGTCCGGAGGTTTGTTCTGAGTAAGCTCTCAAGGGCCAGCACTTTTTGCATCAGCAGGCATTTCACCGCAGTCTCCTCCCTGCTGGCGGGGTTGATGCGCTGTGCCGTCAGCTTCCATACGTGGATCTCATGTTTCAATTCTATCCCACAAAAATAAAAAGGTAAAATCATTGTCAGGATTGCAAATTAACATTTTAATTAAAAATGTAAGAACCGTCTGGTATGCCATCAGGCTAATAATATCATTTAGTAGGGCGGTCTCAAAGAAGAAATGCCAAGATAGGAGGCTAAGTAACAGAAGGAGCTGCAACATTAATACATTAGGAATCAATTCAGTTGTTCCAGCTTTCAGGAGTAAAACATTTCAGCATCTAACATTTTAAGCTGTACTTATTCACCAATGGGAATCAATGTTTATCAAATAAGCTAATGAAATGCAATATGATAAGTCTATTAAACAACAGCAACACTAAAGCGCAAAAAAACCCAGCAATATTAGGTTTGTAGAAAAAACATTTCTGTCAATTGACTTGTGGAAGAAAACATTCAGAGACTATTCTTCTCTTAAAATGAACGCACAAAACAACCTGCTTGGCACAACAATTCTACACCACAATTTCGCAAGGAAATAAACATTCCGAAAATGGCCGCATTCAAGAAACCTCGTACTATGTTCATTTTTCTGTCACTCCACCTTATTCGCCCCAGACCTCAACCCCCTCCACAACCTCCAGCGTTGCAGAAAGGCATAAAACGTGGCTGATCACCCTTTCCAGGATGGATCTATTTAACCTGTGCGCCTCTCCCATCACCAAATGATTACATCATACCTGTGGCTCTACTTTTTAATCCGTAGGAGCTCTAAACCCCCTTGTATATTCCTTTATTCCTATTTTCATCATGTTTTAAAATTTAGACTTTTCTCTCCATATTTTGTTTTTATCCGAGTGTGTATTTCCTCTTGTAGTTTTATTGTACATTTTGGATGTGTCAATGCATCTCTACTCTGACATTCCGAATTGTAACTGTTTTGGCCTTGATATTTGTATTTATATTTGTTTTGACAGAAGTGTATCTAAAGCACCCTCCCTGACGGCCTTGCTCTCGACCCACATCACTATGAATAAACAAAGATCGCTAGGGCCCTAGTGGCCCCCGGGGCCTGGCTCAGGAATGAATTATTCATGTGAGGGGCCTGGTGAAGCTGACGGGCCTGTCAGGGGCAGAGGGAGGCAGCAGCGGCGCCCCTGTGTATTGTGAGCCTGAGAAAACGGCAGCAAGGTAGAATAGCTTGAGGAAACATAAGATACTCGTTTCATCTCCCAGCTTCATGCATTTCTTCCAGGGATTGCCTGCTGTCTGAAAAGAAAAACTTCTGAATGCTGAATAGGTTGAATAACACGCATGAAGGCTGCGGCGGAGGCACATGTGTGTTGCTGCAATCATCCTTTATATTATCAGAACTTTATCATGCAAGCTATCACTTTAGATAAACACACTGATAACGCGAATTACTGGTTGAAGACGATTTATCTTACTGCCCATTTTAAAATGCCACTTATAGTCAATTATATGGTCAACTACTACTTAATATGTACAATAGATGGGTGTTAGATTTTCAGTTGGTCAAATTACTTTTAAATAGTCCCTTCCCATTTCGGTGTGCTATGATATCAAGTTTGCTTGTTATTTTGTGCAGCGCTCACAAGTCAGACTGCAGCTTCAGGGCACTACTACATATACCAGGATTCACACGTCCTATGGAGTGCGCTCTTTAATATACCACAAATACATGCAACACTATGCGTCATTACGGATACCTTGAGTTACATAAATAAGATAGTATGACATACCATATCTTAAGGCAAACTTTGAAGTTATGAATTTGCTTTGACTGGTATTGACTGATTAATAAAAAAAAAATGGGAGTGTACTTTAACAAAAGCGAATAATACTTGTGCATTTCGTAATAATTTGTGGTTTTGAGACTCTGGATCGCACCATTTGCGTTCAGTATGCTCTTCACATTTTTTTTGCATTAGGTAATAGGGTATTATTTTTGAAGTATTGTGATGTGCATCAGTAAAACTCAGAACTCAACAGACACAGACTTCTCTGGATGGTATGCGCGTGGTATTCTGCGAACAGGATCTTGTTGCGGCGACTTCATGCGGAGTGCAATGCCTTACTAGTATGTTTTGATTATGAGTGCTGTATAGGTGGGTAGAGAGGACTGGGCTCAAACCCATCTGCTTTTCGAACAGAGAAAGCCCCAATTTAGTTTTTGCAGTCCATGTTCTTGTCTCAGGTTCCAGATCCTCAAACCAATGTTCATTATTCCACTCTATCAATCCTAAATATCCTCTCGAGTGTTAGCCACAATTCTAAAGGATTGCAACATCCCCCACCCCATCATAACTTTCCTTTTGCCTTTCCCTTTACACTTCTCCAATCACAGCATTTCTCCCTCCAAATCAGCCCAGTAAGATACCCTTCTGAATCGATGTGTCCAGCAGTTGATTTCTGTGCTAGCCCTCTTGCTATGTCCATGAACCAGTTTCCCACTTTATTTTTTAGGAAGGGTTTTTAATAATCCCTCTCTGCAGGTTCTTTGCTCCAGCACTCTTATAATTTGTATCCAAAATTCGGCGCTGGCGGGGCAGATGCATATTAAGTGATAACTGCCTTAGCTCATGGACCTGCAACAGTGCGATTCCACCATGGGGTACATTTCCAGCCGTGTTGAATAAAGTGTGCATGAAATTAAATAGTGCATTTCTCGACACATTGGATGAGTAATTTACTCTGGTCTTCTAATCTGCCTGGCAGGCCTTGCCCTCAATCTAGGTCCCATTTGGCTCTCAGGTTCGTCAGATCTCTCTTTAAATCCCTTTGAGGGGTTTGTGGGTATTCACCACAGCCTTTCTCCGATTCCCAATGTGAGCATGTGTTATAGGGGGTAACTTTTGACTGTTTCTGTTGCGAGTGTTTTCCCATTTTTTATTCCTTTTTCCCGCCAAATTGCCAAAATTCGGAAATTGCTGTACCATTAAACGGTGCGTTTATCTTAATTCTTCAGATGTGAGTAGTCTTTATACAAACAAAATCTGCAGTATTCTAATGCCTTTTTCTTCTCGCTTCATCGCCCATTTGACATCACTTCCGGTGACTTCCGGTATCTCGTTCACAGATGCATGTTCGGGTGGTTCTACATTTCCGCTTGAATCTGTACCACATCTGTTTGATAATAAAGGGCATATAATTCGGGTCCCACAGCCCTACTCCAGTTGTGAGAAGTTTCAAGGTGTTCAAGGCCACTCTGCCGCCCCCCAGTTCCACATCAGCAACCAAGAGTCCAGCCCCCTTAAGATCTTAGCAGGCACTGGGAATGGCATGTTAATGAAGTGATGGAGTAATTCAGGATAATAACATTCGATAATGCTACACTGGTCATCAATGATATTGGTCACTTAGTGCAGAGATCTATGCGAACTCGGAGTGATCTTATAGTTTTCCTTCTATTTCCATACATCAGGTCTTGTTTATTAGGGCATATATGTTAGAACTGGGATTTCTGGTTGGCTAAGGCTTGCGCCAAAGCCAGGCAGAAACCACCACTCTAGTCAGGGCAAGGGAGTTACACGCCAAAGATAACCCCGGCTCTCCCCCTTGGTAGCTTGGCACGAGCTGTCAGGCTTATCCCGGAGGCAATGTGTAAAGCATTTGCGCATGCACACAGCAACAACATCCCAGGCACACTACAAAAGGAACTCCACACAAGGTTATATAAAAATAACTTTTGTATTCTTAAAACACATCAGATAGTAATCACACAATATACATTGTGCCAACTGGCACGGGCAATATTCACAAGGGATTATTTACACAGGACAGGGCCACTGTCAGGATCAACACGTAGCAGAAATTGATACATAAACCTACAACCAGTAGCCACTGGTAATCACTGTACTCCACCTCAACCTGTAACATAACTTTACATTATGCACAGCCACATAAGGCGCAAATTATATCCTGCACCAACCTCACCCGCATAAACACATTATGCAATCTCTCACTAGTCTAAACACATTAGACCCTACCTCCTAAGTATAACTCACATTAGGGGCGTAAATCACAGTGAAGTACAATCTCACTAACACAAACCTACATAGGTAAAACAACCTCAATCATAAACCACAGTTTTAGAGGTATCCGATACAGGGTGCGTAACACATACTAACCGCATTACATTTCGTAGCACCCCATTTAGAGCACATCAATCACATTAGGACCTTGCGCCCTATCCATATACCAGCCCCTCTGGCCAACTGGCCATCCAAGGAGGGACTCAAATGCCCTGTGTCCAGAATGTCAGGGCGCGCTGCCAATGCAGCACCAGTCAGGGTGCGCCATCTGCGCAAACCTAAACCTTGCAGCTACCCACTACTTGCTGGGCAGCCGAGAACATCAACAGGGCCTAAACGCTGTAGCTGGCACCAAGTGCTGCGCAGCTGTTGAAGACCTGGCACCTCTGTGCCACTTCTGTCCCTTTCATGGACTCTCTCTGGCCCTCAGAACAAATTGCACCAACCGTTGGAGCCATCTAGGCTCTAGAGATAACCATGTCCGGTGGAGCACTCTGGCTCCTAAACTAATTATGTGCCCAAAACGGAAGGGCTTGCCCCCAACACTGAGGCCTTACATAAATGTGCCCCTGGTTGAGCCACTGAGGCTCTGGCAATAAATCTGTCATTACTGGGGCAACCACGGGCCCTTCTGACCCGGGAAACAAATATGCCCAGGACGTTGCAGCGGCCCGCAACTGCGGAGCCGCTGGGAAGCAATTAAAAAGAACGGGCACCACCGTGCCTGGGGACCCTCACTGGGGCCCTTCAACAAACTGTGCCCCAACGTTGGAGCCACGGGCGCTCTAAAAGGAAATATGCCCCCAAGTCCTCCTTGGGACTTTGATGAAAGATGCTCCTCCGAGTCCTCCTTGGGACTTGAAAACAAATGGCCCCCAAAGAAAATATGCCCCCACGCCCCTCACGTGGACTCTAGGGCAAATGTTGGCCAGCAGGAAAAAGAACTTGCCCCCAGATGGAAGGAGCAGCCCGCTGCACGACGGGGCCGCACAAAACTAGGGCACCGCTCCTATCAGGGACCAACATCTGCCCACACGAAGCCCCCCAGCCCTTCTCACCTTACTGGGCTGCTCCACGGGGACTCCGCTCTGGGCTCTCAGCTCCTCCTGGACATAAGCACCTCTCGGGTCTCCTGGGGCTTGGCGGCAGACATGGAGCACGCACCGCTCTGACTTTTCTGGGGCTGCGGGGCTCTCTCAGCTCATGAGAGCCCCGGGCAGACTTGCAGGCTTCGTCCCTTGGCTCGGCCCAGCGCGGGGTAGGCTCCCGACTGGGTCTCCAACTCCTGCACCGGTCATGCCGCGCCAGACGGGGCTCTCCCTTTCCTCCTGGGAGCCCCGCTTCAGCCGGCGCTGACTTCACCTGGTCCCCAATCTCGGGACCGGGACTTGGGAGGTGGAGCCCTCAAGGATCCGGGCTCCTCTTCTTCCGGGGGCGGGAGCGGGACTTTGTCCAATCCCCGCGCGGCGGGCGGGACTTCCCTTCCAAACCGAAAGTCCCGCCCACCGTCAGGCACTACGGTGCCTGACTTCCTATTTTCGCCGCGGCGGTGAATCCCGGGGGCAAAAACGAGGGGTACGCACCCTCGAACACGAAAATCAACAGCGGGGTGGGCACCCTCTGTAAAAAAGTTAACAATAAGCTGCAATATTCGGGGTGGGCACCCGAAATATAAATTAAATCAACAGTGGAGCCATTTTCAGGGGCATCCCTACGCCAGGGATTCCCTCAGTGCAAGGGGCAGCTCAGCGCTGCCAAGCAAAAATAAAGCGCTCCACCTGGCAATCAAAGCGCTGTGCTGTAGGGGAGAGCACCCCCAGAGCACTACAGCAACAGAAGGGTCCTGTAGGAAGAGGAAACACAGCGCTCCCAAGGAACCATCAACCCTTGGCAAGGGTAGAACAAGGGGAACAACATCCAGGTAGTCCATCAGGCATCCAGGGGGAGGGTAGGGCCCAGGGAGGCAAGCCTTCCCCTGGACCCCAGCAGCAGTAGGTCCCTGGTTGTTTCAAGTGTCAGAACAAGAACATTTTCATGGGGTCACAGCCCCTATTTTATACACCATTTCCTTTGTTTCCAAAGGTGCAGGCAAGGGGCGAACCAGATGCAACTGGTTCTTGAGCACTTTGTTTTGCTCAGCCCCTCTGCCTATTCACAGAATGGGTCAGGGACATCAGACACACCACAGGGGGTGGAGCTAGCATTGGGGAGGGAAGACCCAGCCCTATTCAGGTCCCAGGTGCACTCCTCCCTTCCATCAGCATGCAGATCTCTCCATTCACCACCGGGGCAGACCCATCCTGACTCCTGGAGCTAGGCACACCAGCTAGTTCCAGCCAATCACAAGCCAGACAGTCAATTCACATTCACTGCACAGACATGCCAATTTCTAGAAGTGGCACTTCCACACTAGTCACAATAAATCCACGCACATCATCACGCAGCATTTATTCACACGAGTTCGCACAAACCAAACTCGACCCTGCACTCCCCACACATCAGGAACTACCATGGTCACACACATTCCCCATGCATTCCTATGGGAGGGCAGGCCACTCTCACCAGACGTACACAGAGAGCGCACGCACTTTACACCTGGACCACAGGGAAAAGTGCGCAGAGGCCTAGAATCATCAACACCAGGTTACAGAAACAGGCTAGGCAAATGCAAAAAGTTTCGGGGTGAACCTGCCAAAAAGGCCAAGTGCAACAATATCTGTATGCAAAAGCATCAACACCAATGCCTGCGATCAGAGTCAGACTTTTGATTCCACTTTGAGAAGAGGGTCTCGCCAGCGAGTCCTTAACCATCATAAAAATCAGGGGAGCTAGAAGGGACCCCTTTATTGCGTTTCTCTGCACTTCAAATTACATCGGATAGTGTTCTCAGTTTTCATCCATGCTGTGGGGTGGGTATGGAGTCGGCGAATCCACAGTAACATCAGCCGCCTAGCTTAAGTTTTCTGAGTACTACCCTAATAAAGGCCTTCTTCGGGTTGACAAAGTACCTTTGATTTCAAATCCTTTCTCTGTGTTAAATCCCTGACCTGCACAAGCTGCCTAATTGTGGGAGATGTGATTCGCTCTGCTACAAACCCATTCTACTTTGAGTGCACTAGTTCCGGCAGCACTTTCTGCAACTAAGAGGCTAGAATTTGGCTATATATTTTACAATCCTTATTGAACATTGATGAAGGTCTAATATCACTACTAAAAAAACCTCACCTGGAACCGGCCGAACTGCGCAATTACCGCCCTATTTCACTTCTCCCTGGCATTAGCAAACTGGTGGAAAAATACATCAGCAACTTACTGTCGGCATTCCTTGAATTCCATAACCATCTCCACTCTTCACAAACAGGTTTCCGGCCCCACCAAGGCACCGAAACAGCCCTGTTAGCGGGGGTGGAAACATCAAGAAAGATCTTCAACCAGGGAGGGTCCTCTGCCATAATCCTCCTCGACCTAAGCACAGCCTTTGACACGGTGAACCACCGTAACCTGGTTCCCTGTCTCAAGAAGGTGGGAGTGTCAGGAACAGCCCTGTTATGGCTTCAATCGTTCCTGGAAAATAGACACTTTCATGTATCCGGAGTTGACACCTTATCCAAATCCCTTCCTTTGCAGTGTGGAGTTCCTCAGGGCTCGTACCGGAGTCCCACTCTTTTTAATGCGTATATAGCCCTGCTGGCGGATATTGTATCCCCCTTCAGTGTCCATGTAGTTATATACGCTGATGACACCTAGCTGGTTGTAGAACTGAATCAGGCTGAGCAGTCACCCACAGATCTTCACTCCTGCCTTAGGAAAGTCACCAACTGGATGAGCTTATCCCATCTAAAGTTCAACGGTGACAAAACCGAGCTGATGGTGCTCGGTAACCAGTTAAGCTTCAAATCTTGCACCATGTGGCCAGCCTGTATGTGTTGCAAAATATATATGAATATCCATACAAATTCATGTGTATGCACTTTAAAAGATATCATGCTTAGATAGATCACATTAACATGAGTCCTGGAGCTCAAAAGGGCTTCCTATCTGACCTTGACTGTACAAGCTTCAACAAGCTATTCTGTACCCCCTTAGATGTCACCTTGCTTGTCCTGACTACATGATATTTCTTAAACTGGTTGCGCAAGTTGCTTACACTGTGCCGAGCCAGCCTTTCTGGTCTGCCCAAATCTGGCTGTTTATAATTTGCACGGTGCAGACATTGCACATCCATGTTAGCCATATTTGGCTTGGTGCCTTATTCTAGTTCTGCTGACATGGCATTTCAAACTGTATATAGCACCTAGAAAGTTGTCACTCTGGGAAGAAGCGGTCTGAGAGCCCCTAAGGTGACAGATCTGACTTTTCCTTGCTAATTAGCAATGGTGCATGCTTTTGGTACCAATAAATACATTTCACTCTGTTTCTCAGCAAACCTGCTATGTCTGGCGAGTTTCATTCATTTTCTCCTGGGAGGGTGCCAGTACTTCCCCATCAAAATGGTGTCAGAAAGTGGGAACATTGGAGGACTTTGATGTCACTAATTGGTAAGTGAGATGTAAGCTAAATAACTAACTTGCCTTGCTGCAAGTGACCTTTCAGTCTTTCAAATGTGTATTTAACACATAGTATTAATAAAAGGGGCATTGACTGACATTTAAAATAGACAGGGGTCTGTAGAGAATGTTTTTAAAAAATTTCTCTGTATCAATACACTAATTGATATGTGACATACACTGCAGGAGAGCCTGGGTTAGAGAATAATTTATGTGTACCTACACATATAAGAAGTAGTGAAGCAGGTGACTGATAAGTAACTAAGTTACTTTGTCAATAAATATTGACAAATGGCTAGACCCTTCGGGGGTTTTATAAAATCCATTGCAGTAGACCCTATGCTAGGATGGGGTATTGATTTTACCCACAAAAAGAAACCCTCCCAGAATATAGTGAGTGGAGCTTCGGATTTGCGGATTGCATCAGAACCCAGGGAAATGATTTTGAAATATTCGTAGCTATGTCACGGATGAATGACTGCATTTCAATAGGGCTTTGTTCTTCAGTACTTGACTTCTACGTTTCCTTGATTTAGAGTAAAAAAAATGGAGCGCATTAGTGCATTAGAGAAGGACATTGGTTTTATATGTGATGTCTCTGGCTGGTCCATAACTATTGATTTCCCTCTTTTGAACTCATTTTATCCACTGCCTAACAACTTTTCCCTTGTAGGAGACCTTTTGAACTCAACTTTCAGGGTGTAAGCGCACATTGTGAGTAAAAAAGCAAAATTTCACAAGACAGGATCTCAGATTAAAATAATGGTAAGCTCACTAGAAAGCTGTTAAAAAAACGTCAGGAGAGAAAAATTCAAATGAAGGTAAGAATATGAATTATATAAAATATGTTAAGTGGCTGCACTCATAATGAGAAAGGTTGGACATTTACTCTTGAAAGTGGCAGATGTAAAACTTCTTCCAAGGTTAGAAAAAAGTGGTTGGAGGAAAAGTGAACTTGGGAAACATTCAGATTTTCACATGAGCAAATCTACACCTGCAAATTTGCTCATGGGAAAATGCTGTTCACAAATATTTTCTAGGAGTACTATTTCTTGGCCTACTACTGTAAATTCTTGCGAACTCAAGGAAACTGTATATATGCAATGATATATACCATGCATGCACTTTTGAGACTTTCTTAAATAATTGGGCCTCTAATTTGGCCTGGTGTTAGCCATTATCCTTTTGTGTATATTAAAATCATGCCCGTCACTCTCTATCAGCTGGCATCACTGTGAGTGACAGTATTCTGATCTTTCACAAGGAGCATATTGACACACAAAGTAGTTTTGTACAGTGCCCAGAGCTCCTGTGGCAATGTGTACTTTTTGAGACCAAAAACTATTTTTGCTCTTGCCAATGCTGGTTAGAATAGTGAAGGCCCAGCAGCGCCAACACTGATATGGTTTTACAAAAACCATGCCTAGAAAAAAAAGTCATGCATTGACAAAAACAAAAGACTGACCTCCAATTTCAGACCTACTGGCTTTGGCAATGCTTGTTTATTTTTGTTTTCTATAAATGTATTTAAACTGGCTAAACTGATTTTCCATTATGAATATTTTTGGGAAATACTAGCATACATCAACATGTTACTAAATAATGCTGCAAGGATATGGTACCTAAAATATTATAGTAGTTTAGCAAAGAGCCTGGGAATCTGGTTGGACCAAGATCTCACATTTAAGACCCAGGCGAGAAAAACTGCCGCTGTGTGCTATGGCCTTCTCAGAACGATCCAACAAATTCTTCCCCTGCTCCCCTGTCAAGCTAAAAAGCTCCTGATTCAGGTCCTGATCCTGTCCAGGAAAGATCTTGGCAATTCTCTCCATCTAGGTGCCCCAAATTCAGGGACCACCAGGCTGCAGGTCGGGCAGAACTCGGCAGCCAGATTACTCACAGGAACGAGCAACCGCTGTTCAGCCAAACCCGATCTCAGCTCCCTTCACTGGCTCCTGGTACAGGAGTGAATTTACTTCAAGGCTCTATGCATCGCCCATAAATCTCTGAAGGGAAATAAACCACCCCTCACCAAGGCCCTAGTTAGACCATACAAGGCCTCTAGAAGACTTCGCTCTGACGAGCTCCACCTGGCAGTTGTCCCCAGAATTATGAGGGCCAGATCAGGTGGTCGTCTCTTCTCATATAACTCGGTCAAACTTTGGAATTCCCTCCCTCTCTCCCTCTGGAAAGAACCCAACGACCTGGCTTTCCAGAAACAACTGAAGACCTGGCTCTTCCCCTAAGGGCTTTCCCCCTCTTCCTCAGTCCTGCCACAGCGCTGGGATGCCTCCGTGTAGCCATGCGCTAAATAAAAGTACACTCATTCATTCATTATACTCATTATACTGTCAGGTGCACCCAGAGGGATTTTTTAGATACTGGGTCGATCAAGGCTTCCGTAGTGGTGTTGGTATGGTGACATTCTGAAGCGTCACTTCAGACCTTGTCAGAAGTCTTGGGGCCAGTTGAGTGATATGTGCTTTAAAAAAATTCTCTGTGTCAAAGCAGTAATGATTCCCCATATTTCTCAGAGGTTGACCCAGTCTCTGACGTCAATGGGCCGTTCACGGTCCTTGAGAGGTTGGCAAGGCCTGTCTTTCAATTACACATGGCCTTTTATAACCAATTCTGTGGAAAACATAGCAACAAAACATCTTATTTCCAAGGAGACATGAAATTAGGATGTTTTTGCTTTTAAGTTGATTTCATAAGTGCATCGATATAGAATATACCTTCATATCAAATAATACCATGTTTATGAAGATGTTTGCGAAATGTTCCAGTTGCCAATTTACTAGGTAATGCCATCAAACCTTCAGATGCGTTTTCCATTAAAACAAAATAAATGTAATCCCCCCCCCCACTAGAAGTAGGGCGCCTAAACCTAGTCCGTTTTGTGTAATAGTAAAAAAAAAAAAATTCCCCCGATAGTTTAAGAAGACAGAGTTTGCCTCCCCTTAATAGTTTACCCGCTGAACTCTCATGGTTTCACAGTCGGAAGAAAAGCCACCTTATTACACTGTCTCATGCATCAATCAGTTTGGGGTTGTTCTCCTTTTTAAATACCCTTTCCAGTCTGCTCTCGCGATCCAGCCTGTGAGTAATGAGCCCCTCACAGCAGGGTATGGTGTGGTGGGGCTCCCACAACATAGGCAACAAGAGGTGATATTTCTGGATTATCAAGGAACAAAAAAAGCCTGGCCTCTCCTAAAGGGCCCTGTTAGAAATTGAGTTGCTGGTTGACTGGGTTTTAGCTCTGGTCAAGCAGCAACTACAATCCTAGTCAAGGTAAGAGGCAGGCAAAGCGTTAATCAGCCTGTTCTCACCCTCTGGTAGCTTGGCACAAAGCAGTCAGGCTTAACTTTAGAGGCTGTATTTGAAGTGTTTGTGCAACACTTCAAACAGTAAATCAGTGCAAACACCACAAAAAAATTCCCCACAGGTTAAAAATACAGCAAAACAATCAATAAAACAAGACCAAAACGACAAAGCCAATCAGCAGAACTGGAGATACTGAATTTCGAGGTTTTAAAGTAAATTAATGGCAAGAAGCAAAAAAGTGCTATTGGAGAGATTTGGTCGCGCCAGACCGGGATGAAGTCCCGAGTTCAGGCCAATGGCGACACAGCGCAGGCAGACTACAGGGACCCAGATAGGCCTGTTGAGCAAAGTACCTTAAATTCTGGTTGCGGAGTGTTGCGTGGATCCGCATTGAAGGTACGTCTGACAGGAGAGGCAATGCCTCAGTTCTAAGATGCAATAAGACTGCTGTGCGAGGTCCTGATTCATCAATGTTAAGGATCCTGTAGATGGGGCTTGCGATGTGAAGTCCGGTGTCGAGGATGCGAGGCGCAGCAGAGGCGGTGTGTCTATTCTGATTAGCAGCGAAGCTGTGATGCTGAGATTCAGCATCGTTGTCTAGGCTGCCGTTGGCAAGAGATGCACGGTGTTTGATCCAGGTAAAACCAGAGGTTCCACAGGCGATAAGTCAGCCTCAAGATGCAGAAGGAGGTGGTGATGGGTCTTTTGCAACGGGTTCAATCCATGTAGAAGTGGCGTTGTGTCAGTTCTGCTCAAGGATGCACCGCTCATCTGAGAAGATTTGTCTGTTCTGCTCGAGCGTGCGTCGCTCACCAGAGAGGAGGCGTCGGTTTCTCAGACAGGCACCGTAAGCCCACTTCCAAGGGTCCAGGACTGGGGTGGCACCACTTGTCAGGGTAGACTCACAGTCTTCTGTCCCTATGACTTTAGATCAGGAGGACAAACAACTAGCCCTTGGACTCACTCTGGGGTCAAGCGATGCAGGTCCAGTCTTTCTCATCCAGGCAGAGGGCAGCTGAAGGTTCTCTGAAACATGCCACAAGATAAAGGGAATTGACATAGCATGGGGGCAGTCACAGGACATGATGGTCCTGATATTTGGACTTGATCAAAAAAGGGGAAGCAGTAGTCCAACAGACAGCAGTCCAACAGAGTGTCAGTCCTTCAGCAGCACAGCAGTCCTCATTCCTGGCAGAGTATGCACAGGCCCAGAGGAGTACTGAACTGGTGGTGTCTGAGGTCCAGTACTTCAACCTAGTGGTGGCTTTGAAGTAGAGAGACTTCAAACGATAGGTCTTTAAAGTGACAAGAGGTCACTGTCCTGGCTCCAGACTTACTACAGGAGGGGTATGCAGCACTTTGGGTGGGGAAAAGACACAGACTATTCAGGTGTGAGATTAGCTGTAGCTCCTCCCTCCCATTTTGCCTAAGCTCCCATTGTGTGTGGCTGTATAGTGGGAATACACAAAGCCCAACTGCCACCCACCCCAGACATAAGATCAGAGACAGGCAGCAGGTACCAAAATGACTAAAGTAAAAAAAAAGTGTAATTTTCAGAATTGCAATTTAAAATCCAACTTCACCATAAATTGGGATTTCAAATTGTGATTCCAGAGACACAAAACTTGAATCAGTTATATATTGCCATTTGGAAATTTCTCTTCTGAAATGTAGTGAGGTAATCCCTATGTTATTCTATACAAGATATAGGAAGGTTTGCAGTAGTGAAAAATTACAGAGTATTTCACTACCAGGACATGTAAAACTTAAAAGTGCATGCCCTGCCTTTTAAATATAGAGCACCCCACCCTCTGGGTTGTCCAGGGTCTACCTTAGGGGTAACTAACAAACATATTTACAAAGGAGGGTCCAAGGGAGAACATTTTTAACGACCAGGTAGGCTCCAATCCCCAATAACTAATCATACAACAAAAAGGGAGAATACCCGTCAACCCGTATAGAGACGGAGAATCCAGAATAAGTGAAGTCTAAGAACAGTGCAGATTCAGCCCTACTTTGCTGAGATGAATCTCATCAGCCCACCACACTGGCGGAGCATCGTCATCTGGGAGTTAGATAAATGAATATTGTGCAGTACACCCCTAGCTCGGGGAAACTTTACTGCACTATACTCAAAAAAAGGACGATCAACCAGAGTGTGATCTTAATCAGTGGTGCTGAAAAAATTGCAGTGCAAAAAGGAATAGTGACATTTTAAAAATGGCTACCGGGATACACGACCATACTTTATTAAGTGTTAACCAAGTGCCAAGATTAAAAAGGTGAAAACTGATAGTTTGAAATAATAACTATCTCATAGCGGGACAGGTACGAGCCTGAGTGACACACTTCCTGGTTCCTGACACACTTCCTGGTTCCCGCTCTAGATTAGAGCGGTTAGCGCTCTAGTCTTGGTGCAACAGGGGCTACTTAGGCGGCGAGGAGGTGAGGCATTTTGCGGTAAGGCGGACAGTGGCAGTGTCTGTCGACCCCGCTTCTATGCCAGGTAAAATTGTAATACCCTGCACTTTTACACTGTTGGAGTTGTGGATGAGAAAACGCTACCGCTAAGCAAACTGATAATTTTAAAACTGCATTTTAATATGATTTGACTTGCAAAATCAAACTTTTTATAATTTGTATTATAATTGACTGAGAATTGTAGTACATTCTTAGCTGTGATCAGACGCTATCCCTTAGCGCTGACAGGGGCTCCATAACAGTAAATACTCAGCGCTCTGTGTTACAGCCTGCCCGCCCCGTTCCGACTCGGTATCCAATACCGTTGAGCGGAGGGCGGGACAGGTACGAGCCTGAGTGACACACTTCCTGGTTCCCGCTCTAGATTCGAGCGGTTAGCGCTCTAGCCTTGGTGCAACAGGGGCTACTTAGCCACTCGTCGGAACTAGCGCGCAGCAGTTGCGCACAGGGGGGCGCCTTCTGACGCACCGAAGACAAGCCAAAGACCTGCCCTGTCTGCGCCCGTCCGCGCTAGAACGGGCTAAGGGCTATGGCGAGTCCTGCTGTTCCTCCACATCCCCTTGCTCCAAAGATAGTAACTTATACTTCCAAGGTACTGCGCAGCCTAAATGTCCCCTCTTTACCAGGTGCTAGCTGTACTGCCCAATTAGAGGTTGTGGGCCCCTTTTCATGTCGGCTGTGTCATACCCAATTCACCTGTGCTCAGACATTGACCTATTGCACTTTGAGTCGCGATCCTATGATACTTCCGCCACCTCAAATCACAGACACCGCCCTGCCAGGAAGGAAAAATCTTTTGTGTAACATCAGGTCCCTCTCAAAACATACTGCGGAGGTCTGGGACATGATTACTTCCAATCAACCTGAGCTGTGTTTTCTCACAGAAACATGGCTCAAGCCACATTGCACTCCTGCTATTACTCTTGCAATCCCAGACAATTACAAATTATTGAGACTGGACCGCCCTCTGAAAATTGGCGGTGGAATTGCTGTGGTGTATAAGGAGGAACTAAGAGCTACGATTTTAGAGGAATTTAGTTCCCCTGATATTGAAATCTTGATTTTCAAAATACAGTCATCTTCTAAGGAGAACTACAAAGGTGCCTTAGTCTACAGACCACCGGGTCCATATAAACAATTCACTAATAATTTAGTTGAACTACTTGCCCCATATATTGTTGATAACGATGAGTTTACATTAGTTGGAGATTTCAATGTCCATTGTGAGAAATCGGATTGTAGTGACGCTCAATCACTAATAACCGACCTATCAACTTTAGGTTTATTGCTGAAAAACAGTGGCCCTACTCACCAGGCTGGCCACACTTTAGACCTAGTTTTCTCCAATGTTCAGACGATATTATGCCCACCCGCTACTCAGGTGAGCTGGACCGATCATTTCATCGTGGAATTTACCACACCCCGTAGAGAACCCAGTCCAACATACTCCAGCACTTTGCCTTGCATTCGTAGACAGTGGCATAAAGTTACTATGTCTACTTTTACAGAAAATTGCATTCCTCCTGTCTTTCGGCCTTCGGATGACATTGAAGTAGCTCTCAAGAAATTCGAAGGCGAAATAAGGATAACTATTGATAAAACCGCCCCACTAAAGCTTTTTAAACCCAGGCCAGCAAAAAAGCATGAAGTCTGGTTTTCTGACCACTTACGAACTCTTAAACAAGGAGCCAGGAAACTGGAGAAAAGATGGAGAACTTCCCATCTCCTTGAGGATAAAGAAAGATACTGGGCTGCACTATCCTCTTATCACAAAGCAATACGGTGTGCACGGAAAGCACACATTGCTATCCAAATACAGGAGGCTGGGAACTCCCCTAGAGTTCTTTTTCAGATAGTGCAGACACTTGCTAAACCATCTGCATGTGAAGCCCCTGACATGTCATCGCAAAAATTGTGTGACGAAGTTTCCTGCTTTTTTACTAGCAAAATTGATAGAATTTATGACAAGATTTTATGTACAAATCAGTCCATACCCACCAATATGACATCCCCCTCTGATCCTGTAAATTCCATCGTGGACATACAATCCCTGGACAGTTTTCCCCTTATCTCATGTCTAGAAACTTCTACCCTTTTAAAACGGATTAAGAGTGGAAGTCCAGAGGATGTTATTCCTGCTAAGTTAATGCCTATTCTGGAAGAACATTTAAGTCCACTGGTCACAGAACTAGTAAACCTATCACTCACGTCGGGTACTGTCCCCAAGGAATGGAAGCGAGCACTCGTCAGACCTACCAGGAAAAATACCACCATACCTTGGTCTGACTTGAGTAATTTAAGACCCATCTCTCTGCTACCCTTCTTGGGGAAAGTTATAGAAAAACACGTTAACAAGCACCTGTCCATACACATTGAACAAGTAAAAGCTCTTGATGAATCCCAATCAGGATTCCGCCCCAGATATAGTACTGAATCCACCTTGCTGTCTGTTACCGATGACCTCCACGCCTACCAGGACAAGGGTCTTTCTGTCATCATGGTTCTACTAGATCTATCGGCAGCGTTCGACACCGTGTCTCATTCCATCTTGACTCAACGGTTGTCGAACGCTGGCCTTAAGAACAAAGCCCTTGATTGGATAAGGAGTTTCTTAACAGATCGCACCCAGACAGTCACCATGGGTGCATTTCGCTCGGCGGAAACAGAGATTTCTAAGGGGGTGCCACAAGGCTCATGTTTGAGCCCCGCGCTCTTTAATATCTATGTGGCACCCCTGGCAGGAGTGCTGCGTAGATACGGGTTTGTTCCCGTATCTTACGCAGATGACACTCAGCTCCTGTTCCCTTTTAAGACTCTTTCCGCTGAGGTTAAGAACTCTTTCTCATCTGGTATGGAGGAAGTGGCTAATTGGATGTCGAACAACTATCTCCAATGTAACGTCAGCAAGACGGAGATCATGCTATTTGGGGAAGCCAAGATACTTTGGACCCCTGACTGGTGGCCATCTGAGTTGGGAGCAGTCCCTGAACCCAAACAGGTCGTGAAGAATCTTGGAATTCGACTTGATCACGACCGGTCTTTAAAACAACATGTCAGTTACATTTCGGGGATATGCTTTCACACCATTGGCTTACTCCGCAAAATCTTTCCACTCTTACCCAACTCAACAAGAAAAACTCTGGTTCAGGCACTTATCCTGAGCCGGATTGATTATTGTAATGGGTTGTTACTCTCTGTCAATGAAGGAGTACTGGACAAATTGCAGGTTGTTCAGAACACGGCGGCTCGCCTTGTTCTGAATGCCCCCCCGAGAACTGCATCCAAACCCCTCTTTGAACAATTACACTGGCTTACAGTCAGACAAAGGGCAAAATTCAAAATATGCTGCCTAATCCACAAATGCTTGAACGGACAAGGACCCACCTACCTGGAAAGGAAATTCAAACCATATGTTCCTTCACGATCTCTCAGATCAAGCAATAATTTTCTCCTTGTGGTTCCACATGTCAAAAAAGTTAGACACGGAGGTAGAGCCCTGTCCACCATGGGTCCCAAGATGTGGAATAAGCTTCCTTTGGCCCTAAGGTTATGTAAAGAGCACCTAACCTTCCGGAAACAGTTAAAAACTATCTTGTTTAAAAACGAAATCTAAACATTTCTCCATTGTGTAGTTGCTAATTTACTGGGCATAAAGCGCAGAGATACTCCTGGCGGAGTGATTCTAGCGCTATACAAACTCATAAATAAATAAATAAATAAATAGCAATAGGACAAAGGTCAACATGTTTCAGCCAAAGAGGTAACAATAACCTGGCTTTCGTCAGGACCACGAGTGGTATACGCTACTGCAATAGTGTAAGAAAAATTGTTAGAAAGAATTTAAAGTAATAAATCAAATATTCAAATCGTTGTCATGATGCACCCTACTAGATCCTGGTAAACACAGATGTGCCCAAATATCCAGTTGATACAGGGTGCAATTTCATTCCCATCTTTGTGTGGGAGTAAGCCTCACGTCATCCGGCAACTGCTCGGTTGTTGAGGCCCCGCTCTGTCCGTCGGTACCCCTCTCTTTGACCAAGCCGAAGGGGAGGCATATGTATAAAAAGGGAAGGTTTGAACCTGGCAAAAGTTTGATTGTACAACCAAAAAAATCGGGGGTGGTAGAGGCTAAGGCTAGATTTACCCTCCTTACTGTATATAGTTTTACAAAATTTGAGTATATCGAAAAAAAAGAACCTATGGGGGAACTAGGATTCAACGAAAGTTTGTTGTAATCACCTTATTAGAAAAAGTACTCTTTCTCTAGAGACCCCTCACCCACCAGGGTTTCCCCTAGGTGGCATGCTTCATCATTGGGGTTCCTCTCAATCTCTATGGATTGAGGCGTGTTATAATGGCCTGAGCAACCCCAGGTCCAAGAACTGGTTGAAAAAACAGCCCCGTAATATAATGTTCACATTGCTACTGTCTATGACGTTTTGACTCTGCATCATTTAAGGGTCATCATCAGGACTAACAACATATATATGATGCATTAGCAGTTGATGTGAGGAGTATTAAATGACTCCAGTGAACAGTGATTTAGAGAAAGGCTGGTGTGTGGGATGTGTACTAAATACAACTAGTGGTTCGAGGATCACTAAAATAAAGCAGTTTCAGTGGATTGACTGGGAACACCCTTACCTCTCTCAAAGGATCCTCTTGCATCATATATACATTGGGTTTTTTTTATAACAATTTTTTTTAGAAACAAAAACAGCAGCGGCAATGACAGACAGTACATTGACATCTCAGCTGGAGGTACATGCATTTGAATAGTACAAAATAGCATACAATCTATCGGGAGCCCAAAGATAACACCGGCGTAAGGCTGGTCAGTGTAAAGAGGGTTATATATATACAGTTTTGGGTTTGGGAACACCACTCATCCCCACGGTTGGTTCTTGTTGGCTCAGGGGCTTATGTCAGCCTGTCCGTGCCTACCTGCTCCAATAGTGCCTGTTTCTCCCGTCTAAGTTCCACTGTGGGGGAAATACAGATGTCCCCCCTATATATATTCCATCTTCCCACCTTTTGACCCCATTTCCATGGGCAACCCCTACCTTTATATACAGTTTTCTCCGCTACCATAGCGTGGTCCATGTCCTTAATATATACATTGTTAATCCTGATGATGACCCTTAAATGATGCAGGATTGAAACACAATTGGTTGCGGCAATGTGAATATTAAAATAAGGCAGAGAAGATTGGCACTCTAATAATTCTTGCTAGAATCTTTTCTTTGCAGTGTCAAAATCATGCAAAAAAATCATTAAGTAAGACAAACATCCATATATGCATATAAACATATAGATCATACATATAGATGCATAGAAGGCATTTGGATCAGTTCTGTCCACCATTGGTCTGAGTGCCAATGTCACTCTGCTTCCATCCATGACAGCGAACTACATTGGGCTCAATCCACAATAGAACCATATCTTGTCTCTTGCCCTGTGCATGATGGCCTTTCCTGATCACATATGTACATACAACAGAAAAAGAACGTGCATTAGGGCCAGAGCTGGTTGACACTCTTTTTATAGTTCCCCTTCCATTTCTTTGCTTCTCTTTTTTAATGTTTAAGAGGATACAACTGCTCTCCAGGCAGTATTAACAGGTTGCTTGCTTGTCACTCATTGTATATGCAGTGTGTTGCATCCAAGTGGCTACTTCCTCTAAACCAGGAGACCACTATGGAATGCAGTTGCCCACACTGTATCATTGTTTTACCATTCTGAGATGGTCAACATGTTTGTTCTAAACATTCTTCTCTTTACTGCAGACATTGCATTTTCAGAAGTTACTGTTTATTAGTTAATGAAGACATTTGTTTTATTAGATGACAGCAGGACTTTGCCCCTTTTGGCTAAAGTCCCTAAACTTTTTGCTTTCCCCTTAGACCTTTTTCTAACATGGTTTTGCCAACTTAGATGCTTTGGACACTTTGCAACTGCTAAACAGTGTCAAAGTGCAAGTGCTCCCTGTATAAAGTGTAATGGTAATTGGTTGTTCATGATAGGTATGTTTGCCTTACTAAGTAAAGTCCAGAGTAAAGTGCACTATGTGTGCGAGGGCTGGTAATGCAGCTGCTACTAGTGGGCCTGCAGCACTATTTGTGCCACCCACACAAGTAGCCTTACAAAGGGAACTCAGGCTTGCCATTGCAGGGCCTGCACGCAGTTTGTTAAACTGCCATGTTGTTCTGACAAGTGCACTCACTTGCCAGACCTTACCCTTCCCTTTTATGCTCATCAGACACCCCTATGCTAAGTCTAGGGTACGCACTTGGGCGGGGTGCAGTGCATGTGAAAGGTAGGACATGTACTAAGATGTGTGCCATGTCCTGACAGTGAATTAATCTCCATTTCGTTTTTCACTGTTGAAAGGTCATCTTGCCCATAGGACAGAATGGTGAGGCTGTGTAGTATGTTTTCCAGCTTATCTTCCTAAAAGCTTAAGGTGGAAAGGTGAAGTTTAGTATGCCTGAACTCACAGTGTAATAACACATCTTTTTATGAAGGGGGACTTTGCACTGTGTGTTTAGAAGTACTTTCTTTTTTTGAAGTGGCTGAGCTTTTGTGCACTAACATTTCTGTGTTTATCTGCCTGGCTGTGGATTGACTTCTGGATTTTAAAGCGACAGGATCTGGGGAATGTCTTGACCCAGGGGATGAGGTGAGACAGCAACAGGCTGGCCTGCACCTGTAGTGTAGGGGAGGAGAAACCCCTGGAGGTGAAGAGGCCTGGGTTACTGCTATAAAACAATTGTCCCATCTCCTGCTGAGTGATTGAGAATCCAGACCCCCACTAATCAAAGGAAGAAGGTGTCACTGGCAGGGAGGCACCCAAAACAGGTTTGAATAGGGGTCAGTGCCCCCTGAAACACAAAGACTTCAAAGCCATTGAGGGGTATAACTGAGCACCGAAGCCCCTGAACTTTGGAGAATAGTGTGAACAAGACTGGAGCTACTGCGTGGTCAAGAGGACCTTTGCCAAGAATGAAACAACTGAAGAGACTGAAGGATAGGACTGACCCTTGCTGTGTGTTCCGGGGCTGGCCTGCAGTTTGCGGTTTTAACCAAGGAAAGGCTAAAGGGACTTTTCTGTGTGCTGTGTCCCCCTGCTTAAAAGGACTTTGCTGAGTGCTGTGTCCTGAAGTAACTTATCCCCAAGGGCCAAAGCTGAGCTGGCTCCCTGTTTCAGAAACACAGGAACACAAACGTTTCCATGAGAGTCTCAGCGGCACTGTGTGTGCGTGCTTGTTGCAGCCTGAGTCCCTCATAAAGCGTGCCCTGTGACCATGGGCCTGGAGTCCAAGCAAGGATCAGCGATGCGATGTGTGTGTGTGCTTTGTGCAGCCTGAACCCCTTTGTGAGGAGTGTCCAGTGATCATGTGCACCGGAATCCAAGTGAGTCTCATCGACGTTGTGTGCGTTGTGCACCATAAGGCCTTTGAGAGGATTTGCCTGGTTATCGTGTGCACCGGAATCCAAGTGAGTCTCATTGACACTGTGTGCGTGTGCGTTGTGCACCGTGAGATCTTCAGGAGGATTTGCCTTGTTATTGTGTGCACCGGAGTTAAAGTGAGTCTCAGGGATTCTGTGCACATGATCTTCGTGCAGCCTGAGACCTGTGTGTGGAGTGCCTAGTGATTGTGCACCTGAAGCTTAAGGAACTTGTTTCGTTTTAACTCTGTTGCCACTGTTACACTGAACAATGTACTTCTTCATCAAAGACTCATTGTTCATAAGGGTTAGGATGGCAAAGTGAGGTACAGGGTAAGTTTTAAAATGAGGCTTGTATGCATCAGCCTTTGTACAGCACCCCTTCAAGCTGCACAATGAAAGTAATGCGGTATTCCAGGAGTGCCCTTTCAGAGCATAAGGCTTTTTGCAGAATTAATTGAAAATGAACTATTTGACCCATTTTTTTCAAAATCGCCTCCTCCACAAAAGTCTGCTTGGAGAAGATGTGATTGATCAATCTTAATCCAACCTTGGGCATTGTCCATGCAGGAAGCACATGGTGCCAGTGATGGAGCAAGGATTCGCACATAAAGCGACTTGCTTGAACTCATGAACCTCAAATAACCTTAATAGTATTAATCAACCTGTGTGTTTTACTAATCTGCCCTTATTCTGACATTTTGGGTGTCCCAGAGACGCTTGCCTATGTGTTTACTAAACCTAATACGCTTACTACCAAAATGGCTGCTGCTACGCGGGAATTTCTTCTGCGCATGCGTCGGTCATAACCATGTGATGTGACGTACTCGCAGTCTTGGTGGGAATCCTTTTGCACTCGCGCAGTAGAATTAAGATGGCTGCTTTATGTTCTCACATGCCTGAAGCTTGCATCGATGGTTTGGCTATGCTGTTTGTTCTGCACTGATCTTAATGCTATAGTTTATTGTAAAGTAATGGGAATAGTATAGTGACTCATGGTATACAGTGCAATCATTTTTTCTGTGTTCTAAAACTGTTTCTTTTCCATTTTATGGTACATTACGAAATGTGGCCTGCCTTCCCCCGCTGTACTCCATTTTGCTCGAAACTGAGTCTGCGCGAGATCCGCAAGCCACCTGAAGCAGATGACCTTTGAAGTTCTGCCAAGGAGCTGACTGACTGAGAAGTTACTCATGGAAATCTCACCTCGCGAACCCTAGTTGCATACATTGTATTAGTGAAAAGAACATGTATTGTTGTAAACCATGGGAACCTGAAATTCAAGGGGCGGTCTGAAGAATGTAAATAGGGGGCTTGAGAAAGTCAAATCCTAGGAGGTGTGATGACCTGTCCTTTCTTTTTGTCCAATCGAAATTGGGATCCTTACACTTGCAACATTTGGGGGGTGGTACACTGACCCGAAAACAGTATAACTAGCCTAGGTTTAGCTAGAGAAATTGTCCGACTTGTCCGAATGGCTGACCTGGCACTGACCCTACGCACTCAATAGCTGATCAAGAAACAGAGGTGCTGCGGAGCACTCTGTCCGACCGACTCACAGACCCAATCGGGGTTTTGAGAACCTTAAGTGCTGGCGAAGCACTTTGCTGGGGAATTCGAGAACCCAATCGGGGTTTTGACTGATGGCTGCAGAGAGGGTGTAGCGCAGGCGTTGCAACTGAACTGCGGGTGCTGGTCTTACCTTGGTGGTCCTGTCCTGATCCTAATCTGGTTTTCTTGTCCTGGTTTCCCATTCTGCACCTGCTGGCCTACTGGCGACTGCATTTCCTTGGGGTTTCTCCCGTCCTTAACTGACCCGTCCTTAACTGACCCGTGGCCAGGGTTGGTCTCCACACTGTTCTAGGTAAATATATATCTGTGAGGGAAATACACTTACGTCCTTTCCTTGCTTACTGAAACTGCTAACGTCTTATATGCGCATTTGTTCCTTTTCTTACCCTCCCTGTGCTAACGAATAATAAAGTTTTATACTTTAGCTGTTTATTAGCATGTACCATTTTTCTTCCCATTCTTTAAGTAAAATTGTGGAATACCGTTCATGAAATATAGATGTTCCTTTTCTTTACCCACCTTTAGCTGAATTAAAGTGGTTGCTCTGAATTATTAGCGTGTTCCACTCTTCTTACCTTCCCTATAGCTACTTAGTTATTCCTTTTTGGAGTTATTTCTCCTTTCTAGAAATACTCACATTGTGATATACTAGCAGGTTCCTTGGTCTTACCTTCCTGTAGAATTCTAATGGTTGGCATAATCTATTTTCTACATAGTTACACGATTTTCATGATTTTGGTCATTGATAGCTTACTCACTGTGAATTTCCTGCTTTCTGACTTTGATGAAAACTAGATAAAGGTTTTCAAAACTTCCTGAGTCTGTGGTTATTATAAAGAGTGCAAAAATTATAAATGTTACTGTATTTTGGTGACTGCTTATCTTTTGCAGCTAGCTCCCTGATCCATTGTGATCATAGGTACTTGTGACAAGGAGTGGTAAGTCAGGTACATAGGAAATAGGTAGGAACGAATTAGGGTTATTGGTAGTAGCGTGTAGGTTAACCGATTAATAAATATGGTGAATTGAATTTATGGGCCCAAGTGTGCATATGGTAAAATTGTTGGTCAGGTGACCGGCGCGCTCTATCAGTAATTTTCTGGTAGCAGAGCTATGGTTAGGGACTAGTTAAAGGTAGGTAGGACTAGTTAAGATAGGTAGATCGGTAAACTGCTGCTAACTGTGAAAATGTTATTGCTGCTAAAAGTATTGATCGATCAAATGAAAAAAGTGTTTTAAATTGTTTGAAATGTTATGAAATGTTTTAAATTTTTCTCTGATATGCTGTTATATTGATATATGTATTAACAAAACTCGTTAGTGACTGTTATATGTTTGTTTGGAATCCCCTGGGGCAGAATAGCGGGTGGTGAGGAGAATCCACCTCGCAGTGAGGTCAGTGGCTCGAGGAAAATTGGTGCAGGTTGGGCAGAACTGGAAGCACTAATTAGGGTTTCTGTATAAGTGTATGAATAAATGATAGCAAAGAGTTCGTTGGCAAAACTTCCATTGTGATATCACCTAGTAAGGGTCACACGGAAGGAGTAGCAGGTTTGTCTGAGCTTGTTTGATAGCAAAGGGGTTCATTGGTGAAACTTTTGGCTTAGTATATATCCCTGAGTGGATCAGTCGAAGGATTAGCAGGTTCTCTAATGCTGGTGTGAAGAGTAGGCAGAAGGGATCTACTCGCAGCATATGAAAAGTAAATAGAAGAGATCTACTTGCAGTGAAACAAATCTTTAATTTCTAGACACTCGAGTACAGTGGCGAATGTTTTTGCGTTGTAAAATAAACAGAGCACTTGCACTTTAAATAAAGAATAACAATTTACGATACCTTGTGAAGGAGGGAGTCAGTAGCGGAGCTGCTCTGACGTCACTCAGTGCCGTGCTGATATTGATCGAGACAGCAGGCGTGTAGCTGAGATAGCAGTGTAAAGGAGGGGAGAGCACAGGAGCGTGAGAACTCGTTTCACGAGAAACGCCGTGCACCCATTGGTTGAAGTTATTTGAAACTGCACAGTTGGTTGGTTGCAGAAAAATAAAAGACGCATTTGTATTGGAAGTGAATTTGTAAACAAAAGTATTTGCAGAAAAGAAGTATATGTGGTATTCGAATCATCGCAAGTCCCGACCGGATCCTAGATATCAAGGTTTTGTGAGAGATCAGTGGAGAACAGCTAGATATAACATTATGTACGGGAGAAAGAGAAAAAGGACATTTGTAGACAAGGTAAAGAATTATTTCAAGAAAGACAAGCCTATCAAAACTAGAGAAGGAGTTATCATTCCACCACCTAATACTCCCGCATCATTTATGATGTTTGACAGAGGCTACCATGCTTGCATGTGGTTAGAAAATTGGGTGGAATATACTAAAGATGACGGAATATTGGCATTTCCGTTAGAAGGTACATTTAATGGCAGGATTCTGTTCAATTTGAGAACCCGAATTAATGATTTGCATCCCAGACCTAGACTAACGCAATATGAAGCATTAGAAGAATGGGAAATAGAGGCTTTTGAGCGAGACAGACCCAGAAATGACAAAGGGTTAACAAAATTTTACCCGAAAGTAAATAAAGAAACCCGAGAAAAAAGAATGAAGGAATGGAGACGAAACATGATGGTAGAAGGACTGTACCCTGTAATAACAGTAGAAGAGCCCATGGGAGGGAAAAGGACAGAAAAGACCAAGCATTTAATGACCAGTGGTGATTCAGATGATTATTATCTCGATGATTTGTTAATGAAAAATCCACCACCTTATAAGGAAGGACCAAGAACTTTAAATGCGAGAGATCCATGTCTACGACCTCCTTATCAGGAGGAATCAAGATCCTGGAGTACGGGAAACCCCTTTTTGAAACCTAATTATGGTGAGGGATCGAGTATGACACACCCAACTGCCCCGAATTATAATCCTACCTTAACTCTGCAGATAGTACATGAAACATCCATGGAAAAGGTACTGCAGGATAGTGAACGAGAGGCTTTAATTAAACAAAGAACATAATTAATTCAGAAAATCTCCCAATTGAATACCAGTCCTGAAGCTCTGACAATCTCAGTAACTATTGGACCAGTTGTTCCTTTGTACGGGGATAAGCAAGGTAGTCTGAAAACTCCAATTATAACCCCATCTGTAGTACAGCCGAGAAAAGAGCCCTTGATAGTAGATGATCAGGCAAGTGAACGCGAATCTGTGATTTCCTTGATGGACTTGCCAATAAGGGAACCAGAAGGGAGTTCACAGAGGAAAACACCCCATTTACTTCAAGAGAAGTTCAAATTGGGTCATCTTCAGGTACTAGAAGTGCTACAGTAGTGACTCCTGAATAAATTGACAGTTGGACCAGAGAATTAGAGAAACCAAATCCTCAGCCAAAACCATTGGATATATACAAACTAAGAATAGAACTGGAGGAACTGATGGCTGGGAATGTGGGGTTGGACAGGCTAAACACCCTTAGTGAGGAGGAATTGTTATTCATTTGTAAAAGTCTAACCCGTAATACCAGAGTGTACCATGAGAAATTAATGGACACAGCAGCTAGTATGGGAATAGACATTGGCCGATCTAAAGTTTTGCAAAAACCTTACAGAGCAGAATTCTCAGACAAAGACTTGGAGAACATGAATGTGTCAGGGTAAAAGGTACAGATCAGAGAATTGTTAAACCTATTACAAAAATGGGGAGATTTAGAAAAATGGAAAGCCAGGTGGGCCAAGAAAAAAGAAGGTAGTAGATCAAAACAAATGACACCTGAATATGTTTTAAAAGAAGCAGGAAAGATAGAAAAATTAAATCCTATGCAAGAAGTACCAGGTGGAGGATATGTACATGTTCCATGGTACCGACAGGATATTGTGTCCTTTACAACGGACTTGCCAAAATTGCGAGACAAAACTGTAGACTGGTATAGACAGGTCGAGAGATTTGTGAAAGTTCAAAAATGTCTCCTGAAAGATCTGGATGTTTTCTTTGACATTGTAGTTCCTGTAGGTTTATGGACTGAATGTAAAATTGCTGTTGATTGGCCTAGTGAAGAATTCCCAAGGGACCCAAAGACAGGGGCTCCTTCAGGGGATGTCATGCGGAAATACGATCTGGTAATGCTGTATCTGAAAGGAAAGGTGCCTGCAAAAGAAACTGATTGGACCCGAATAGACAGAACTACCCAGAATCGAGATGAAACTGTGCATTCATATTATGAGCGACTGTTACAGGTGTTCAAGGCTTACAGTGGTCTGGACAACATTGAGATGAAAGACATGACCCACTTTATTTATCGATTTGTGTTAGGGTTGAGGCCTGAAATCTCTCAGTGGATCAAAGACAATACAATCTGCTGGCAAGCTAAACCAATTGATGAAGTCCTGAAGTATGCTAAATACTGCTAAGATGAGCTGGCAGATAAACGGAAAGAGTTAAAGGAAAAGGTCATGTGGGCACAGGTAAAGTTAGCAGAGCACCAGGAACAGCAGTTAAGCAAAATAACTAATAATCAGAGTCAGGGCCCTGGGGGTGGGGGAAAGCCCAGAGTAAAAATGAGCCGAGAAGAGGCAAGTAAGAAGTTTCCCTGTCACGGGTGCGGAAAAATAGGTCACTGGAGAGACGAGTGTAAAGCTGTACAGAATGGTAATGTGCAAATTAATGATTTAAATCCACAGACGCAGAATGAGACTCCACGGAAGACCCAGCAGCAGGTAAAACAGAATCAGTTGCCTCGTGCACCTAGGCCAAATTATAGGAGCAAAGCACAACAGAGTGAAGACACTGAATGTTGGGAAGGAAGGGAGGATAGAAATGCAGCAACTTCACAATTTCTGTTAAATGACACATTTCTCTGTGATGACACCTACTGACGGTGCCTGATGGGGGAGGACGGGGAGTGCGTGCTTGGCGCCTCCTTGCCGGTGGACCAGTCAGGGCCATACATTGAAGGAAAGGTTGAAGGAAATGACGCCACCGTTCTGTTGGACACTGGTGCTACCCGTTCTACTGTGAGAACAGCAGACGTTCCAAACCTACCCCTCTCGGGAGAAGCGATCCAAGTAGTGGGTGTTTCTAATCAGCTAATTAGTACCCCAGTTACAGAACTCATGGAGATTAAAATTGGGAATTTTAAAGAAATGCATAGATTTGTTGTTTGTGATTCCAGTCCTGTAAACCTACTAGGACAAGATTTGTTGTGCAAAATGAACTGTACTATCTTTTGCACCCCAAATGGCGTCGAAATCCAGACCCCAGATGAAGACGGAATTTACAAATTAATGTTAGCAAGACCAGACTCAGAAATTAAACGACTGACAATACAAGACTTACCTGAAGAACTCCAAGAAACAGTGAAACTAGAGGTATGGGATTTTACTGGAAAAGATGTAGGATTAATGGCAAAAGTTGACCCTATCAAAATAGCCATAAAAGAAGATGCAGTCTACCCAAATACTAAACAGTACAAAATGAGTACAGAGGTAAAAGCAGGAGTTGCTATTGAAATCAAACGATTGCTAGAAGCAGGCATATTGCAAGAAGTGTTGAGCAGTCCTTGCAACTCACCGATAATTGGCATAAAGAAACCTAGTGGTAAGTACAGGGTCGTGCAGGACCTGCGCAAGGTTAATAAAATCGTAGTTCCTTGCTGTCCTGTTGTGCCGAACCCTGCAGTGATTCTATACCAAATACCGTGGAATGCTGGATGGTTTACCGTCATTGACTTATGTCATGCATTCTTTTCAATCCCATTACATCCAGACAGCAAATTTCTTTTCTCATTTGAATTCGAAAGTCATGTGTACGTCTGGAATCGTGTTCCTCAAGGGTACACGGAAAGCCCTTCGATTTTTAATCAGATTCTAAAAAAGTGCCTTGAAACCCTAGTATTGCCCAGAAAATCAGTCCTGGTGCAATATATAGACGACCTCTTGGTGGCGTCTAAGAGCAGAAAAGACTGTGTGACTGATACCATTGCCTTACTGAACCATTTAGGTGAAGGCGGCCATAAAGTATCGCCAGAAAAACTGCAGTTCTGTACCTCTTCAGTAAAATATCTGGGGCACCAGATAGAGAGAGGTATCAGGAAAGTTACCACAGAAAGAATTAGAATAATTCGAAACATGGAATTACCAAACACTCAAAAAGATATCAGAATGTTTCTAGGAGTAGTAGGATACTGTAGGCAGTGGATTGTGGGATTTGCAGTCCTAGCAAGACCATTGATAAAAATGACAAAGAAAGGAGCAAAAGATCCAGTGGAATGGGATGATGAAAGCATGACTGCTTTTGTAAAATTGAGAGAATGTCTGTGTACTGCTCCTGCATTAGGAATGCCTGACTATTCAAAAGATTTTGCACTTTTCTGTGAGATACGAGATAATTGTGCACTTTCAGTCCTGACCCAAATTCATGGTTTGACCCGACGTCCAGTGGCATATTTTTCTTCCACTTTGGACCCAGTAGCAGCTGGATTACCTGGATGCTTGAAAGCTGTAGCCGCAACATGCACAAGTTTAGAACAAAGTGAGTCCATTGTGATGGGACATCCAGTAACTGTATATGTTCCACATTCTGTTGTGATTCTACTGACAAGAACTAAAACTCAGTACCTCACACCTAGTCGGCTGACTAAGTATGAGATAATCCTTGTAGGTGCAGGAAACGTGACTATTGCTAGATGCAATATTCTGAACCCAGCTACCTTACTGCCTAACTCATTCGCAGCAGAAGTGAGGGAGGAAACTGAACATGACTGCATTGACTTGACTGAGTTTAGTACAAAACCACGCCCAGACAAAGGAAAATCCTTTAATTGATGAAGATTATGAGCTGTTTGTAGACGGCTCATGCATGAGACATGAGGAAGGTGGCCTAAGTGCTGCCTACTCAGTGTGTACTCTAGGAGGTCCAGTGGAAGCATCCTGCTTACATGGAGTCAAGTCTGCATAAGTAGCTGAATTGGTTGCATTGACAAAAGCCTGCAAATTTGGGAGGAACTCAAAGATAACCATATATACTGATAGCCAATATGGTTATGGGGTTGTGCATGACTTTGGCCAGTTACGGATGCAAAGGGAGTTCCTGACTTCTTCAGGCACCCCTATCAGAAATGGAAATTACGTGCAGGATTTACTGGAAGCAATCCAGTTACCAAAAGAATTGGCTGTGGTCAAGTGTGCTGCTCACAAATCTGGCGATGACAAAGTGACAGCAGGTAATCGATATGCTGACCAATTAGCCCAACATTGTGCAAAATACCGAATAGCCATCAATATAAAGGTTGGGGAAAACGGAAACAGCTGCCAACTTATGATGCTAGAGGGAGTGAATACATGGGAGGAAGTGAGAGACTTACAAGAAACAGCAGAGCCACAGGAAAAACAAAGGTGGAGAAACTTTGGTTGCCAGAGGAGGGTGGAAGATGGTGTCATTGTTTATGCGGATGGTATGCCTGTGTTGCCAGACTGTCTGCTTGCTCCTATGGCTAGGTTGATACATGGAGACACACATTTAGGCAGAGACGCGATGATTCACATGTTTCGCCAGACCTGGTTCAATTCGAAATTCAAAAACGTAGCAGAGGCACTCTGCCAGAGGTGTCTGGTTTGTCAGCAATTTAACCCTGGAAAGAAAACTGGGGTATTACCAGGAACAATTGGAAAGGCAGAGGGCTCCTTTATTCGACTACAACTAGACTTTATTCAGTTACCCCCTTGTCGAGGAATGAAGTACCTACTTGTCACTGTCTGCCTGTTTTCAAAGTGGGTGGAAGCTTACCCCGCACGGAGAAATGACAGCATTACAGTAGCTAAACTAATACTTCGGGAACTTATACCTCGTTACGGTTTCCCAGTCACGATTGAATCTGACAGAGGGAGTCATTTCCAAAATGAAATAATTAAGCAGATTTGTGAAGCATTCAAAATCACGCAAAAACTGCACTGTGCATATCGCCCAGAGGCTTCTGGAGTGGTAGAACAACTGAATGGCACAATTAAAGCAAGATTGGGAAAAATGTGTGAATACACTCAAATGGAATGGCCTGATGCTTTGCCACTTGTATTGATGGGACTCAGAAGTATTCCAGACCGGAACACGGGCTTGAGCCCCCATGAGATACTAATGGGAAGAGCAATGCGACAAGCATGGGTGCCAGGATACAAACTGATAAGCACATCTGATGATTTGGTACTAGAATATTGTAAAGAGCTAGCTGACCAAGTGCGTTCTCTCTCTCACCAGGTTGGGGGAGACGCCGTCGCCAGGCCGACGACTCCAGCACATGACCTGAATCCAGGTGACTGGGTCGTAATAAAGAAACACTCTCGGAAGAGTTGCCTTGCACCAAGGTGGGGAAAGCCACGACAGGTGATCCTAGTAACCACCACAGCTGTGAAGTGTGCAGGAGTACCTCGCTGGATCCATGCCAGCCATACAAAGAGAGTGACTGAACCTGAAGAAACTGAGGCTGAAGGTTGTGCAGCTGAGGGGTCCCAAGATATCGGTCCTGAAGTAGCTGAAGAGGAACAACCGAGCTCCAGTCAAGATGATTGGGTCCCAATAATCGACCTGACTATCGACCCTATACGAACCAGAAGACAAATCTATTTAGATAGACAGTGGGACAGTGAGGACGAGACAGGTATAGAAGAAGGTACTCAGATCATCGAAATCCAAGTCAAATCTGATTCTGAGGAGGACCAGATAGGGAAAGAACAGGTAATTGACACTCCACCGAAAACACCTGCGACAGAAGAGGGACAGATAGAAATTAGGGCGGAAGTTCAAGCGGAAGAAAATCAAGAGTTTGAAGAGCTTGAACAGGATCAGATAGGATTAGACAATTGTGTTCAGGAAGAAGAAATCGAAACAGATCAAAGCCACAATCAGCATACACCTGAACAAGGCCAGTTTAGTGGTCAGGCAGAAGAAACTGATGAAAGACCTGGACCTAACCAGTTAGGGGGAAATACAGAAGATTAACTTGAACCAAATGTGCCACAACTGAACGAAAACAAAAGAGTGTTTGAAGAAGGCCAAGACACAGTGCCAGTTAAAAGACTCAGAAAAGGTGACTCAGTACCCAGATTTGTGAAAAGACTGAGATTACGACTAAAAACAATAAATGAAGAGTCTGAACAGGTAAATGAGGTCTCAATTCAAACTGACCCAGCGGTGACAAAGCCAAAGAGAAGAAGTGCTCGTATAAAGAAACTGAATAACAAGTATCCAAGCCCCGAGTGGACTTACTTTGTACTGGAAGAATTTGAAAATGTGGAAATAAGTGACGAAAGTGAGGAAGAGTTGATTGCTGACGAGGCTGAAGGAGAAGCGAAACCAACCTGAAAAGTTGCTCGAGAAAGCAAGCTGGGTAGAGTTACAAAGAGGGGTTGAAGCTTCTTTTAAGCCAAAATGTCTGATTCTTCTGTGAATGGGAGACTGAGACGAAGTTGTTTAAAAACATGCTGCCAAGTATGTTTATGTAGTGTAGCAATAGTACTGATACTTTGGATAGGAATAACAATAGCCATTCCTTCTATGATGAGTAAAGACCCAAACCTGTACCCAAATATTCACTTACCAAAGGACACTGTAGAATCACACACTAGAAATACACCACAAAGAGTAGATGCTCCAGAGAAGCCACTTAGTTTTAAGCAAACAAAACTAGATTTAGAATCACCAGATGAGGAAGGATTACATTACAATAAAATCAAGAACAAAACACATTTAAATGTTTTCGAAAACTTGTTAGTACATTATGTAGAAGCTATGGAGATAGATGACTTATGTCTGCATGAAGCTACCTACTTCGGTTGCTGAAGGTGTGACGTACCACCACTTACCCTATGGAATTTCCTGTAGTATATTAACTAGTTTATTTTATAGAAGACTATCTTTACAGTATTATTACTCAAACCTTGATGTGACATTTTCTGAACTTCCTGTCCGAAGAAACCTAAACCCTGTACATACAACTAGAGATGTAGCAAAATACATGAGTGATTATTTTCTAACTGTAGGTAAAATAGACATAGATAACGCACACAAAGATAACTTGACCTGTTCATTACACGAAAAAGAGAAAATGTTTTTAAATATGGTAGAGAAGAGAAAGTTTCCAAAAGAAAGCCAAGGATAAAAATCAGAAAATTCCTAAATGGGCCGAAAGCATAGAAAGCACCTCAAATGGTGGGGCTAATGCTGCCATGTTGCTGGATTTCGAAAAGAAGGTGAAACGTTGTCTTAAAAGAGAGAAAACTAGTTATTATAACAATATCTTCATTGGTTCCAGTGAATGCGAACACAATTACAAGGTAATTGGGGGTTGGGGTTTCAAAGATGGGTCGGAGCCTGTGTTTCCTGTAATTTATTTTATATGTGGGAACAAGGCTTATTTCAAATTGCCCGACCATTGGTACGGAAGCTGTTATTTCGGTATTGTCTTCCCAAAGATATACCATGTGGGGAAAATCACTGGAAGCACTGAAAGAACTAATTAATTAGTACGTAGTAAGAGAGAAAGTGTTGGTGAAATAGTAGGTGATATATTCAGTGCATTGATACCTGCAGTGGGAGTGACTCTGAATACACACAGAATTTGCAAATTATCAACAGTAGTAGATCGGTTATCAACTGACACTTCTGGAGGTTTCCTGATGGTCAATACCGAAATGGTTGCGATCAGATCAATGGTTTTACAAAATAGACTTGCTCTTGATACATTATTAGCAAAAGAGGGCGGAGTCTGCAGAATGCTGAAAGCGCAACATTGTTGCACCTACATACCTGACAAAAGTGTGGAAATCAAAGGGTATGTGAGGAACATTACTAATTTGGAAAAAGAGCTTAAACCACTGGAGGTTGATAGTGCCTGGAAGAGACTTACTGATGCTCTCTCTGCTGTAGGTCATTCGTTTTCTAACTTAGGTAAAAGTCTTTTGAGTAAAGTACTGATGCCAATAGCGGGAATAGGGTTAGTAATGTTTATAATAGTAATTTGCTGCAAATGTCGAAAACACCAAAAGAAGTATACTGTGAACAAGAAAGGTGTGAAACGAAATGTTGATGAACTTGAATTAGAAGGACTTAATAATCAGATTTATAAAAGGGTGAAAAATTCTCACCCTAATAAAGAGACTGAGAAAAAGCTGAACAGAATGTTTGAAGAGATTGAACTGGGTAAAATGTGAAAAGTTGGCATCTGGTTCTATTAATTAGTGATGATATAAAATATCATCAAAGAGGGGATTGATGGAGCAAGGATTCGCACGTAAAGCGACTTGCTTGAACTCATGAGCCATAAATAACCTTAATAGTATTAATCAACCTGCGTGTTTTACTAATCTGCCATTATTCTGACATTTTGGGTGTCCCAGAGACGCTTGCCTATGTGTTTACTAAACCTAATACGCTTGCTACCAAAATGGCTGCTGCTACGCGGGAATTTCTTCTGCGCATGCGTCGGTCATAACCATGTGATGTGACATACTCGCAGTCTTGGTGGGAATCCTTTTGCACTTGCGCAGTAGAATTAAGATGGCTGCTTTATGTTCTCACATGCCTGAAGCTTGCATCGATGCTTTGGCTATGCTGTTTGTTCTGCACTAATCTTAATGCTATAGTTTATTGTAAAGTAATGGGAATAGTATATTGACTCAAGGTATACAGTGCATTAATTTTTTCTGTGTTCTAAAACTGTTTCTTTTCCATTTTATGGTACATTACGAAATGTGGCCTGCCTTCCCCGCTGTACTCCATTTTGCTCGAAACTGAGTCTGCGCGAGATACGCAATCCTCCTGAAACAGATGACCTTTGAATTTCTGCCAAGGAGCTGACTGACTGAGAAGATACTCATGGGAATCTCACCTCGCGAACCCTGGTTGCATACATTGTATTAGTGAAAAGAACATGTATTGTTGTAAACCATGGGAACCTGAAATTCAAGAGGCGGTCTGAAGAATGCAAATAGGGGGCTTGAGAAAGTCAAATCCTAGGAGGTGTGAGCACCTGTCCTTTCTATTTGTCCAATCGAAATTGGGGATCCTTACACTTGCAACATTTGGGGGGTGGTACACTGACCCGAAAACAGTATAACTAGCCTAGGTTTAGCTAGAGAAATTGTACGACTTGTCCGAATAGCTGACCTGTCACTGACCCTACGCACTCAATAGCTGATCAAGAAACAGAGGTGCTGCGGAGCACTCTGTCCGACCGACTCACAGACCCAATCGGGGTTTTGAGAACCTTAAGTGCTGGCGAAGCACTTTGCTGGGGAATACGAGGACCCAATCGGGGTTTTGACTGATAGCTGCAGAGAGGGTGTAGCGCAGGCGTTGCAACTGAACTGCGGGTGCTGGTCTTACCTTGGTGGTCCTGTCCTGATCCTAATCTGGTTTTCTTGTCCTGGGTTTCCATTCTGCACCTGCTGGCCTACTGCATTTCCTTGGGGTTTCTCCCGTCCTTAACTGACCCGTGGCCAGGGTTGGTTTCCACACTGTTCTAGGTAAATATATATCTGAGGGAAATACACTGTTCTAGGTAAATATATATCTGTGAGGGAAATACACTTACGTCCTTTCCTTGCTTACTGAAACTGCTAAAGTCTTATTTGCGCATTTGTTCCTTTTCTTACCCTCCCTGTGCTGACGAATAATAAAGTTTTATACTTTAGCTGTTTATTAGCATGTACCATTTTTCTTCCCATTCTTTAAGTAAAATTGTGGAATACTGTTCATGAAATATAGATGTTCCTTTTCTTTACCCACCTTTAGCTGAATTAAAGTGGTTGCTCTGAATTATTAGCGTGTCCCACTCTTCTTACCTTCCCTATAGCTACTTAGTTATTCCTTTTTGGAGTTATTTCTCCTTTCTAGAAATACTCACATTGTGATATACTAGCAGGTTCCTTGTTCTTACCTTCCTGTAGAATTCTAATGGTTGGCATAATCTATTTTCTACATAGTTACACGATTTTCATGATTTTGGTCATTGATAGCTTACTCACTGTGAGTTTCCTGCTTTCTGACTTTGATGAAAATTAGATAAAGGTTTTCAAAACTTCCTGAGTCTGTGGTTATTATAAAGAGAGCAAATATTATAAATGTTATTGTATTTTGGTGACTGCTTATCTTTTGCAGCTAGCTCCCTGATCCATTGTGATCATAGGTACCTGTGACAAGGAGTGGTAAGTCAGGTACATAGGAAATAGGTAGGAACGAATTAGGGTTATTGGTAGTAGTGTGTAGGTTACCCGATTAATAAATATGGTGAATTGAATTTATGGGCCCGTGTGCATATGGTAAAATTGTTTGTGGGGTGACCGGCGCGCTCTATCACCAGTGAGGGAAGTTGGTGGCAGTAACTAAGGAAGCCTATTCTGGCTCTTCAGATTGGTATGCTATTGAAGCCAGGAAAATAAATAACATGCAGGGGTGCGAAACGCTTGCCTCCCCTCAGGCCACTTTCTACTGCACCCAGGGACATTTTATGGAAAACACGGTAGAACAATACTTGTGCCAGGCCTACTTGGTAGACCAAGATTCTTTCAGTGTTTTCTCTATCCCTATTGGGTCAGTTTGGACGCTTTTGGTGTCCTCTTGTTCTTGGTAGACTGATCTAGCTAGTAGGAGGTTTTTCTGTAGATTTCTTGCCTATTACCCCCATCCCCCAACATGGCCATCGGGGTGGTCCTGGTGTGTCCACACTGCCCAGTTACCTAGCCTTTCATTTTTCCCCCGGGAGTCCTGCATTAGCTGCCATAACATTCGCCATGTTGAGGCCAGCCAATCATGAGCTCCCTATTACCTTGAAATGGGCCTATAAGAGGGTATCTAAACACTAAAGTTCCAGATAGCTCTAACATTTTACCAGCGTTAATCCCCTTAATACGCACCCTGAGCACCTTTGTACATGTTAATTTCTTCACAACAGCTGTTAATGAATTTACAAGAAACAAAAAGTACGCTTTCTGAATAATGTTCTGTCTTTTTGCGAAATTAGTTGTAATTCTGTTCAGTTTTTTCCTGTTTCAAAGAGCACATTTTCCTAAATGAATTAAAATGGCAAATTGCACTTTTGAAGCCCCCCGCCTCCACCCTTTTTCTTGACTCCTACGCGACAGATCACTGTGAAACTTTCCACGGAGCCAAAGTTAATTCACTTTTGTGGGAAGGTTTCATGCAGATTTCACAAAAGGAGACAGTTATTAAAACAAAAAACAACCCTGCCCCCCCCCCAATTTTTTTATATATATATATATATATATATATATATATATATATATATATATATACACACACACACACACATATATACACCTTTCCTGCAGGAACTCTGCCCTAACTAAACTGGTGAAATATTTATAAATATGTGCTAACCAAAGGATGGCTATAGTCCTGTGAATAAATTAAAGTATGCACATTATTCTCCCTTGTTTCTTTAGACAACCTAATTTCTTACGTTATCTATATTCTGACAGTTCCATCTTTTACACTCTATTTTTTCCTTTCTCTAGTTCAGAAACAATGTGCTTGGTTTTGAGATTCATAACAACAAGATTACACAGCCAGATGTATTGTACAAAGCAATGTACTGATTCTGTATCAAATTCCAACCACTCTAGTACAAGATATACCTGTTTGTGACTCAAATGAATTTCATTTATTATCAAACATGAAATCGGTCTGCTTTTGCAGTGTTTTTATGAGAGAAGGAAAGAGACAATGAGAAACTACCCGCACTAAAGTGACATACTCAACATAAAACACGATCAGCTCAACTAAAATGGGAAATACATTTCTACCTTAAAAAGTATAAAACCCAAATAAAAAGAAACAAGCATTTGCAATGCAATCGGTCTCGCCTTTGGGAACTTATATGTATTTAGCTATGCAGCATATTAGCCTGGGTGCTAAAACATATACTGTTCTTTAACATGGAGAGAAAGTAAGCACCAAACTGCGTGACACGCCAGGTATGGGAACACAGAGAGAAATAGTGCCTTTCAGCGAGAAATGGTATTGACCAAAGCTTTTTTTTTTAATATAAAATCAGGGCCTTCAAGTGGTCATATCACCGAAAATACAAGATTTGAAACAATTATTGTCTATGGGTGCTCGCGGAAGACAATTTCTATGGACTGGAAAATAGATAATGCTAAAGTGATTCTGGTATTTTACTGACCTTTGATTATCGTTTTCTATCAAGAAATTCAAATAGAGGCAGTTGCCAGAAAAAATAAAGATAGTCCCTCAGCAGAAAGCAATTCTGGTATTTTACTGACCTCTACTGGTCGTTTTCTATCAAGACAGTTAATACAGGCAGTTGAACAAGCTGAAAGCAATTCTGGTATTTTACTTACCTATACCGGTCATTTGCCATCAAGACAGTTAAATAGCGGCAGTTGAACAGAAAAACAAAGTCCCTAAGTGGAAGCAGACGAGTCCTAGGGCTGTTCTCCTGAGCCCATAAAGTACATACACATAAGTATATACTAAAGTATATACAAGAGGCCTCGAATGAGCGACCTAAAAACGGAAATAGATCAGATATTCCAAAGAATATTCATAGTCAAACTGTAGGGAGAACATTTCCATTGACACCGATTGTCGGGGAACTTGCACAAACTCCCCTCCAAAGCGGTTTTAAAAGGTTCTTACAGTGGTGAGTAGGGAAGGAGAGATGAGGCAAGAGGTAGCAACTGAGTGAGACATGGGGGGGGGGACAAAGAGAAAAAACTAAAAATAAAATTATGCGGGTTGATTTCCAATTGTTGCCACTCATTTTTAGGTTCTTTCTGGGAATTACAGTTAAGTCTTAAGGGCCACAATGTAGTCACTCAAAATAACCACCATTAAACAAATACCTTGCCCCCCCAAGCAAACATATAGATGACAAAAGGAGCCCAAATCTCCTTCTGTTTCTAAAACTCTATGCCTTGGACTTTGTTATTCTTGGAGCTGTATCACAGATAAAGCCAAGCACTCTATATTTCCTTTACCAACGTGGTCTGTCCAGCCCGAGACAACGTATTCTGCTGGTGCTCTCCTTGGGCAAACCAGGATGCTTAATGATCTCACAACTCCAAAGTGAAAGAAGAGGTGGCACTTGGGCGGGTCCTTAAAACTCAATTGTATTCAATTGCATGTGCAATTACAAAGCCAACACATTTTGTCCTGATGTAGGCTTGATCATCGATGACCAGTATGTTTTCAGTTTTTATTTCAAAACCCTTGTGTGGGAAGGCATCAACAAAACTATCAATGATATCTTCCATTGCAGGGTATTGCTAGATCCAGCACTACTCGCCTTAGACCCCTGGGCTCTCCTCAACCCCCCTCCACTCAACACAACTTAACTACTACTATTTTACCTGTTACTCACACTGGGTGGTAAAATGATCCTTTGCGATTGGAAAGATTTTAAATCTATATCTTATAACACTCAGTGGGCTTGGGTTTTCTCCCTTTGGAGGGCTGTCATCTTTAACCAAACTTTTGACCATAATAAATCAAGAATACTATGGTCTCCGCTAGACGCTCTCATCCAAAGAAAAACACAGACTAACTGACCACTTTGGCTGAACTTTGGGATATCTCCCTAGTCCCCGACCTCCCCCAACCTCTTTCCTTCCCACCTCTCTCTCCACATCCTCTACCCCCTCCTCTCTCTCTACCCCCTCTCTTCTGTACCTTGATTTTCTCTCTCTCATTTCTCTTTCATTGAGAAGCAAATTCCCCCCACCCCACCCCTGGACAATGTAATATTACAGACAACATTAAAAAAATTAAATTAGTCAATTATTCCTCTCAGGGACATACACCTTATGATGGTCCATAACACCAGAACGGGTAGGAACACATATATACGCACAAACAAAAACTTGTGTGCAATCCATATCTGAGCTCTGTGGGTTATGTAGTTTTTCTATAGTGCTATTTTGATATTTTTATAATAAATTTAAAAACAGACCATGTTCTTATGGTCTAGCATGCTAATTTGGGTGAAAATACGTGCAGGAGAAAAAAGTTAATCCGGTTAAAAATAGAAGCAATTTGCCATTTTAGTTCCAATTTTGCTCACACCTACATTCAAAACTGCTGAATGGATTTACTCCAAATCTGGCACAAGAGTAAAAAGTGTGCTTTTGAAGTTTTGGTATAAATCTGTTTAGGGAATCCAATCAAGGACATTTAGAAATTTTCGAGAAACGTGATTGGCAGGAAAAGGGCTATGACTTTTTTTGGTTTTTTTGTCCATCTCCAAATTCTCAAACAATGATTTGAGAGTCACACAAGAAGCCATTGTAGGTACCGGAATCTACCTCAATTTTGTGGTGTACTCTCGAATAACTTGAATTGAGTGTCTGACCACAAACAAAGTTCAAGTACCTGTGCCAGGCCCTCCTGCGCATTCCTGCTGGCTGTGTACTGTGGGTATACTACAAGCAGGGGAAGAGTGCACAGGGCCTGGCTGCAGGCAAGGCCCTGAACCCAACACTTGCAGGCGTGACCGAAGGTTGTGCTTGATGTGGGTTAACTGGTTGTGGGGCGGGGGAGCAAAGCACAGGCCTGGCCACAGGCCAGACATTTTTCCAACCCACCTTAATGCGCATGGAGGCCATGCACATCAGGGACTAGCTGATGGGGGACGTTAGGGCAGAGGGCTTGGCTGGACACATTTATACTATATTTTTTTTTTATTTAATGTGATTTTATATAGCGCGAATATTACCCGAAGGTGTCAGAGCGCATTACATAAGAACCAGTTGCTATACATAAGGACTCAGGATTACGTGCGTTGCATAAAAGCTACAAACAGAAAAAAATTGCAAATGTACAAGTTATAGTCACACAAGGAGGAGCACTCAAGGAAGGGATACGAATGGATATACTCTAAGAGTCACATAGGAATGGTAGATAGTACAAAGGTCTACTGCATATACTAGTGATTAGAGTTATCTCTATATACAAAGATATACAAATAGTAGATTTTCTTAGGTCAAGACCCAAAAAACCAGGAGAGCAGAGTTCCATTAAGTGGGGTCGGAGGAGGGACCCAGTCACAACACCAAGGGAGGGTGGGAGGGATACAAGGGTATGGAGAAAAGGCAAATCTGAAAAAGGAAGAAACATTTAAGGATCGTCAAGGGGGAAATGAGGGGAAAGGACGAGGGGAAAGGACAAGATGGCGGGTCAGGGTCCAGAGAAAAGCGGCCGTGAACAGCAACAAAATGGCGGCCAGGACAAAAGAAAAAATGTAAAGAAGTCCATGAGGGTGACCCAGTGAGTATGGATTAGAGAGCCAGGAGAAGTCCGGGCGGTACATAGTTCAGAAATCAAAGTCAGGAAGCGCTCTCCCGAGTACAGGCTCATGGCCTGCATGTTGCAGTGGAAGCTCCCTGAGCTGGAGCTGCTGTTCTAGCTGCAGGGCGAGCTGTAGAGGGAGCCCTTTCCGGGCGAGTAGTTGAGGGACAGGGAGGGAGGGATGCCAGTCCTGGGTGCGACGAGGAGATCGCTGCCCGCCCCTTGCGGGGAGCCCCGCAGTGAGGTCATGATGTTGTCCGCGATGAAGACCTGGTCGTGGTGCTGCGGGTGTTGCTGCTGCTGGTTGGGGTCGGGCCCTCCAGGCTGAGGGAGCGGCCCGAGGGGCTGCCGCTTGACATGCTACTGCTACTGTCCGGGCTCTTGATCTTGGGCACGGGGTGCAGCGCCGGGGAGGCGGCCTGTGGGGGCGACAGGGCGCCATTCTCCGTCTTGATGTCCTGGATGCGCAGCAGCTGCAGGGCACCCGGCTCCGACTGCTCCTTGGCCAGCAGGCCAAAGGCGCTGGGAGCCCGGCGGGGGTGGACGGCAGCCCGGGGGAGGGCAGCCCGAGTTGGCGGTCCTCAGAAAACGGCTGTTTTCGAATCCGACTCCCGGCATCCCTGGGTCATTGAGAGGGAACCGTCCCTCCTCCTGCTGCGGGGTTCGGGTTCGGATCTCTAGGGCTTGGATTTGGATATTCAGGACTTGTTATCGGATCTTCCCGTCTTGTGCCCCTTGTTTTGTGTTTTTGCGCAGTCGGGCACCAGACTGTACGGCTTAATCCACATTGTGTCCCTTTTAACCTCCTTAGTGCCGGAGTTCGCGCCGGGTTTTAATTATTTTTTTTTCTTAAAATGGCGGCCCCCACCTTCGCTCGGCCAACCTCGCACTGGCCAAGATCCCCCGCATCAGCAGGAACAGAATGGGCAGGAGAGCTTTCTCCTACATAGGAGCCAAGACCTGGAACACGCTGCCCGTGAAAATCAGACACTCGCAAACCCTGCACACCTTCAGGAAGGACCTCAAGACCTGGCTCTTCGACTGATCCGGAGCTGCCCATTCCCCAGCACCTTGAGATCCTCATGGGTGAGTAGTGTGCTTTATAATCCCCTGATTGATTGAAGTACGTTGTGGGTGTGCTGAGGAAGCTGCTTGAACTTAAAGTGCGATAGGTGACAGTTCCTGCCCCTCCTATCAGGTCATCCTGCCAACACCTATTCTCCCCTTTGTTAGACTGCCTGGGAGGAATACACAAAGGCTAACTTCGAACTACACTTAGTTATGTGACCCAGGATACAGGCAGCAAATAGTTAGGACAAGAAAATGCCAACTTTCTAAAAGTGGCATTTTCAGAATTGTGACTTAACATCGGACTTGATCATTAAAGAGGATTTTAAATTATAATTTTTAGAGACCAGACATGACATGACATGACATGTATACCTGTTCCCAAGCAAACTTTATTCTGCATTAAATGTAGTAGGGTAACCCAATGTATCCTACAGGAGTGGCCTTATAGTAGTGAAAAACGAAATTAAGATGTTTCACTACCAGGACATGCAGGCCCGGACTGGACGTTGCGGGCACCGGGCAATCCCCCGGTGCGCCGCAAGGGTGGGGGCCGGTTTTGGGCCCTGGGGGCCGTATTTGTTACAGGGCCGTTTTTGCAGCATAGCTGCAAAATCGGCCCTGTAACAAAATCGGCCGAAAACCGGACGGCAAAGAGCTCGGTCGCACCCCTAGGGGGCCAGCCGAGCACTTTGCCAGGGCCGGTTTTGGTTCTCAGTCCGGCCCTGAGGACATGTAATACTTAAACACATGTCCAACTTTTTAAATACACTGAACCCTGCCTTATGGGCAATTTAGGACCTAACCTAGAGGTCACTTATATGTATTAAAAAGGAAGGTGTAGACATCGTAAGAGGTTCATTTTGCCAGGCAAAATGGCAATTTAGCCTGCACACACAGGCCGCAAATGCCTGAGAAGTTTGAAAAGGGTTATATAAGTGTATGGCACAACATGTGCTACAAGGCCCACCAGTAGCATGTAATTTACTTCCTTAGGTACATATAGAACTACTTTACTACTGACTTACAAATAAATTAAGTGTGCCCATTGGGTGTAAGCCGATTTAACCATGGTTACGGGAGAGAGCACAAGCACTGGTTAGGTACAGTGCACAGTGTCCTAAAGCCAACAAAAACCAGTTCAGAAAACAGCAGGGGCGAAGGTAAAACGTTTGGGGTGACCCAGCTGAGGGGGTCAAGCCCAACAGTGTCTTCGGTTCAATAAATCTGTATTTGATAATAAAAATAGATCATCAAAGCACAGGATAAAATACAATAAAATAGATACAATAATTCATTATCACAATATATTGGTCTCATTACGATACAATAAATACGAATATTAAATCCATAATAATTCAAACATGGATAATATAAAACATGGTTAAGCAGCTAAAATGCCCCATTACATCCCCTCCATTGTTTTCCTATTGTGGATGGCTTAAACCTGAACCTATGGAGCAGTAGGAGCTCTTCAAGTGTTTTTTAGCTGACATCCTGCACTGCCTTGTGGACAAAAAAGGCTGAGAAGGGAAGCTATCAAGGGCAGCAACGAATGAATTACAATGGACCAGTAGGAGCTGTGAGAAAGACAACCAGTGACTTTTCCACCATCTTCAGGAAGATGGAACTCTTGCCTGCAGCCAGAAACAGGGATGTATTTCAGTGAAGTGTGTTTTAACCTACCGGGGTAGTGTAATATTAAGTTGGTGGGGTCACCCCCTCCAAATTAATAATTCACTTTCTCACAGTCTTGACCTGAACACAGTAGTGTCTCCCATCCACAAATAAGGAAAATCTGACTTACCCCAACCTCAGGTTACACACACTGTCAAAACCTAAAGCTTTTTTCTGTGAGTACAGGCCCCATTTGCTCTGCATTATGCGTAATAAATTCTGAGACAGTATCAGTTAGCATATCAAACAACCTGTAAGCACCTACCCTTTGCCTCCAAACGATATAACATTAGCACGAGGAACTGGTGAGATCAGATGTAAGCAAATGGATGTATGATATGCGTAATCAATGCAATCTTTGATACAGAATCCTAATGTGCATGATGTACTTGTCAGGCCCGGTTCTAGCGGGTGGGCCGGGTGGCCAGGCCCACCCAAACATGAGCCTGGCCCACCCAAACAGGAGCCTTGGCCCTCGCAGTGAGGGCTTGAAGGCAGGCGCACACCGCCAGTGACCTCAAAGGGTGTCTGTGTGTGTGTGCGCCCGGGCTGAGACAGCTTCGGGGGGGGGGGGGGGGGGGGGCGCGCACACAGACTATCGCAGCCACAAACGAGTTCTTCACAGGTCATTAATAGACCATTTACATATAAACGAGGCTTTGTTTATTTTTTCACCCCTTCATCCCCACATGGTGAAAGGCGACAAATCCTTGCTTTGACATGGGTAACCTTTGCATACTGTTCTGCTGCATGGATATTTTTCTATGCAGTGTAGGAGAAAAGAAGGTTGTTTATTCCTATTCACCTTTCCTGACCCCTGCAGCTCCTTATCACATCAGGATGCCTGTGACACAAACTTTGACTAATGGAGTAGTAGGTAAGAGAATGTGTTACTATTTGTTTTTCTTTCAAAAATCGGCACAGGCGCAGCACGACACATACTTCATGTGCGCTTCATTTAAACAGTTTTTATCATTATCATGGCTGATGCAGTACAACAATTAGACCAAACAAAATGCCCAGATAGCGCTGGTGATTAATGATCCTGCTGGAGAGCAATCGTTTGTCTGTTAGTAGTTATTAAATGCAGATGAACTGTATTTTATGTGGAAGCTCAGTGGATTACTGCCTTTGTCACAGAGATCCTTGTGTTACTAGCAGTTCAGAAGTTACAATCCTAACATAGGACAGTGACCAATGAATTGTCACCAATGAGCAGCATACAAACATGAATGGTATAGTTAGAACTTTTCTTTTTTTGTTGTGTGATATAGTTAGAACGTCCTCAGTCGTTCATTATTCTAATGTTGCTAAAATGAGTATGTTTGGGCAGATGTACATTTTATCAGTAAAGCTGACCCCCATGAAATACTTTTTAAATCCTATGGTTGTGTTTCTCCAGACCAAACCCTTCTAAAATATACTGCCCACTAGTATGGATGACATGTGATTCCTACACATTGTAATCCTCATTGGCTAATGGGACATTCCCTGTAGACTGATTTATATACTTGTATGATTGATTGTCTCTGTATAATGTCTGCGTGGTGTAAAGTACTGACACACACTACACTGACATGAGTAGCGCTATACAACAAATGAAATGCATATGAGAGTGGCTACGTAGAGATGAGGGTACTGGAGGAGGGTGGCAGTGAGGGAATCCGAGGAGGAGAACCATGGGGGTGGAGATGGAGAGATGAGGGGCGCTGGTGGAGGGTGGCAGTGAGGGAATCCGAGGAGGAGGTAGTGGGAGGGGCTATGGAGCGATGAGGGGCACTGTTGGAGGGTGGTAGTGAGCGAGTCTGAGGAGGAGATCATGAGGGGGAGGGGCTATAGAGAGATGAGGGACACTTGTGGCATGTGGCGTGGCAGTGAGTGAATCTGAGGAGGAGGTCAATAGGGGGGGCCATGGAGGGATGAGGGGCACTGTTGAAGGGTAGCAGTGAGGGAATCCGAGGAAGAGGTCATGGGGTGGAGGGGGCAGCTAGGGAGAGATGAGGGGCACTGTTGGAGGGTGGTAGTGAGGAATCTGAGGAGGAGATCATGAGGGGGGGCTACAGAGAGATGAGGGGCACTGGTGGAGGGTGGCAATGAGGGAATCCGAGGAGCGGGTCATAAGGGGGAGGGGTTATGGGGAGATAAGGGGCACTTGTGGCATGTGGCATAGCAGTGAGGGAATCAGAGGAGAAGGTCAATATGGGGGCCATGGAGGGATGAGGGGCACTGTTGGAAGGTGGTGGTAAAGGAATTTACGGAGAAAGAGGATATTGGTGCATCTCCAAAAAAGACTTTCGCATCAGCCCCGTCATGGCCTTTCTGTTTTTGTTTATTTAATTAGCAGTCAGGTCATAAGGGCTACTGTGGAATATACTTTAAAGTGCGTGCTAATTATATTTACTTCTATATTCAATGTTTTAAGTTTGAAGGTGATTTTACTAATGTTTTTACCGAGAAAAATGAAAGTGGAGCCCGATGATGCCTGATACGGGGTTGGGGCCCAATGTCAGCTGTGAGATAAGGTGCATTGGAGAGGAGTGGGTATAATCAAGCCTGTTAGGGAGTGTGTTGCAGAGTCCGGGGTCAGGTGAAGGTAGTAATGAAGAGGGATTCTCCCTGAGGCTCCCACAGAGGAAGCCTGTGAAGTGTCACTTGCCAGATACACCCACCTCAGAAACCTTCTCTTCCCATCAAAGGAACATTCCATGGAAAAAACAATTTTGAGAGTGATAATATTTAGAAAGAGATTTGGAAAAGAGTGCGCTTTACTGGGCCTTGTAAGACTAAGAAGAGATAAAGGAGGGCCCTGAAGCAGGTCAGCCTAGACATATATCCGACAAATCGAGCCCTTGGCCCACCCAAATAAAAATTCCTGGAGCCGGGCCTGGTATTCATACACCAAACAAGTTATCTTCTGTCCTCTCTCCTCCACACAATACAATTTTCTAAAATAGCCCAATTGAATCAAGCAAATGAGGCAAAATCATGCCAAGGAGGCAGACTCAAGCACTGTAGGTAGAATCCACTCTAAGGGAAGTATGATAAAGTACCCAGAGCAAATTCCAAAATTAGGATGGTGCGAAATATGGACAGAGACATTTAAATCCTTCTAAACCACTTATGAAAGAAAGCATATCCCTGTCTCCAGCCTCTTTCTGCGAAAAGTAAATAAGTGATCCCTTTAAAATGGCTTTCCTTCTCTCTTTCAATTAAAGAAAAATATGAGGTTCTGGTGAAGATGAGTCTGAAATGATCCTTGAAAAAGAAACACAAATCAAGCTCTTTAGCAGCGTTAATACTAAAGAAAATCTGCGATAACAGCCTCCACAATCCTAGGTGTCTTGAAGAGTAAAGTCTGCTGAGAAGGCTGCTGCGTGTGTATTATGCATGCAAGAGTTAACTGTAGTTCACTTTTTCCCATTTGTATTACATCTAGGCCCTCCCAAAGTGTTACCTCACAAACTGGCAACTTTTCCACGTGAGCGTCACTATTTTCTCTCACATGTAAAACCGAGAGTTGTGTTTACTCGCAACGTAACTTCAGCGTTGTTTTCCTTGCAACTGAAACATGATGGATGTCGGTGATAGTTCTTCTCTCAACAACTTAAAAAGTTCATGATAGTCCCAGTTTTAACACGAAAACGCACATGCAGAAAACCTGTCAAACTACTGGTATTAGACTAGTTAGTTAGTGTATTGATTGGAAATGTCCTATTACTTTAAGTAATCTTTATTACTCCGGGTCCCGTAGTCCTCGACACCTTCATTCACCTAATGAGATATTATTTATAAACTATCTCTCTGACAGAAAAAAGAAAGAAAGGAATGCTGGACCTACCCTCCCCCTCCCGCCGGGAGTACATAAGGGTACAGGTCCCAGCATTCCATCTGAAATACCAAGCCAAGGATGAATGCCGGTAGCCCGGGAGGGAGGGAACCCATGAAGGTGTCGAGGACTACGGGACCCGGAGTAATGAAGATTACCTAAAGTAATAGGACATTACCCCCTGGTCCCTCCGTCCGACACCTTCATTCACCTAATGAGACATACCAAAGCAACCACGGCAATCATCCCAAAAAAATACAACAAACCACCAGAACCAGCAAGGAAAACCAGTAATTTATTGCAAAAACAGAATTCAAGGGCGAACACAACCCAACACCCCCAAAGCAAAACCGCCCTCATCACCCAGCAGATTGAGAAGGCGATAATGCCTGATGAAAGTATTGGAAGAAGCCCAGGTGGCCGCCCTACAAATCTCAGAGAGAGGGACACCCCGAACCTCAGCCCAAGAGGCCGCCACCCCCCTCGTAGAACGAGCCTGAACCCCAACCGGAGGAGGGGACCCAGAAAGCGAATAAGCCAAGGAAATGACCTGCTTCAACCAGCGACCAATAGAGACAGAGGAAGCCCTACGCCCACGGGAAGCACCCCCAAAGGAGACAAGCAGGGAATTAGACACACGAAAGGGAGCCGTGCGGTGAAGATAAACACGCAGAGCCTGCACACATACAACAAGGACCAACAGGGACCCCCCGGGGAATCCAGAACAGAGCCCAGCGCAGGCAAAACCAACTCCTGACACCTGTGAAACTGAGAAGCCACCTTAGGCACGAAGGACGAATCAAGACGAAGCACAACCCCATCCTCCGAAAAGGACAAGAAAGGCTCACGCGCCATCAAGGCCCCCAACTCGCTAAGACGACGAGCCGAGGTGATGGCCACCAAAAAAACAACCTTCAAGGTGACAAACTTCAAATCTACCTCTGACAAAGGTTCAAAAGGAGGATCAAGCAAGGCCCGAAGGACCAAGGGCAAATCCCACAGGGGAAAAGAAGGCCGGGAAACCGGACGAGAAAGTGAAAAACTGCGGAGCAGACGAGAGACCAAGTCCTCCCCATCAGAAAGGTTGCCCCACGGGGCCCGAACAGCCGCCCATTGAGCTCGTAAGGTGGACACAGCCCAACCCTTCTCAAAACCTTCCCACAAAAACTGAAGCACAGCCTGCAAAGAACAGTGCAAAGGGGAAAAGCCCAACGCCGAACACCACCGACTGAAGTTACTCCAATGGCGATCATAGCACCGAAGAGTAGAAGGCCGATGCGAACCCTGAAGAGCCACCGCTAAATGTTCCGGGAAGCCGCACCTCCGCCACCCCTGCCTCTCAACCTCCACACCGACAGCCGCACCTGGAGAAGAGACGGGGACGGGGAGGACCGCAGGGGAGACGGGGACAGGGGGAGAAACCAAGGGCCCCGCACAGCCAGAAGATGAACCGTCGGAAACCACGACCTCCGAGGCCAAAAGGGCAGAGCCACAACCACCTCCCGATCTTCCAGACACAAGCGGGACAGAAATCGGGGAATCAACGCCAGAGGAGGAAAGGCATAGAGCAGGCGGGACGGCCAGGGAACCGACGGGGCATCCACCGCCCAACAACCCTCCTGCCGAAACCGGGAGCAGAAGCGGGGAAGCTGTGCATTCCACCGGGAGGCAAAGAGGTCCAGAAAGGGACGCCCAAACCTCTCGCACACAAGCCGAAACGCAACCCGGGTGAGAGACAACTCCAGAGGCACCGGAAAACAGCAACTCAGGACATCCGCCGCACAGTTGTCCACACCCCTGAGATGAATCGCAGTCAGAGACAGCAGATGACTCTCCGCCCAACAGTACAATGGAACCACCACCGCGTTCAAAGAGGCCGAATGAACACCCCCCTGATGGTTGAGATAGGCTACCGTCACCATATTGTCTGACCGGACCAAGAGGTTCCTGCCGAGCAACAACTCCTGAAACCCCATCACAGCACGGGATACAGCCGACAGCTCCCACCAGTTGGAAGACCTGCGGCCCTCCAGCAGGGACCAACGACCCTGAAGGGACCGAGACCCCAAGGTCGCTCCCCACCCCAAAGCGCTCGCATCCGTCGTCAAGACCAACGAAGGAGCAGGCTGCAAAGGGAGCCCCTGGGACAGATGGACCGCCTCCGACCACCAAAGCAGAGCAGGGAGGATCACCGGAGAGACAGGAAGAAGAGACTCCCAATCGCGGGACAATGGATCCCAATGTGACAGAAGGTACCCCCACAAGGGGCGCAGGTGAAAACGAGCCCAAGCCACCGTAAAGACAGTCGCCGCCATCAGACCCATAAGACGCAACCAGAGGTGCACCGGAAAGGAACCCCCCGCCCGGAAACAACGAGGGTCTGGCAGGAACACACAGTTGAGATCCGTGCGAAACCGAGCACCGATGAACACCAGGTCCTGGGAAGAAGTCAGCTGGCACTTGGGTAAGTTGATCAGACACCCGTGCCGACACAACCCCGAACACACCAAGTCCCTGGCCTCCAACAACAGAGCCCGAGACGGAGCATGGATTAACCAATCGTCTAGATAGGGATACACCATCACCCCCTGAAGATGGAGCCAGGCGACCAAGGGAGCCACCACCTTCGTAAAGACCTGCGGGGCAGAACAAAGACCGAAGGGCAAAACCCGAAATTAATAGTGACACCCCCGAACACAAAACCTCAGGAAGCGACGGGACCTGGGATGCACCGGGACATGGTAATACGCGTCCTGAAGATCCAGGGTACACATGAAGTGACACGTAAGCACCAAGGGAATCACCCTCTGCAAGGTCTCCATGCGAAAGGGAACCCGCAACACCCAACCGTTCATCACCTTTAAATCCAGAACCAGGCGGAAACCCCCCGTATTCTTTGGGACCAGAAAGATCAGGGAATAGAAGCCCGACCCCACCTCCGAAGGAGGAACCTCCTGAATTGCACCCTTCAGAAGAAGATCCGCCACCCCTTGAGACAGGTGGGCCGTCCTGGAATGGCAAGCAGGCCAGGGAATCAGGCGGAGGCTGGAATCTGGAGGGGGAACAGAAAACTCCACCACGTAGCCCTCCCGAAGAACATCCAAAACCCAAGCGTCTGAACAGGAGTGAACCCAGGCATCCAGGAAGAAGTGCAGCCGCCCTCCAACCAACAACCCAGGAACCACAGCCAAAGAGTCAGGAGCGAGGCTTCGTGGGAGGAGGGGACCTGGCCTTACGATCCCGACCCCGACCAAATCTCCACTGGCCTCTCCCAGACCTCCTACGATAGGAAGGGCGAAAGAAAGATTTAGCCTTAGAAGGGACAGAAGCAACAGCAGCAGCAGAACCCTTAAAAGAAGAAGAGTGCTTCTTCTCCTTAAACAGTTTATGCAATTTGGTCTCCAACTCCCCCCAAACAGCATAGAACCCTGAAAGGGCAAACGCAAGGCACAGGCCTTCTGCGCCGAGTCTGTCTTCCAGTCCTTAAGCACAAGACTGCGACGAGCCGCCACACAAGCTCCGCCTGAGAGGGCAGCCGCCCGCACAACGTCAAAAGAGACATCGGAAAGAAGCTCCACTTGACGTTCAATATGCTCAAGAAGACCAGAACAGTCCGTGGCATCATCCATCGACTGATAGAGCGACTTAATGTCCGACAGCAGAGACTGCAACAAATAAGTCCCATAAACGCCGGCCCTCACGCCAGATGGGAGCCCGAATAAACCTTCCTGAGGGCCACGTCCGCCTTTTTCATCAACCGGATCTTTCAGCACAGCGTCCTCCGACAAGGAAGTGCGACCCACCAGACTAACCACAAAAGAGTCAATGGGGATCGAATCGGGCAGCTCCGTAGCCATATCCTGCAGGTGGTAAAGGCGGGTCATAAAACGTGGAACCAGAATGCGATCCGGGTCAGCCCACTCCCTCTTCAGGACATCCTTAATAAAAGGATGCACCGGAACATCAACAGCAGCAGAACTCTGGAACTGGCGCAGCAAAGAACCCCCAGCAGTACTGGGAGCAGCGTCATCTGCGAAACCCATGTTCTCCTTCACCTGCTTCAAGATGCCCGGCAAAGCGTCCTTGTCAATGTACTTCCCCTTCAGCTCCGAGTCCCCAGCCCAAGCAGACTCATCATCAGAAGAAGCAGAGGAAACAGGAGCAGCAGCCGACCCCTTGCGTCGGGCCCCACCATCACCCATCTCACACAGGGTCTCTCTTATCAAGCGCTTCAAGCGCGCATCCCCACCCCACCACGGCGTCTGGACCGGGCAGGAGACGGAGAACGCGAAACATCAGAAGAAGAAGAGGACCTCTCCCTGTGATGCCTCTTCCTTGAACTCTTCCCCATGCCTGAAAACAGCCAAAAACGAAGGCAAAGCAAAGCGCCACAGTAAGGACCAAATAACAGCAAAAACCGCTACGCGGTACTCACCCACTGCCCCGGTTTTTAAACAGCACCAAAAAATGCCGAGACAGAAACGCCTGATCCTGTCCAAAACGGAAGTCAGGCAGCGTCCCCACCGGAAGGCGTCATCACCAAGAACCAATCCGGAGACGCAAAGAAGGCCGCGCCCCCCAGTAAGCCCGGCAGACCGGGAGGGGCGGCCATCGGGCAGACACCGAGCCCACGCGAACCTAAATCCACGCGCGGCTCCAAGGAAGCGACCAGGACAGCCCGCGCCACTCTCCCCCAAGCCCGGGAGGGAGAGGCAATCCAACCAACCGAGGACACGCATCCTCAGAAGTAAGTACAGCGCAGGAGCACCAAGCACCTCGCGCCACAGCATATCCTGTCAGAATGACAGAAAAAAGAAACCGATGGAATGCTGGGACCTGTACCCTTATGTACTCCCGGCGGGAGGGGGAGGGTAGGTCCAGCATTCCTTTCTTTCTTTTTTTCTGTCAGAGAGATAGTTTATAAATAATATCTCATTAGGTGAATGAAGGTGTCGAGGACGGAGGGACCAGGGGGTAATGAGGAACTTCAAACAACCCTACAGACGCGCTGCAGAAGTAACAGCTTTCCATAGCCTGACAATTTAGTTGCTCAAACTACATTTCCTAAACTTTGAGAAGCTCCACAAGTCCATAATAGTAAAAAAGTATCTAGCGGGTGTCATTTTATATGGCATAAAAAACGTTGCGGCTTGGCCACTCCAGGTGTTTGTTTACTTCGCATGGTTTCCCCATATTACGATGCTTTGTGTCAATGACCAAGGCCACAAGAAACCCTTACGAGATGCTGCACAAAATCATACAGTGGAGACCAAGGTATACAACAAGAATGGGTAAAGTATGCGGTTAATGCAGCAAATTTTTTGTGGGTATATATTTTGCTATGCTGTCATTGTCATTGCGAATACTGTGTGGGGACACATCACCTCCTTATTACCGGTTTAACACCTCCATACAGTAATCCGCAATTCAAAGTTGACTAGTTCTACTTTTCAAAGCATTTGTAAATGAGCAGCACCTCACTTGCTACTTTGTTGAGTAGGAAATAATCTATTTTGTTGAAACCAGAAAATTATGCAGTATAATTATGCAGAAAACACCTCAGCTACAGAATCGCATAATTCCAGTGTACCCGCTTTTGACCTCTGCCGGGTGCTTCTTTTATGCACCTACTCACCAACAATTTCAATGGGTTCTTTGTTGTACAGTATTTTGTTCCCGTATAAGAGCCGCAGAAATGGAAAGGAGACGAGCAGTACAAGAGCAATGCCAATGAACATGTGTCCGGTGAACGAAGCGAAATCCAAACCCTTGGAATTAAATACAAAAATAAACCCAGAGTTATTTTCTTCAAGTCAATTAGCAACATTTCAAAAAACTTCCATTTGTTTACATTTAGCCATTTTTAGAAAGACAAGTGGATTAATTTCTTCAGGCAGAAAAACGTGCGTATGCATCTAATTAACTCAAATTTGCAGAGGAAGTAGATCTCAACAATAATTATTACTGCTGTATTCATATTTCTCGCCTAATAATTACAACAATGTATGGTTAAATATAGTATGCCAGTTGAATGTGTTTCGAACTTAGTCTACTAAATGCCACTGAAATGTTTATAGAGGAAATATTTTTCCCCACATATTACTTGTGTAGATTCTAGGATCTAAAGTCTCAGCATTTTTTAAAACTTTGTTAATTAACCTTTTTCCACATTAGCCATGGTGGAACTGTGATGTCTGGGTGAGACCCTTGGCTTGCAGTCTAAACCGGTCTGGATTGGGAGGCAAAAACAGTCCTTGGGAATGCTTTAATATCAGCCACACCACATACCACAGCAGCATACAAACAGTGTTTAATAGTTTCCAAGATGGTTGGGAGCAGAGGTAGAGGTCTCTCGCCAAAAGTAAGGTTTTTAGAAAAACGGAACAAATTAACTTTGAATCTCAACTTTCTAAATAAACTGCGTAAAAGGCAATTATACAGGCAGCTAGGAACACAAATCGTCAAACAATGCAATTGTTCAGGATCTTGAGAAATATAAAGCATCATAAATTCTCCAAGACACTTCCATGCCACTCCATCACTGGTTTCCGAGTCAGATGGGCTGAGGACCAACCCGGTCTGTGGACAAAGCCACATTGCAGGTACCCATCAACACGCACACGGTCTATGAACCGAGACTAGTCTGGAACAACCTCTCTGGGCCCTCAGAAGGATCCTCTGGTTCAATCAAAGAAAGGTTTCAAAGCCAGCATATTTCTATCATCCTAGACTGCACCTCTTCTCTCTGCACCTCAACCTCGTCATACTAGGTTTCTGATCACCTTAGAGCCTTATTTTTTTTTTTCGTTCACATTGTAAATCTAAAAGCATGCATCTGTACCCTGATGTGTCAGCTATGTGTTCTATTGTTGTGTATTGTTGCCTGCTGCAGTTTAAGACTAGGTTAGCACTTTATAAATACCTAGAGCAACATAGAAGGGGTTAATATTGACGCTAAACAGTATGTGTGCAAAGGTTTACCCTTGGCGCACCATTTCCTGTATTAACACCATGCACCTCAGGGCTAATTTGTGCCACAAATCAGAACCTTGCTATGAGCTCCGATACCTGCAGATTAAAGTAAATAGGATCAGTCAGTAACCCCTTCGCCGTGGGGCTAATTCCCCCATGGCGCTGGGGGGAGTGGGGTGCGCGCAGCGCCACTGTGCTTGTGACGAGCTCGGCTCGTCACACTGCACGGTGGCGCTGTGCTCATGACGAGCTGAGCTCGTCATGACCACTCCCGTTTTGCAGAACGTTCAGCACAGCGGGGGAATTAGCCTCGCGTGTGAGCGCCGCACGTGTCATGACGAGCTCAGCTCATCATCAGTACAGAGCCACCATGCCTCATGACGAGCTGAGCTCGTCATGAGCATGGAAGGAGTTAAAATTGAAGTTTATGTACTCAGTGGAAGGATCTACAAAAAGGAAAATATTAGATATTTCAATGGGTTATTAGTGGTTCTATGATAGAGGAGCAGGGTCGGCTACAAGAGAAGTAGTCACTCCTGGCACTGGAGGTAAGACCCAAAGTAGCACCATGGTGCTCATCCTGCAGATCGCTTTACTGAATGTCTACCGGGACCGGTCACTTGCCTATAAAATACTTTGAGACACTAATATCTTGCAATAGAATGTTTATTAATGACTGGGTAACAGTAACCATGTTTAACCGCTTAAACATTTGTTTCCAGAAAAAAAATCCGCCCGGACTTTAGGGTTTCCACCATTCATATTGAATATATGCTATGACCACAAGGGCGCCGGACATTAAACAAATATGAATTAGTTTAGCCAGTGAGCAGCTGTGCTCATTATGCTTGGTGTCCCAGCCCAGAGGCATGCGAATGTGCTCAGAGATTCATTGCACCTTTTCCAAGTGCCTACTCTACAACTGCAAGGGTCATCAGGCCATGCACACCTGATCATTCTGTGTGCACTTTCAATGAAGTATAGACTCAGTTAGCCCAGGGAGAGCCATAAATAAACCGAGTATATTCATTTTACAAAACATCTGAAAATGGGTTGAAGGTACTGCCCACTGTAGGGGAGGGACGGTGCATAATTCAGGTCTCAATGTAGGTCAACAACGAGGAGACATTTCATTAAAGCTTCTAGGGGCTCTCGTTGGCAGGTTAACACCAAAGCAAAACCACAGACAGAAAGGTAGACTGGCCATGTGGGAAACATGGGATTTTAAATGTCTCTAGTGAGCCCTCTAACAAATAATATGGACCACCCACAACAAAGCAATTGTTGTCTTGTTTGACTGACCATCACCCAATTAGTGCAGTACAGGCCACTGAGACACCTACAACGATATCCTATCAATTCTCTATTGCTTTAGTGCAGGCAAAAGACATATGAATGAACCTCCTGAAAGCCCAGCTTGGTTCCAGGTAACAAATCACTTTGGTGGTGCACGTTTGCAGCATGCTGCTGTTTAGGAGAAGTGTGGCTCAATGATTAGAGTGGCAGACCGTGATGTAGAGGTCTGGCCCGTGACCAGAGTTCAATTCCCGCCTCGGCGGGTCTTGGGCACAATAATTCCAATTCCCTCGGACCTGAAATTTCTCTCGCTTCGTGCCTATTCTAATCATGGGTCCCACTCTGCAACTCTGGGCAATAGCTTGCTTAATCTCCGCAACGGCCCCAACAGCACTAGGATGCCTGGCTTCACCCTGGGGGTGCCCAGGAGTGGACACTTCACAGGGAAAAGCAGGAAGGGTTCCACAGCGGTATGCGTACAAGCATCTTGATGCCCTTGCGGTGATACGTGCGCTATACAAGTACTACATTTTTTTACATACTGACTGCTGTGCCAATTTGAACCATTTCATTCATTTGGGAGGGGTTAGGTTATGTTTGGCGGCAACAACAATCAGCACATTCTTTGTTTACAAAGAAAAAATGTAAATAGTGTGCAGTATGGTGCAACACAATTCCTCTTATCAAAGCCCCTACAAACAAATCATCCTACAAAAATATTCAAGGACGCTTTAAGTTAGGGCAACCGGTGCGCCGACTGGACGCTGCCCGGAGGGGGGACACTGACCTCAGGGTGGGAACGCTGTGTTTAGCAATAAGTTATGGTTTGAAATTACCTGCTACATAGTTCCATAATTACCCAGCTTTCAGGTAGCAATAAAAATGTCAAGATAATTTTTGCGATTAACGAATGTTTCTGCTTGGGAGAGAAAGATCAGTGTTTTGTCTAGTGACAGTTTTGACTCGCCATAAAGTAGCTTAGAGGGTTCATGTTGTGAGCGGTGGGGAGGGGCAGATTCAACAGACGATGAGGGAAAAGTGATTTATGTAATTTTCCCTCTTCGTCTGTCGAACTCCCCCTCCCCGCCGCGCCCCACCACTCTTACCTGCACAGGCCGCTGCTGGTTGATATGCCTGCTGTAAGGAACAGATCTGTATTTTATGTGGATATCCGAGTGGAATAGTAATGCCAGCCTTTACCAGTGCTTTAAAACAAATGAAATGTATGTGAGAGAGGGACTATGGAGAGATTCACTTTTGCTGGATGGTAGTGAGGGAATTCGAGGAGGTAGTCATTGGGTGCAGGGCATCAAAAAAGACTGTTGCACCAGGCGCCACCAGCGCTAGAGCTGGCCTTGAACACATTATGCAATGTAGTCCTCTGAGGCTGTTAGATGGAGTCAAACAGACCCCTTATGCGCCAGAGCACAGACGCAGAAGAGGCGATGCACTCTCGAACAGAGCAATTAGTTACCCTGACTGCAGCAACGTGTGCTCACCCATAAACTCAATGAGTGTGAGATGGGATTCGGTCTGCACATTCAGAAAAAGAGTGGTGGCTGACCGGCCACTTCAAGTCCTTGTGCATGCTGCCCAGAAAGCACAAGCAGCGGCTGAATGGAACACTGCTCGCGATTTCTATGCAAGTCCTGTCCAAGGGGTTTAAATTTACTTGCAGAGTAAGAGCGAAGACACCCATCACAATGCCACTCACTCTGTCACAGGTGGGATACGATGAGTGAGCGAATCTCCTTGCACGGATCAGAAGTGAGGGTTCAGGACAGGTATGACGTGCAAAATAAGTGCCCCCCCCCCACTAACTTGTAAGTGCCTTGGGATTCACTAACTTTAAAGTACATTATCACTTTGAAGGCAGTCAGAGGTATAATGCTGGCAAGAAAAGGAGCAAATATATATGGAGGTTAGTAAATAGAAGGTAAACACCCCCAAGTGTGGTGGGGATGCAAGGTAAGGAGTTTCTCCACAGGTAAAAAATATATATATATTTGCAGAAATAAAACAAACTTCTAAAGCGCAGTTGCACTATTTTCAAGGCCACATGAATTATATGATTTTGCAGTCACAGTGTTTTCCACATAATTATGGATTTGTCGCATATTATTCAATTAATATGCAGACTTTGACAATACATTTTTTAGTTCAAACTAATCAAAAGTTACTAAAGACACTACCAAACATGTTGCAACGCAGTGGAAGGCCCGCATTATTTAGGTCTTAAACTGATACTGAGGTGAAACATTTTGTCCAGAGAGTCTCATTGTATTTAAAAAGTGACAAAATAGTGAGGCAGTATTACCAGAAGATATGCTGCTTTATGCCACATAATTTGCCTTTTTTTGCTCCACAAGTTAGTCAAAGAAACCCTGCCACATAATTTGCTTCTGCCTGCCACATAATTCCAGTGGTCTCGACTATTACGTGTTTATATATGTATAAATGTACACCTGCTACATTTAAGTACGCAAAACATGCCGTGGCATTGTAGGCGCTTGAACTTCACATTAAAATCAGTTGCATTTAACGCTCAATATTCCCGCCAGTTGCTGACAGTACCTACCGCCTTCCTCAGCTCCAGATTGGAGACGATGATGACGTTGGGGGGATCGCCCACAGCCGTGGCGGCGCCGCCAATGTTCGTGAAGATTACCTCCGCAATCAGGACGTGCCGCGGATCCAGGTTGAGCACTTCGCATAACCTGCGGCACAGAGAGGAACAGGGGCTCAGAACACGCCGCCTTGATTGGGCCGGCTTCCAAATCAAATGATTGCCGGGCTGAAAAAATGGCTCAGAGAAACTAAAAATACCGTACTGCGGCACACATTTCATCAACAAGGTAAACTAGAACAGCCGCGCTGTACTTTTCAAGCAGTTATTCCGATTTGGCCCCCTGAACCTCTATGCCACTGCCAATAATCTATGCTGTGCAATCAACTACGCATCGTTTCTTCAGAAAGTGCTACGTGAGAAAAATAAAGGACTACGTAATTGGATAATAAGTGGATTTGAGGGGTCAGCATGATCTGGCTTTATTTTCTAGAATTTTAATATTCTTAAACATTACAGGCAAATTACTCCACATTCACAGGGTAAATCACAGAAAAAGGCGCATTAATATCTTCAAGGCTACGGCCAATAAGGATAAACTTTAGGAGCTACATGAAAGCCAAAGAAGCTACAGAGGTTGGCATCTGCATTAATACCTTCATTATACATTTCCTTCCTATTACTAGCCACAATCTCATTGGGTAAAGAAGCACTTATGCTGATAGGCCCTGCAAAATGCTTGTTCACTCTCACACGGATAGAGCACCAGCTTCAATGTCCCTTTCGGAAAATAACAACCAAGGAAAAAATGTTGAGCACTGGTGGAGGAATAGCCAAAAGAGAAATAAACGTAGCCTCCATTTTAAACAAACATTGGCAAAGACACTTGGTCTTGCCTTTTCATCTATTGACTTTGCCAAAGCTGAACTGCACCAGCCAAAAAATAAAAAGTGTGATGCTATATATGCATTCCTGCATCATCACAAATGTGCATGTATGCTTCATGATAATCTAGTGGCCCAGCCTCTTGACATGCATGCACATACGTAATGGCATGGGATCTGATTTGTTTTTTGCTTAATGTACCCTTCCAAGATGGCAAACCCCATCTTGGAGTCTTTTTTTCTTCTTTGGAGTGGCCTATCAGCAAATTGCAACTGCAAAAAAAGATACATTTTTTCCTTTAAAATAAAAATGTAGGTAGAGGTGAACAGCGGAGGTGAAAAAGGTAGGATGACCACTGCAAGCAAGAAGCGGGAGCAGTCAGGGGGCAGGGTAAGAGAGAAAGGGAGGGGCAGCTAAAGGGTGGAACATTAATTATGGAAAATAAGAAAACCAATATGGGGAGCAGCAAGGGACGCAACCAATGACCTGGGGAACGAAGAAGGGTGAGCAACTCCGAGAGCGCAGTGGTGAGGATTTCAGTCAGGAAGTTGCACACAAGGAAGAGAGCGAGAAAGCTCATACACTGGCGCGGAGTACAGCTAGAAAAAGAAAACAGGTTCACTGAATGTGAGCAGTGGAAAGATACAAATTATCCAGTCAAAAGGGTGGTAAAGAAACTATGCTGTAGGGGAGGGACAAAGGAGAGCGACAAAGAACACCATTGAATAAGAAGCAGGTGAGTGACATGAAAGCTTACCCATGGTAAGCAACGGGCTGGCCCAGTGTATTTATTGACATCATCAACAATATGACTTTGATAACAAACAGCTAAAAACGATCTATAGGTAGGACCTAAAAAGCAAAATACAAGCATTAAAGTGCTCGAACAACAATGCAAACATGTAAACGAACTCTAAGCACACACTTCAATTGAAATTGTCTCTCCGGTATGTGTTGAAAATAATTAGTAAAATTAATTGAAGTTCGATATAAATAAATCAAATTTGAGACTAGGAGAAATATTCATTAGTTAACTAGTCCTATAGGGGGATGCCTACCCTAGGTGGGGTTGTACTTGAGGGGGTAAACACCCATGATTACTTTGGCATAAAACTATCAGACAGTATGTCATGGAAATAACATGGGACTAAGATGTCCTTGAAAAATAGGCAAATTGTTGGTGTACTTTTTGAAGGAAGATTGCACATCGACTAGCAAACCAGTTGCAGCCGCTCTACAGATTTATGATACAAAAGCTGCGGGTACTACCCTTTATGGGACTGAATTGTGGAGGTTTACTAAATTAGATGACTTGTCTAAAACTTAAAATAAGTTTCTGAGAAACCTGGTGCTTTTGCCACCGAGCACTCTGCTCTATCTCCTAAGTTGGATATGGGCAGAAAATCTATAGCTGACAATGCTAAGTTACGCCCACTGTTATTTTGAAGGAGAAGCTGGTCAGCACCAATTCTTGCTTCCCTGTGCCAATGGAAGTTAGCACCTTGGACAAGTTCAACAAGATGTCTTGGATAAGTCATGTGAAGTAACTGCTGTATGATATTGGGTTGTGAGAAATCTGGGACAACACCGTTCCTGACTCTTTCCCTTCCAAAGATTGTTAAAACACGTTATTGGGAATGGGTAGCACAAACTGAGACTAGCAATTCCTCTTATGGGCGGCTTACAAGCGAGTTTCTGGATTTCAAATCAGTTAGCACACAGGAACACTTACGATATTATCCAGGTACGGAATGATGGAAAGCTTTACATCGAGTATAGGATTGGTACACGTCTCCTTAACACCTTCACCAGCAGTTGGCATCACAAGTCATTGTCAACCTTGTTATCTTATGGTTGCAAAGCTGCCAATGAAGCTATCGCCCATGTAGTCTTTGCTTGCCCAGCAAATGCGCTTCCACAAGCCAGGTGGATAAAAACTATTTTTCAGACAGTTCGGAACACGCAATAACGTATCAGTTTTGTGAATATCAAGATCAGATTCTAGACCTTTATTTGCCCATGCGGTCACTAAATTTCTAGGACAGATGTGGGGCATCAGGAGGAAAACACCAAAGTTTTAACATATAGGTTTTACTCCTTAGTTGGCAGTTGGACATTTTATAAATTGTATCCTTTAGCTGGTAGTTCTACAAATTGTTCTCTACCATAGCCAGTATCTTAGTCATTTTTAATTTTCTTGCATTGAAGAAATTAATTAACTGTGATTTCAGATCTGAGTCAATTCCACCATCTAATCTTTGTAAAATAGCTAACCTTTCCAACAGCATAGTACAATTACCTATAGGCTTGGTTGGTATCAGATGAGTTGTCACTGCCCGGCTCAAATTGATTAGGAGTACACAATATTTGCTGATTGCAAACAATGGAAGCAGCCACAGTACTGTAATTTCTATAACCTTTTTAAATGGGGAGTATGAAAAAAAAGTGTGCCATTTCTCTTTACCATAACCTGTTTGTTTTCAGTTAATTGTGTCTATCAGTTGTGAAGCCATGCACATGTTAAATAATATTAAATAGGATTACACACTATCTAGGAGGAAGAACCCTCTCCAAACTTCATATATGGAAGGAATATAGATGCCTTGGTCACATTCATAAACACAGAACCTACTTTTGATTTTCAGAATGGTACTGTTTTTAAGACTAAATATTTATACTTGATCTAGCCAGTTACCAACTAAACCACAACATGACCCAGAGTCTGTAGTGGTTAATATGAGCCGGTGGTTAAAGGTGGGAACCATCTGAACTTATTTTTGAGGTTTGGCACTTATTTTTCCTCAACAGACTTTGATCTAGAGCAAGAGAGAAAAATAAAAGGGGGAAAGATGGTGGAAGAGAAAGTAACCAAGTGACAAAGGGAGAAAACAAAGATTAAAAAGAACCTCCAAAAGCGAGATAAAGAGGCAGGAAGTATTGGGTGGTGGATTAAAAAGTCATGAGGTGGAATCAAGACAAAACAATCTCGTCTTCGGAATCCGGGCTCCTGGGCAAGACTTTAGGCTTCTGCACTAATTTGTCTACAAATTAGGCACTGAACTGTGTCTGGAAATAACCCAATTCAAGGCAGGTTTCCCTGCCTTTGCAGTCATGTCCCTGCTGCATACAATACCCTTTTCACAACAAGGGGCTGATTAAGAGAAAGTGCCAGCATACTGCATTGACCAAACCTACTTGCCACTGACCCCCCTCATGGGGTGTTCCAACTATATATGAGCTGCAAGCATTGAAATCCGTGCACTAAAGAGGTGAAAGTGAGGTTAAGAAGCGATCCACCACAGAGAACCAGGATTACTCTACTAAAATAATTGACGTAATTTTAACAACCACGGTATTGGAACAATCTTGGTTTATTGTGCCTAGTCATTGGCCACCATAGCTACAACTATTTTTGTGTTGGGTTTTTCTTTAATTTTCATTTGAAATATTCCCTAAAGTGTTACATTACATTAGTAAAAAAAAGACTCTTTTCATTGTATTATAAATTTTCAATTGGACATATAAATCAATAGGTAGTCAAACTAGTAACTGAATGAATAGTCATCGAAATTAATTTTTTCTATAGCTTTTCCTTTCATTCTTTTTTCTAGCATACTTTCTAAGACGCTGCCACAGACAGATGTAATGGTCTGTCTGCCAGGCCTATTGCTTCCAGCATATAAGGTGTTGGATTTGGGTCACCTCCTTGCGTATGACTGGAGGGTGTTGTGTATCTCACTTTCCTCTCTTGATTCAATATCTTTCTTTCTTATTCTTGTGCATTTGTGTAATACATATGAATTCCTCAAACACTGTCAGAGATGTAACTGAAATGGCCAGTAAATAGTATCAATGGGAAAGTTCAGGTAGGTTAGTAGTGGGGAAAGGGGAGATTAATAAACTGCCATGCATTATTGTTGTTTAGAGTTTAAAAGTGACCATGTTACTCATTCACCACAACACATGGTTAGAATCTGTTGAACACTGTCCTTCATTCGGCTTTCAGAAGAGATAGTAGGTAGAGTATACCGAGAAGGCTGTTGGGGGATCTGTAGACTTGGGGATTTGCCCCAGTAGTTTTCTTGTTTGAACTTTATTGGCTGCTGCTCTGACAATTGGTCATGAAGAGCGTCCTAGATTTAGAATACTGAGTTACACTTGGGTGTATTTTGTGCCTTGATTCCAGAACAAATTTGATTGAAGAATACTCCTTATGTTGGTACATTATGCCACATGGTGCCAATGTAAGGTTTTCTGTGCATGTGTGGCATGGTTTCTTTTATCCAGACTAAGGACTTGTCACGCTGCCTGGTGTTGGCATATTTTGCAGGCCATAATTTGTTGGTAATTATGTATATGTTGTTTGCGGGGAACATTTTAGGGGTGGGGTTTTGGGCAGGTATGTGTATATTTAGTTAAGCCTAGTTTTGTACGGCAAAGGCCAAGGATATGGTATTTGTGGTAAGATGCACTTGTTCCCAATAAAGCGGCCTTTATCACACCTTAATTGGTCTCCGGTCGGTCTTTCCCCTCCCCGTCTCCCGATGGGCCCCAAACTTTCATGGTTTGCAAGAGGACAGGAGTGAATATCTGCTAGATGCAGTACAATTAGTTTGTAGCGACTGAACTAGTTTGCTGTCTGCATCCTAAAGTGACTTTCCCTAAAATGAAGGCTCCCTTGCAGTGCAGTTGTGTAGTCATTGCAGAATTTTCAGGGTTTGGTCTTTTATGGGCAAATGTTGAAGATTTCTTTGATTTATTGGTAGCTCATAAATGGACCGGGTCATTTAGATCTTTATTGGTCCTTTGGAAAAGTGAGCACACCTTGGTTATTCTTTGAGTGAATACTAAGGGCCTGATTACAACTTTGGAGGTGCGGAGCCGGGTCCACCCCACCATCATTCCATGGTCTGACTGTCAGCCAGATTAAGAGTTTCCTTCTGTCTGGCGGGCTGATTTGTCGTTCCCACGGCAGTGCCTCAGAAAATAGGCACTTCAATGGAAACCCCAAAAACAGTTCCTACATGGCATGGACTGAAACTGGGGTGCATATGTTGTGCCCCCTTGCATGCATCCCCATGCGGAGGAGGCACAGGGGGCCCTGCAGGGCCACCTTTGTTTCCTCTCCTCTGCGGTGTTCATGGAGTAGGAACCTCTCCATGACACACCCGGCAGAGAGGGCCACCGCCGTGCCCCCACATGGACCGCCAGACTTGTAATCGTTCCATAAGTCTTTTTATGGGAAGATTTAACTAATGAAACAATATGAGATGCAGTTGATAAAATGCATTCTTACAATCAGGAAGACAGGTAAATATCAGAGTTAAAGTGTGTAATCAAGGCCACTCTTTCATGTACATTCTCAAACTTGTCTTTTCCAAAATAGTACGCTGGAAAAGGTTAGTTCTCGCCTAATTAAGTGACCTCTACTTTTGATAAAACATTTTGCAGTGTTTTGTAAGTAGGAGAGTGAACACTGACTAATCATTAAAAGGTCATTTGCAAACATTATTTCTGTACCCATATCTAATTAAGCAGTTGCTTGGCATTGAAGCTGCATAATTATCAGGACTTGTTCTATCTCACAATTGTGCACCAGCACATCCTCCCCACTTCCCCTCGACACCAGTAACTCAATTATTATAATTTAACAATTTTCTCCGGTTGCTTCCCTCCCTATTGGGTCTGTTTTTCTTGAAATATGTTTGTAAATGAGTTTTCTTCATAACGTTTTGATAACTTGTTTAACATCACATCTGCTTTCTTGTTGAGTGTCAGTAAATGTTGTACAGCATAATTCCAGATTACTTTAATTTCTCTGTTTCTATTCCGCATTTAGAATGTCTATTGTCAGGCAACTTAAAGTATGCGGCATAGGAGGGCCAAATTATGCAGCAGGGCTGACTAGGCAAGAAAATACAAAGTATGCGGTGTAGTAGAGCACATTTTGTGATTGCTTTACTTATGTTGTCATTTTTACACATGGTAACTGACTGAGAAAAGATGTCACCCCATTAGTATCAGTTTAATAGTCGAATACATCAATAATCAACTGAAAGAGGACCAGTCATCCTGTGCGAAGGGACTTCCATTGCACATGGACACATCACCACATTTTTTGCAATTTGTGATCTGTTTGAGCTAGAAACCTTTCTTTGTTCAAACCTACAGATTATGCATGCAGCAGAATATTTGGGAAGAGCAGCAGATCCATATACATATGTCGCATCACACAACTCCAGTGGCCAGGTCTATTGGTGGTGTGAAAGATGGATCAGTTGTACAGGTACATTTGAAATCTATGCTTTGGATAGAAAGTTTAGTGGCATTTGTTTTAACTTCTATTTCAACCTGTGCTGTTAAGTAGGTTTCATATTTTTCTCCAGTTTATCTATCAATAGTAAGCTGGTCTTAAGGGAAGATGAATACAGCTCTCCATCTTGGATGCATTATTGGTTGAGGCTTGTCGGAGGTGTGAACCTGAGAAGCAAGTGTTCAGGGGAGTAATTGATTCCCGAATCTCCCTGTAGCAATCCATGTCCGCTAAGCAAAGCACATCACATTCTCTTAACTGCACATGTGCTTCTGCAGTAAACCCATGTTTGCAGCTATGGATACACTCCCGGGGCTGCGTTAGAAATCATTAAAGGCTTCTTATCTTGCAATTTTAATCCCCTCTGGATAGAAGAGCGCTAAACTGTTCTTCTTAGCGTTATCCCCAATGTAATGGCAATATTAACACATTGAGAGGCAAATCTCATGGGATTCACAGGCTGGCACTTTGGAGAAGGATTTATGAAAGCATCCTCATTTAGCTCACGGGGAGAGGTTGGAAGAAATAACAAAATGATCATAATTCAGGTCATTTTAACAAAATGCAAGTCGAAAATTGCTCCAAAATGCAAACACTCAGACGTCCTCTAGGATTTCACAGTACATTAATCGTGAAATTGGAAAAATAATTCCTCTGAGAAACTCGAGCTTCATTAAGACATGAACCTTTCAGGCATTAATGCGTCTTTCACCATTAAAGCTCACGCTGGGAGCTTTATTCTGCCTAATAAGGCACTAGGCCACACGTGAAATAAAGTTGAATATTTATATTTGATAAAAGCAACAATTAAAATAACTCTCATCCCAGTCATTTTAAGTAAACCAGGAGTGTCCAACACTTGGCTAAGAGGGCATGGTCTTTCAGAGTAACCGCAGACAATGTAAAGGATTACTTTTAGAATAAATGGATTGTGTTCATAGCGATTGACAAATGGGATTAAAATGTTTTAGGAAGCAGAAGCTTCTTAAGAAAGAAAACGAAGTTAATTCAGTAGCTAATATTTAAAATGTTACCTACAAACAATTAATAATTTCGTTGTACAGGAAAGCACAGGAACGCCATTTTATCACTGAGCTCTCTATTGCCCAGAGAAGCATTGGTAATGCATCAGTTTCGCTTATGTAATGAATGAAGAGCTGTTTTCATCAATCATCGTCTGGCAGAAGGAAAGAACTCCCTGACATAGAACACTGGAGTGTGGGTGTGTGGCACAGTGGCCAGAGCTGCTGACTCGCTAGCCGGAGATCCAGGTTCGAGTCTCGGCAGTGCCGCGCAACATCCTGTGATTCTATGCAAATCACAATCTCTCCAGGTGATAAATTGTTCTATAAATATGCTGCAAGAGTTGAAGACAAAACTTTATGAAAATATCGGTCCACCAAAGTGAATGTTATTAGTATTTCGGGAGCGGGAAACTGATAAGAAAAGCAGCGAGGAACAAGCATTGGTAAATCGGGGAACATATGCTACAGCCATCAGAAATGAAAGAAGGTTAAGTGGAACGCACAGGAACCAATGAGAAGCCAGGAAAGAGAAGGCCTTTTAAAGTTTATATTAATAATAATATATTTCTCAAGCGCAGCAAAAGCAAAACATAAAACTGAGTTTGTGTAAAACAAGTACAGTGTTGCAGAACAAAAAAAGAAAATAACTGTCAGGAGTCGGGCTTCATGCGCTACTAATGACTACATCTCCCAGAAAGCTTAGAGGCAGGAAGGGATTGTGCACTCTCCCATGAGGCTCGAGAGTGGTCAGCTGATGGTGAAAATAAGAGTCAGCGGAGACCGGCTGCTGCCAGTGCTTGGCTTTCTTCGTTTTGGAACCGGCCTTGTCCGCCTGTGCTTTGCGGGATGCCCGAGGTCCCTGCAGGGGACCCCGTAGGAGGGCAAACCCCGTAGTAGGGCGTGGGGAACCAGAGACCAAGAAAGGGAGGGCTGGGAGGCAGGGAGGGGCGGAGTCACACAAGGGAGGCCGCCCCCCTTTTTCCGGGGCCAATATAGGGGAGCCCCTCCCCTTTGGCGCCCTCTTTGCTGCTGCCCGCCCGATAGCCGGTCGTGCCAGGCTGCTCCTCGCCAGCCTCAGGCCATTCGGTCCCGCAACCCCCCCTCCCTCACTCCCCCCCCCCCCCCCCAACGCCGGACGGGAGGCCCGCGCTTTCTGCTCCCCTCCCTACCGCTCACCCGCTGAAAGGGGGGAAGTGGGGAGGGGGGAACATTAATGATGTTTTGTGTTTTCCAGGTTGCTGGAGGAGTTACAAGGTGACACCCATACAGGACAGGCGCAGGAACAAGACCTGAAGCCCCAGTGCGAAACACACACTGCTGAGTCATACCTAATCCAAGGAGCCCTTTTTGGGGACTTGGTTCCGACGGCGCCCCGTTAGTCCTTAGGGCGGTTGTAAGCCTGAGCAACCGGGGGTTTGCTAATAATGCCTCGCCTGACTGGGCAAGGTGTGAGTTGACTCTCCCTTGTCCGGAGGGTGGTGCAGGTGGACGATAGGTCCACCGGTGGGTGGTTTTTTCCTCCCAGGTTACACACCGGGCCATGGCCGCTGGTGTCCGCTTCTTTGGCTCTACTTCAGGCGCCCTGCAACAAGGGGTTGCGGGGCATATGGGGTCACCTGTCAGTTAACCCGCTCTGTTATTTGCATCACAAATAAACCTGCAACTTCTTCCCAACATGCTTGTCTGTGTTTCATTTGGGTGGTGAGGGTTGCAGGACGAGGTGTACCGATGCGACTACTATGGATTCCTGCCCTGTATGCATTTCCCCATTACCAGAGCCCGTTGTTGGATCTTGTTTCAGTGTCACGCGATCCCATCATTGGATTTTCGCCTTTGTGTCCCTCGATAGCGCTTTCGCGCTTTCCGTTCCTTGGCTCCAGGTGTCCTAAATCCTCTCCCATAAAAAATTTCCACGAAAGCTTGCCCTTTTGTTTTGACCTCCACGGATCATGCTGCCCTGGAGATTTGCCTGCCAGAAATATTTAGCCTAAGTATTTCACTTCCCTGCACTTGAACTTAGTATGCGATTCTGCGTACAAGTCTTTTTTGCGAGCAGCTGACTCTGCGGGGAAAACGCCCCGCCCTTTTTGTTTAAGCTCCATGTTGGGAGCCTTTCTGAATTGTTTTTGTCCTCAATCAAGAAGAACCGTGAATTATTGCGCTTCCATGTGTAGATCACTACCATTTCTGAACTTGCAATTTTCACACTTATTTGCGTGCTGTTTGGTGAATGCGCAGGAGCGCTGTGATTTATGTTTATTGGAACATATTTTATTTATTCTTTGTTGAAGAATCTACACGTGCAGCGCAAAACTCTTACCAGCAGACACTTAGTACTCAACAAGGGCATTGGATGTTTTATATATTGGAGAAGACCATCGCTTGTATACTGCCTTTCTCACAAGTAAGTGGAAGAGTGCACAATATGTAAATTAGTGTCAGGGTTTATGTGACTGTGAGATCACTGACATATATACATTGTTCTTTGTTATAGCTTGCCTGGTTTCCTGTTGGATTTGTCCTTCTCCCTATCAGCTGCCCGTGTGGGACTCCTTGTATGGTTCTTCTGGGTCCCTCCTTTTTTGGACATATTGACTCCCTTTGTGTTATTTGTCGAGCATGAGGCTGCAATATCTCTGAGAAAGGAAAGGAATATTGCTTCACTTCTGGGGAAAACCAGGGTTCTTGGACTAAGAGCCCTTAAAACTTACACACTTCTTATAATAAAAGGTGAAATTCTGTGGATCATTATTCTATACCCTTGGAAATGAGCATCTGATTTTCTATCCTGTGAGATGTGGGGCGTCCAGAGCAACACTTTTCATAAAGAAATGGCCGCGCAGAATAGGACGAAGGGGCATGTTAAGAGACAATGGATAATCTCAGTCTTGGAAAATATTTGGCATTCTTCTAAACATTCAATTGTCTCCTAGTAACTGCTGCTTTGAGAACACTGTGGGGTAAATGTGAATTGGCATTTAAAGTGAAACAAAACAGTCTCACAAAAAACGAATCCTCGCTTTCATCTACTTTAAAACATATTTAAATATGCGTGGTTTGGAACTACTAGTTCTCCCGTCACCAGAGAACATAATAAATAAAGGCCCAGGCGGTCCCAAAAGGGGGAAGTGTAGCCCTTGAATTCTGCGGCACTAGTTATAGACACTTTAACAAATAAGTTCTGAGATGCGATTAACACATTTATTCAGTAATTCATAAACATAAAAGATCTTGTTATCACCAAGAACTCAACTTCTTGACTTTTGAGAAACAATCTTATGACAGGGTGCTCCTATTGGTGTAGTGGTGCAGTGAAAGTGATAAAGTGAATGAATGGTCAACAGCTATACAAAATGCAGGTGTATGCATGTGGCTAATAATTACATTTAGATGTAAAACTAACGCTACCAATGGGAGCGTGGAAATCCCTAATCAATTTAATATGACAATCCACTGCTTTAATTGTTGAAGTTTCGACCCATAATACACAATTAGAGGAGGGTCATCAGGACGGAAAATATACAGAGGAGACACCAGTAGATTGTGGCATATAGTTGCACAATCAGGGATGGAGCAAGCAGCAAGGGTAAGTAACCAACACTTGTCGGACGTAAGTTGTGGTTAGTTATGGCCTCTAAAAAGTGATCAGGCGAGGTATCATCGGATTGCAGTATGTATCAAGCAATAATATAATTATAGTGCGCTTTGTGTGAATGGCAGCCGCTCATGTATCCGTTATTTAGACTTGTGTTATGTCACAACTTGGAATTTGCAAAGCGAGGATGGAAGCGTCTGTCATCCGTTAGTTCCTCACTATTAACTGATCAGTGGCGAAGATGAAGACTTCGCGAATCCTCTGGCCTTAGCTTGTGTGGTGCTGAGACTCGCTTTCATCTACTTTAAAGCACATTCAAATATGTGGTGTTTGGACTCCTATTTCTCCCATGATCAGAGTACATGATAAACACAATTTGGAGGAGATTTTTTCTCTTTAAACTAAATTCAGAAGTGCACAAGTGAAAGGTCAGAGCTTTTACAAATTGATAGGAGCTGAATTTAAATCCCCACTTCGAACTCTCAGCAACTTTTGTCCCGTTTGACCTGAATTTTCAACACTGCTAGACCTGCCCCTATTTTTTGTGAAGATACATGTCTTCCAAGAGAATTTACGAGATACCTACTGATGAAGCAAGATTTCGCACATTACGCGACTTGCTGAAATCAAGAACCTCGATTTATGTATAACTCTGTAATCCAAAGTTGTATGTCTTACTAATTTCTTTTATCTTTTACTATATACATGTATCTTAGTGATGCTTGCTTATGTGTTTTACTAATACGATTAATCCTTGTGTTAAAATGGCTGTCGCTTGGGAATTTACTACTGCGCATGCGTTAGTCACACTCACGTGACGTGACGTAGTCGTAGTTGTGGTGGGAAAATGTGAGCATGCGTATTTGCCGCTAATATGGCTGTCTTGAATACTCACATGGTGAAGCTTACGCAGATGCTCTCGTTCTATTGTGTATTGCACTAATCTATAATTGCATAGTATATTTTTACAGTGAGAAACCTAAAGTACCAAATCATGATATGTAGAAAATTCATTTATTTCTATGTTCTAATTTGTTTTCGCTTACTTTACATGTACCGCGATAACTGGGAGGGTCTGAATGAGACGTGAACCATCTTGAAGGTCCCTAGTGCGCATGTCCAGTTTGCTGCTGATGGCATTGACCGAGTGCCAACTGAAGGTCCCTGCCAAGACGTGCCTGGGAAGATGCACCTTCACCCAGCTAGAAAACTGAAAATGTTCTGCATTTGCTACATTTGTATAAATCCTATTGTATTCTGTAAAATATGTCATGGGAACCCCAAATCTGGTAGGCGGTACCATAAGATGCTAAACTAAGCTTGTAGAAGTCTGTTCTGATTGGTGTGTTAACCTATCCTATGTGGGGACCAATCGAAATTGGGGATTCTGACACTTTGCAACATTGGGGGGTGGTACACTGACCCGAAAACAGTATATCTAGCCTAGGTTCAGCTAGGGAAATTGTCCGACTTGTCTGAATAGCTGACCTGTCACTGACCCAACGCACTCAATAGGTGACTGAATACAGAGCGCTGCGGAGCACTCTGTCCAAATTTGACCTTAGACTTTAAAGGTTTTACTAAACCTTAAGTGCTGGCGGAGCACTTTGCTGGGGAGTTCGCTAACCCAATCGGGGTTCTGACTGATAACTGCAGAGAGGGTGGAGCGCAGGCGTTGCTTCCAAACTGCGGGTGCTGGTCGTGCCTTGGTGGTCCTGTCCTGATCCTAATCTGGTTTTCCTGTCCTGTCCTGGGGTGTCCAATCTGCACCTGCTGTCCTATAGATGACTGTCCTTCCTTGGGGTATTTCCTGTCCTTGACTGATCCGTGGCCAGGGTTGGTCTGCACACCTTTCTAGGTAAATATAGTGCAAAAACTCTTCACTGCATCTTCTATATTTCTGTCTTTGCTTTAATAAAGACATTTCTTTGCATATGTTAATTTTCCATGCTTTCCGCAACCTATTATAAAGTCATACAGTATATTGTCCTTAGCATGTTCCTATGTTTCCCTACCTTTTTAGGACACATTTTTCTCTCCATACTGTTTATGAAGCATAACTGTGGTATATAAATTTCTCCTGAAATCTGATTTTGCGTAAATACTAGAACTATAGCGTGTTCCAAATTTTCCCCCTCCTATAGGTGTATAGGATTTCCAGTCCATACCTTGCAGTGTTTTTTCCCAACCGTAAAGTCTAGTTCGTGAGTCAAGTTTCTAAAATCCATTTAGTAGATCGCATTGTTATAACTTTCTTATAGACTCATAAATGGTTGCCCTGACACTGTTCCTCTATGGTTATGTTCTTTTTGTTATCTTGATTATTGATTGCCTTTTAACTGTAAGCTTGATTATTTTCGAATCTGATTTCTAGATAAACTTTTAAAACTTCCCAGTTGTCTGTGATCATTTAATGCGAAATAGAAATAAGTTGGGTTTTGTATTTTGCCTGCCTTTCTTTTACAGCTAGCTCCCTGATCCATTGTGGATCTTAGGTACCTGTAACGGTGGATTGGTGAGTCAGGTACACGAGAAATAAATAGGAAGGAATCAGGGTTACTGGTAGAAGAATCGGTAGGTCATCTGATTAATGTATAGGTTGAACTGAAATTTATGGGCCCGAAAACTATATGGTGAAATTAGTTGGTTGGGTGACCTACGATCTCTATCAGTAATTTTCTGGTAGCAGAGGAAATGGTTAGGGACTAGTTAAAGTTAGGTAGGACTAGGTAAGCTAGATAGGTTGGATGCTGCTAAATTGTTTATGATAACATTTTTGCTGCTAAAAATAAACTTTCTCGTGGACTGATCACTCACGTGAAATGTTTGCTTTGAAAAATTATGAAATGTTTTAAAGTGTTTTTCTTATTATTGTACTGATATATGTATTAACCCACTCGTTAAGTAAACTGTTTTGTGTTTGTCTGGAATCCCCGGGGAATTGAATAACGAGTGGTGAAAAGAATCCACTTGTTTTGAGGTCACTGACTCCAGGAAAGTTGGTGCAGGTTAGGCAGAACTGGAAGCACTAACTAGGGTTTTTCCTGAATGTATGTTTGAATAAATGATAGCTACGAGATCACTGGCAAAACTTCTATCGTGATATAACCTAGTAAGGGTCACAGCGGAAGGAGTAGCAGGTTCGTCGGGGCTTGAGTGATAGCAAAAGGGTTCGCTGGTGAAACTTTGGGCTTAGAATATATCCCTATAAGAAGTGGATGAGTCGAAAGAAGTAGCAGGTTCCCTAATGCTTGAGTGAAGGGTAGGCAGAAGAGATCTGTCCGTAGCGTGTGAAAAGTAGACAGAAGGAGTTTACTTGCAGTGAAACAAATCTTTCCTGTCTAGACACTTGAGTACAGTGGCGAATGTGTATTCGTTGTTAAATAACCAAGCACTTTAGAGAGAAATTAAGTTTCCGTTACCTTTTGAAGGAGGGAGTCAGTTGCGAAGCTGCTCTGACGTCACTCTGTGCCGCGCTGGGATTGGTAGACGCAGCGGGTGTGTAGCGGAGCTGGAATTATAAAGGAGGGGTGAGTGCCGAAGCGTGAGAATCTGTCTCGCGAAAGGCCGCGCACCCATTGGTCGAGATTATTTGAATTCGTGCATTTCATTGGTCGCACGAAAAATAAAAGACGCACTTGGATTGGAAGTGATTTGTAAACAAAGTCGCTCGCAGAAATTGTATGTGGCACTCGTATAGACCGCATACTAGACCTGATCCACGATATTTAGGGTTTGAGAACGATCAGTGGAAAGGGCATAAGACCGACATTATGTACGGAAATAAGAGAAAAATATCCCTTGTAAATAAGGTGAAAAATTATTTCAAAAAGGACAAACCGATTAAAACCAGAGAAGGTGTTGTCATTCCGCCGCCTAATACTCCCGCATCTTTCATGTTTGATAAAGGGTACCACTCGTGTGTATGGTTAGAAAATTGGGCGGAATACACCAAGGATGATGGAATTTTGGCTTTTCCGTTAGAAGGAACATTTAACGGCAGGATTCTATTTAATTTGAGAACCCGAATGAATGATTTACATCCCAGACCTAGACTAACGCAGTACGAAGCACTAGAGGAATGGGAAATCGAAGCTTTTGAAAGGGATAAACCCTGGATGGATAAAGGGTTAACTAAATTTTATCCGAAACTGAAACAAGAGACCCGAGACAAAAAGATGAAGCAGTGGAGACAGAATATGATTGTAGAGGGACTGTTTCCAATGATGCCAACGGGTGGTCCTCCTGGGGGGGAGAAGAAAACATAAAAATGTAAACACTGGGTGCCCATTGGAGAGTCGGATGATGAGTTGTTAGATGACATTTTTATGAGAAGTCCTCCTCCTTATAATGAAGGACACCGACCCTCTAGTGAAGGGGATAACTCACGGAGACCTCCGCCCCAAGATGAGGCCAGATCCGCAAGTGTAGGAGGGAGTTGTCAAATACCTCCCTATACCGAGAGTTTAGGACCCATAGATGCAAGAGATATTTATCCTAGAATACCCGCTGGTGGAGAAACGAGATACACACGCGAAAGAGACTTTTTTCCCCAGATCTCCCTACGAAGGTGAGGCAAGACCATCCAGTTCAGGAATGCCGTTCCTAAACCCTCTATATGCGGAAGAACCAAGATCCCTAGGCACAGGTACTTTGCACCCAAGACCTAGTTATGGTGAAGGACCCAGAGAGACACCTCCCACTGCCCCGAGTTGTGCTCCAACTTTAACCCCACAAGTATTACATGACAATTCAGTCGAAAGGATATTGGAGGACAGAGAACGAGAGGCACTAGCTAAGCAGAGAGCTGAAATAATTCAGAAGATTTCCCAGTTAAATGCAAGTCCTGAGTCTTTAACAATCCTGGTTACTATTGGACCAGTGGTTCCATTGTATGGGGACCGACAGGGAAGTCCAAGAACTCCAGTTATTACCCCAGTTGTAGCCCAACCGAGATCAGAGCCCTTAATTGTAGATGACTTAACAAGTGAGTGTGAGACTGAAGTCTCGCTAATGGATCTGCCCATTAGGGAAACAGGAAAAAGGATGCAGAAAAGACATAATCCTTTCAATACGAGGGAGATTCAAATGGAATCAGCTTCGGGTACTAAGAGCGTCACGGTAGTAACTCCTGAAGAAATTGAGAGATGGAGTCGAGAATTAAAAAACAAACTCTTCAGTCGAAACCTCTAGATCTCTACAAACTGAGAGTAGAAATAGAAGAACTTATGGCAGGAAATGTAGGATTAGACAGACTAAATACCTATTCAGAAGAAGAGCTGTTGTTTATCTGCAAGAGCCTTACTCGAAATACCAGAGTACTCCATGAAAAACTAACTGACACTGCAGCTAGTATGGGAATAGATATCTCGAAATCAAAACCTTTGCAAAAACCGTACAGAGCAGATTTCTCAGACAAGGATCTGGAAAACCTGAACATGTCAGGGAAAAAGGCACAGGTCAAAGAATTATTGACAGTATTACTGAAATGGGGAGATGTGGACAGATGGAAAGCCAGGTGGGCCAAAAAGAAAGATGAGGCTAGATCCAAACAAGTGACTCCTCAGTTCGTTCTAAAAGAAGCTGATAAACCAGAACAGTTATGTCCTATGCGTGAAGTACCAGGTGGAAAATACGTGCATGTTCCATGGTCCAGACAGGATATTGTGTCCTTTACAAATGATTTCCCAAAATTACGAGAGAAGCCTGTGGACTGGTACAGGCAGGTGGAAAGGTTTGTCAAGGTACAGAAATGCCTGTGGAAAGATTTGGATGGGTTCTTTGATATTGTGGTCCCTGTAGATCTATGGACCGAGTGTAAGATTGCCATAGGTTGGCCTAGTGAGGAATACACGAGGGATCCTAACACAGGAGCACCCTCTGATGAAGTAATGAAAAAATATGATCAGGTGATTTTACACCTAAAGCAAAAGGTGCCTGCAAAGGAAACTGATTGGACAGAGATAGATAGAACCACACAGGAAAGGGATGAGACTGTGCACTCCTTTTATGAAAGACTGTTACAGGTGTTTAAAACGTACAGCGGTATAGATAACATCGAGATGAAGGATATGACCCACTTCATTTACAGGTTTGTAAACGGTTTAAGACCAGAAATTTGCCAGTGGATCAAAGACAATAAAATCTGTTGGCAGTCTAAGAAAATAGATGAGGTCCTACGGTATGCAAAGTACTGTGAGGACGAGATGGCAGACAAACGAAAGGCTTTGAAGGAGAAAGTGATGTGGGCACAAGTAAAATTAGCCGAGCAGCAGGAAAAACAATTAAGTAAAATGAATAAGAATACCCAAAATCCAGGAGCTGGGGGTGGAGGGAAGCCCAAAGTAAAAATGAGCAGAGAAGAAGCTAAAAAGAAATTTCCCTGCCACCAGTGCGGAGAAATCGGGCACTGGAGAGACGAGTGTCCATATTTACAGCATGATAATACCCAAACCCCTGATTTAACTCCACAGACGCAGAATGAAAAAACAAGAAAGACTCAGCATCAGGTAAAGGCAAGTCAATTGCCCCGAGCGCCAAAGCCAAATTATAAGGGAAAATCACCACAGGGTGATGACATAGAGATCTGGGGAGGCGATGAAAATAGAAATGCAGCAACTTCGCAGTTTTTGTTGAATGATACCTTTTTCTGTGACGATCAATACTGACGGGGCCTGAGAGGGGAGGACAAGGAGTGTGTTCTTGGCGCCTCCTTGCCGGTAGACCAGTCAGGGCCATACATTGAAGGAAAGGTTGATGGAAATGATGTCACCTTTCTATTGGACACTGGTGCTACCCGTTCTACTGTGAGAACAGCGGACGTTCCAAACCTACCCCTCTCGGGAGAAGCAATCCAAGTAGTGGGTGTGTCTAATCAATTGATTAGTACCCCAGTTACCGAGCCCATGGAGATCACAATAGGGAATTTTAAAGAAATGCATAGATTTGTAGTGTGTGATACCAGTCCAGTAAACTTACTGGGACGTGATTTGTTGTGCAAAATGAACTGCACCATCTTTTGCACACCAAAAGGCGTCGAGATTCAAACCCCAGACGAGGATGGCATATATAAATTAATGTTAATCAGACCTGACTCAGAAATTAAACGAATGACTGTACAAGACTTACCCGAAGAACTTCAAAAGACAGTGAAATCAGAAGTATGGGACTTTACTGGAAAAGATGTAGGACTAATGGAAAATGTAGACCCCATACAAATAGCCATGAAAGAAAATGCAGTTTACCCCAATACCAAACCATATAAAATGAGTGCCGAAGTGAGAGCAGGAGTTGCGATTGAAATACAAAAATTGCTAGAAGCAGACATCATACAAGAAGTAATGAGTAGCCCGTGTAACTCACCCATAATTGGAATCAAGAAACCTAGTGGCAAGTACAGAGTAGTGCAGGACCTGAGAAAGGTAAACAAAATTGTAGTACCTTGTTGCCCTATTGTCAAGAACCCAGCAGTGATCCTGTATCAGATTCCCTGGGATGCTGAGTGGTTTACCGTGATAGACCTATGTCATGCATTCTTTTCGATCCCATTATATCCAGATAGCAAATTTCTTTTCTCATTTGCTTTCGACAGTCACGTGTACGTTTGGAATAGGGTCCCCCAAGGGTACACCGAAAGTCCCTCTATCTTGAATCAGATCCCGAAAAAGTGCCTCGAATCATTAGTCTTACCTGGAAAGTCTGTGTTGGTGCAACATATAGATGACCTTTTGGTGGCATCTAAAAGTCATAGAGATTGTGTGATTGACACCATTGCCTTGCTGAATCACCTAGGTGAAAAGGGACATAAAGTGGCCCCTGAAAAATTGCAATTCTGTTCAAAGCCAGTAAAATATCTGGGGCACCAGATAGAAAAAGGCATCCGAAAAGTCACTTCAGAGAGAGTCAGAATAATTCAAAAGATGCAGTTACCCCGTACTCAGAAAGAGATCAGAATGTTCCTTGGGGTTGTAGGTTACTGCAGGCAATGGATTGTGGGATTCGCAGTCCTGGCAAAGCCTTTGATAAAAATGACAAAGAAAGGAGCAAAGGACCCAGTTGAATGGGATGATGAAAGCTTAACAGCATTCACTAAATTACGAGACTGCCTGTGTACAGCCCCTGCTTTAGGGATGCCTGACTATTCTAAGGAGTTTGCACTGTTCTGTGACACACGTGACAACTGTGCATTGTCAGTTTTAACTCAGGAGCATGGGTTGACTAGACGCCCGGTGGCATATTTCTCTGCCACTTTGGATCCAGTAGCTGCTGGATTACCTGGATGTCTAAAAGCAGTAGCTGCAACCTGCACGAGTTTAGAACAGAGTGAATCCATTGTAATGGGACATCCTGTAACTGTGTATGTTCCACATGCAGTTGTGATTTTGTTGACCCGAACGAAAACTCAGTATCTCACCCCTAGTCGGCTGACTAAATACGAGAGGATTCTCGTGGGTGCTGCAAATGTAGTCATTACTAGGTGTAATATCCTGAATCCCGCCACCTTACTCCCTGACTCAATGGTTGTAGAAGACCAGGGAGAGAACGAGCATGATTGCATTGACCTGACAGAATTCAGTACTAAACCACGCCCAGACATTAAAGAAACTCCTTTGCCTGTTAACGATGAGGAGCTGTATGTAGATGGCTCATGTATACGACACGAACTGGTGGGCCTAAGTGCTGCCTATGCTGTAGTCACTTTAAACAGCATTAAAGAAGCATCCTGTTTATATGGAATAAAGTCTGCACAAGTAGCCAAATTGGTTGGATTGATAAGAGCTTGCAAAATTGGGAAAAACAAAAAAATAACAGTATATACTGATAGTCAGTACTGTTATGGGGTTGTGCATGACTTTGGCCAGTTGTGGCTGCAAAGGGAATTTTTGACTTCATCAGGTACACCCATTCGAAATGGGAAAGTTGTACAAGATTTACTGGAGGCCATCCAGTTACCAAAAGAATTGGCAGTGGTCAAATGTGCTGCTCATAAAAAGGGCCTTGACCCTGTATCATTAAGAAATAATTTTGCTGATGAAGTGGCCAGACACTGTGCAATAAATCGCATGTCTGTAAATGTTAAACTGGGAGGACCTGGAAACAGCTGCCAACTTATGGTGTTTCAAGAGGTGCCTACATGGGATGAGGTGAGAGATTGGTAGCATGCTGTGCCAGCGGAAGAGAAAGAGAAGTGGAGGAAACTTGGTTGTCGACCAAGAAGTGAGGATGGTGTCATTGTGGGCCCAAATGGTATGCATGTGTTGCCTAGGCATCTGCTTGCTTCTATGGCCAGACTGATACATGGAGATTCACACACTGGTAGGGATGCCATGGTTCTGGTTTTCCAACAAACATGGTACAATCCGAAGTTTAGGAAGGTAGCAGGATCACTCTGCCAGAGGTGCTTGACCTGTCAGCAGTTCAACGCTGGTAAAAGGATAGTAGTTGAACTGTGGAAAATTGGAAAATCAGGGGGTCCCTTTGTGAGGATACAAATTGACTTCATCACCATGCCTCGTTGTGAGGGAAAAAGATATGTCCTTGTCATTGTCTGCCTGTTTTCAAAATGGGTGGAAGCCTACCCTACCAAACAGAGTGACGCCATAACAGTAGCTAAATTGTTACTACGAGAATTGATACCTAGGTTCGGGGTTCCAGTCACTATTGAATCAGATAGAGGAAAACATTTTCAGAATGAAGTAATCGATCAGCTCTGTAAAGCATTCGGAATCACACAAAAACTGCACTGTGCATATCGTCCAGAGGCTTCTGGAGTAGTAGAGCAAATAAACGGCACTATAAAATCGAGATTAGCAAAAATGTGTAATTCTACTGGCATGAACTGGATAAATGCCTTGCCTCTTGTCCTGATGGGACTCAGAAGTATTCCAGACCGAAAAACAGGCCTTGAGCCCCCATGAAATCCTGATGGGAAGAGTGATGAGACAAGCATGGGTACCAGGATACAAACTGTTAAACATTTCTGATGATTTGGTACTTGAGTACTGCAAGCAACTGGGTGACCAAGTGCGTTCTATCTCTCGCCAGATTGGAGAAGACGCTGTCGCCAATCCAACGACTCCAGTCCACAAATTGGTCCCTGGCGATTGGGTCAGAATAAAGAAACATACTCGTTCGAGTTGCCTTGCACCGAGGTGGGGAGAAAAACGCCAAATAATACTGGTGACCACGACAGCAGTGAAGTGTGCAGGCGTTCCCAAGTGGATCCATGCCAGCCATACACAGAAGGTGATTCCAGAGGAGAAAAAAGGCGCTGAAGGTTGTCCAGCTGAGGGGTCTGCAGACGTTGGTCCTGAAGTAGCTGATGACGAACAACCGAGCACCAGCCAAGATGATTGGATACCCATAATCGACCTAACCGAAGACCCAATCAGAACAAAAGAGCGAACCCAAGAAGATAGAGAGTGGAATAGAGAGGAAAAGATAGGCACAGGCGAAGACCCTCAGATCATTGAGATTCACGTCAAATCTGAGGAAGAAGAGGAAGGTCAGACAGGGACAGAACAAGTGATTGACACACCTCCACAAACTCCTGAAACTGAAAAGGGACACACTAGAACTAGTACAAAAGTTCGAGCAGAAGAAAATCAAGAGATCGAAGTGCTTGAACAGGATCAGATAGAAATAGAAGAACGTGTTCAGGACTCAGAAATAGAGACATTCGAGAGCCAAAACAAAAATTCCCCTGAACCAGGCCAGCTTAGTAACCAGACAGAAGAAATAGATACAAGACCTGGAACTAGTCAGACAGGAAGGGAAGAGATAGAGACAGAAGTGCCACAAACAAACAAAAATAAAAGAGTATTAGAAGAAAGCCAAATCGCAGTGCCAGCTAAAAGACTTAAGAAAAAGAAAAATATTGAACCAGGATATATTAAGAAACTGAGACTGAGAATAAAAACAGTAGAAGAAAAACTTGCAGAACGAAGGAAAAGTCCCCATATTATCGAACAAGCTGGAGAAAGCTCCAAAAGATGGAGTGACCGAATAAAAAGACTGAACGAAAAATATCAAGATCCTGAATGGACATATCTAGTGTTGGAAGAGTTTGAAGATCTTGATATTACTGACGAAAGTGACGAAGAGCAGATAGCTGATTATTCTGCCGAGGAAGATGAACCAACCTGAAGTTGTGCAGGGTAAGCTACCTGTGCAGAGTTACAAAGAGGGGTTGAGGAATCTTCTTCTGAACGAGAATGTCTGATTCAAACGTGAATGGAAGGCCTAGACGCAGTTGTTGCAAAACATGCTGCAGAGTATGTATATGTAGCATAGTTATAGTGATAATAATTTGGATAGGACTAACAGTTTTCATTCCTTATATGGTGAGCAAAAATACTAATATTGACCCTACTCAGACTGTGACCACTGACACTGAAGAACTGACAACACGAAGTATAGAAAGATGTGAAAAAGCACTCAGACAAACCAAACGAGACTTAGAAGCATCAGATGAGGAAGGACTACATTATCATGGAGTTAAAAACCAGACACAGTTAAATGTTTTCGCTAATCTTTTAGTGCACTATGTAGAAACTATGGAAATAGAAGACTGCTATGTCTGCATGAAGCTACCTACTTCTGTAGCTGAAGGCGTGACTTACCATCACCTACCTTTGACCTATGGAATTTCCTGTAGCATTTTAGCTAGTTTATTTTACAAAAGAGGACCGTTACAGTACTATTACTCTAACTCTGACGTGATATTTTCTGAACTTCCCATACGTGGAAATCTGAATCCTGTACATACTAAAAGTGACGTTACACGTTATATGGGAGAATACTTCCTGACTATAGGTACTATAGATTTAAATGAAGCACACAGAGATAACTTGACCTGTTCATTACATGAACAAGAAAAGGTGTTTTTAAACATGGCAGAGAAAAGAAGGGAGAGTTTCCAAAGAAAGGCAAATGATAAGAGACAGAAAACTCCTAAATGGGCTGAAAACATGGAAAGCACCTCAAATGGTGGGAGTGGTCCTGCTTTGTTGCTGGATTTCGAAAGGAAAGGGAAACTCTGTCTTCACCGCGAGAAGACTAGTTATTATAATATCATTTTCATTGGTTCCAGTCAATGTGAACACAATTACAAGGTAATTGGAGGTTGGGGTTTCAAAAATGGGTCAGAACCTGTGTTTCCCGGAATTTATTATATATGTGGAAACAAGGCTTATTTCAAATTGCCGGATCACTGGTATGGAAGCTGCTACTTTGGCATTGTCTTCCCGAAAATATACCATGTGAAAGAAATTGCTGGAAGCAATGAAAACACTAAAGGCTTAGTGCGTAGTAAAAGAGAAAGCGTAGGTGAAATAATGGGTAGTATTTTTAGTGCACTGATACCTGGAGTGGGAGTGGCTCTGAACACACAGAATTTGCAAATTATCCACAATAGTGGATGTGCTGTCTACTGACACAGCTCATGGATTCCTGCTGGTCAATACCGAAATGGTTGCGATCAGATCAATGGTTTTGCAGAACAGACTTGCGCTGGACACCTTATTAGCAAAAGAGGGCGGAGTCTGCCGGATGCTGAAGGCGCAACATTGTTGCACTTACATACCGGATAAAAGTGTACAGATCAAAAGATATGTGAAAAACATTACTAATTTGGAAAAGGAACTCAAACCACTGGAGGTTGACAGTGCCTGGAAGAGACTTGTCGATGGTCTCTCCAATGTAGGTCATTGGTTTGCTAATTTAGGTAAAAGTTTATTGTTCAAGGTACTGATGCCAATTGGAGTGATAGGTTTCATAATCTTTCTCATATTTGTCTGTTGCAAATGTCGCAAACACACAAAGAAATACACTGTGAATAAGAGAGGTGTGAAACGGAGTGTGGATGAACTAGAATTGGAAGACTTGAATAATCAGATTTACAAAAGGGTGAAAAATTCTCACCCTAATAAAGATGTGAAAGAAAAATTGAATAGGATGTTGGAAGAAATTGAACTGCACAAAGTGTGAGAAAAGTTGGCATCTGGTTCCATTAAGTTGTGATGATAGTAAATATCATCAAAGAGGGGATTGATGAAGCAAGATTTCGCACATTACGCGACTTGCTGAAATCAAGAACCTCGATTTATGTATAACTCTGTAATCCAAAGTTGTATGTCTTACTAATTTCTTTTATTTTTTACTATATACATGTATCTTAGTGATGCTTGCTTATGTGTTTTACTAATACGATTAATCCTTGTGTTAAAATGGCTGTCGCTTGGGAATTTACAACTGCGCATGCGTTAGTCACACTCACGTGACGTGATGTAGTCGTAGTTGTGGTGGGAAAATGTGCGCATGCGTATTTGCCGCTAATATGGCTGTCTTGAATACTCACATGGTGAAGCTTGCGCAGATGCTCTCGTGCTATTGTGTATTGCACTAATCTATAATTGCATAGTATATTTTTACAGTGAGAAACCTAAAGTACCAAATCATGATATGTAGAAAATTCATTTATTTCTATGTTCTAATTTGTTTTCGCTTACTTTACATGTACCGCGATAACTGGGAGGGTCTGAATGAGATGTGAACCATCTTGAAGGTCCCTAGTGCGCATGTCCAGTTTGCTGCTGATGGCATTGACTGAGTGCCAACTGAAGGTCCCTGCCAAGACGTGCCTGGGAAGATGCACCTTCACCCAGCTAGAAAACTGAAAATGTTCTGCATTTGCTACATTTGTATAAATCCTATTGTATTCTGTAAAATATGTCATGGGAACCCCAAATCTGCTAGGCGGTACCATAAGATGCAAAACTAGGCTTGTAGAAGTCTGTTCTGATTGGTGTGTTAACCTATCCTATGTGGGGACCAATCGAAATTGGGGATTCTGACACTTTGCAACATTGGGGGGTGGTACACTGACCCGAAAACAGTATATCTAGCCTAGGTTCAGCTAGGGAAATTGTCCGACTTGTCTGAATAGCTGACCTGTCACTGACGACTGAATACAGAGCGCTGCGGAGCACTCTGTCCGAATTTGACCTTAGACTTTAAAGGTTTTACTAAACCTTAAGTGCTGGCGGAGCACTTTGCTGGGGAGTTCGCTAACCCAATCGGGGTTCTGACTGATAACTGCAGAGAGGGTGGAGCGCAGGCGTTGCTTCCAAACTGCGGGTGCTGGTCGTGCCTTGGTGGTCCTGTCCTGATCCTAATCTGGTTTTCCTGTCCTGTCCTGGGGTGTCCAATCTGCACCTGCTGTCCTATAGATGACTGTCCTTCCTTGGGGTATTTCCTGTCCTTGACTGATCCGTGGCCAGGGTTGGTCTGCACACCTTTCTAGGTAAATATAGTGCAAAAACTCTTCACTGCATCTTCTATATTTCTGTCTTTGTTTTAATAAAGACATTTCTTTGCATATGTTAATTTTCCATGCTTTCCGCAACCTATTATAAAGTCATACAGTATATTGTCCTTAGCATGTTCCTATGTTTCCCTACCTTTTTAGGACACATTTTTCTCTCCATACTGTTTATGAAGCATAACTGTGGTATATAAATTTCTCCTGAAATCTGATTTTGCGTAAATACTAGAACTATAGCGTGTTCCAAATTTTCCCCCTCCTATAGGTGTATAGGATTTCCAGTCCATACCTTGCAGTGTTTTTTCCCAACCGTAAAGTCTAGTTCGTGAGTCAAGTTTCTAAAATCCATTTAGTAGATCGCATTGTTATAACTTTCTTATAGACTCATAAATGGTTGCCCTGACACTGTTCCTCTATGGTTATGTTCTTTTTGTTATCTTGATTATTGATTGCCTTTTAACTGTAAGCTTGATTATTTTCGAATCTGATTTCTAGATAAACTTTTAAAACTTCCCAGTTGTCTGTGATCATTTAATGCGAAATAGAAATAAGTTGGGTTTTGTATTTTGCCTGCCTTTCTTTTACAGCTAGCTCCCTGATCCATTGTGGATCTTAGGTACCTGTAACGGTGGATTGGTAAGTCAGGTACACGAGAAAGAAATAGGAAGGAATCAGGGTTACTGGTAGAAGAATCGGTAGGTCATCTGATTAATGTATAGGTTGAACTGAAATTTATGGGCCCGAAAACTATATGGTGAAATTAGTTGGTTGGGTGACCTACGATCTCTATCACTACTTTAGGATATCCGCCACGGTGAACAACTTTGTACAGCCGCTAATGTATACCACCAGGTCATAATTTACAATGTATAAAATCTGTATATGTGTGGAACTGTGATAACCTGTGTGCCCTAAGTACACGTGAAAACAACCCACCAATTCAAGATGTGAGGGAAAGTTGGCAGTGCCTCACGGGAGCAACACCAGAGGGAGAACAAACAGACTGGTACTCGCCTATGTCCTCACATTATCATCAGCTACTGCCAACTGTAAATAAAAAGGGGGATAGGTAGAAAATAGTGCAAATAAAGCAAAAACTACATCCGTGCTTATGTGCTAGTGACCCAAAAGGTGTGCCAAACTCTGTACATGGGATTTTGGGCACCTATCAATTAAAAAGAGCTAGGCTACACTGGCTGTAATACTTTTATTCCTTGCTGTGAGCCCGCTATGTTAAAACCAACATGTTTCATTGCCTGTTAGAATTTACCGGCAACTTCATCAGGGTTTGGGTCTGTGTCTTGTCTGCACCTTATTTTCTCCTTGTATTGTACCAGGTAGCTACTGTTCATACGTATACCATTACATGCACTGGGACAGGAACAGACTAATTTGCATACAGCCAGGTTCTGGAACTGGGATGGTGCAGTGAGCTAAAGAACGGTGTTGGATCTAGCCCTGATCTCTTGACTGGGTGAGAGTATTCTGCTTAATTCAGAGACTCTGTCCCTCACCACCCCTTGTTGTAAATAATTTTGTCCACCCTAAGCGTGGAAGGGTATACTCAGACATGAGTCCCTTGCTCATTGCACCATCAGGATTCAAGCAAGCCGGGCCGAAGACGGCTGTAATGCCAGAAACCGGTCCCCGGAAGCTTGTTTCCTTCCCAGTGTAAGAATTGGCTTTTGTAGTTTGGTTTGCCCTGTTCCCATCATGCACTGGGACAGGAACAGACTAATTTGCATACAGCCAGGTTCTGAAACTGGGATGGTGCAGTGAGCTAAAGAACGGTGTTGGATCTAGCCCTGATCTCTTGACTGGGTGAGAGTATTCTGCTTAATTCAGAGACTCTGCCCCTCACCACCCCTTGTTGTAAATAATTTTGTCCACCCTAAGCGTGGAAGGGTATACTCAGACATGAGTCCCTTGCTCATTGCACCATCAGGATTCAAGCAAGCCGGGCCGAAGACGGCTGTAATGCCAGAAACCGGTCCCCGGAAGCTTGTTTCCTTCCCAGTGTAAGAATTGGCTTTTGTAGTTTGGTTTGCCCTGTTCCCATCATGCACTGGGACAGGAACAGACTAATTTGCATACAGCCAGGTTCTGAAACTGGGATGGTGCAGTGAGCTAAAGAACGGTGTTGGATCTAGCCCTGATCTCTTGACTGGGTGAGAGTATTCTGCTTAATTCAGAGACTCTGTCCCTCACCACCCCTTGTTGTAAATAATTTTGTCCACCCTAAGCGTGGAAGGGTATACTCAGACATGAGTCCCTTGCTCATTGCACCATCAGGATTCAAGCAAGCCGGGCCGAAGACGGCTGTAATGCCAGAAACCGGTCCCCGGAAGCTTGTTTCCTTCCCAGTGTAAGAATTGGCTTTTGTAGTTTGGTTTGCCCTGTTCCCATCATGCACTGGGACAGGAACAGACTAATTTGCATACAGCCAGGTTCTGAAACTGGGATGGTTCAGTGAGCTAAAGAACGGTGTTGGATCTAGCCCTGATCTCTTGACTGGGTGAGAGTATTCTGCTTAATTCAGAGACTCTGTCCCTCACCACCCCTTGTTGTAAATAATTTTGTCCACCCTAAGCGTGGAAGGGTATACTCAGACATGAGTCCCTTGCTCATTGCACCATCAGGATTCAAGCAAGCCGGGCCGAAGACGGCTGTAATGCCAGAAACCGGTCCCCGGAAGCTTGTTTCCTTCCCAGTGTAAGAATTGGCTTTTGTAGTTTGGTTTGCCCTGTTCCCATCATGCACTGGGACAGGAACAGACTAATTTGCATACAGCCAGGTTCTGAAACTGGGATGGTGCAGTGAGCTAAAGAACGGTGTTGGATCTAGCCCTGATCTCTTGACTGGGTGAGAGTATTCTGCTTAATTCAGAGACTCTGTCCCTCACCACCCCTTGTTGTAAATAATTTTGTCCACCCTAAGCGTGGAAGGGTATACTCAGACATGAGTCCCTTGCTCATTGCACCATCAGGATTCAAGCAAGCCGGGCCGAAGACGGCTGTAATGCCAGAAACCGGTCCCCGGAAGATTGTTTCCTTCCCAGTGTAAGAATTGGCTTTTGTAGTTTGGTTTGCCCTGTTCCCATCATGCACTGGGACAGGAACAGACTAATTTGCATACAGCCAGGTTCTGAAACTGGGATGGTGCAGTGAGCTAAAGAACGGTGTTGGATCTAGCCCTGATCTCTTGACTGGGTGAGAGTATTCTGCTTAATTCAGAGACTCTGTCCCTCACCACCCCTTGTTGTAAATAGTTCATACGTATACCAGCACCCCCGTAGAAGAAATTAAAACTCCAGTGTTCGTAGCTATCTTGACCAGGGGGATGAGCGGAGGCCATAGACCTGCACAGAGAAACTGACCTAAGGCAGTTTCCGGTATGAACTAAGATAGCTACGAACACTGGACTTTTAATTTCTTCTACGGGGGCGCTGGTATATGTATGAAGACATGTATCTTCACAAAAAATAGGGGCAGGTCTAGCAGTGTTGAAAGTTGATTGAGTGGGGGCGGCCTGTTTAAACCCCTTCCTCCCCCTGTGGCTCCTATCAGTTTATAATAACGTTTGACCTGAAAACATATTTTTTCAGACCTTTGAGATTTCTGCATCACATTTCAGTGACCCTGCCCATTTTACTGATTCAGTAGCAGTCTAAAGTCTTGGAACACCAATATGTAAACAATGGTCCCTTCATTTATGTGTTTTAATTGACAACACAATGTAAACTAACTTTTATGCGATTGCATGTTTATCTTGTTTGTTTTTATTGTCTGCTTAATATTTTTGGGTATTTTGCACGTCTGTGTATTGTGTAGCTGTTCAGTCAAGGAAACTGCCAACAAACTTAAAGATCCTCAATCACAGAATAAAGATTTGCACAAAATGGAAAAGTTCTGTGATACTTTAGCCTCACAGCATGGTATCCATACTATGTTTACAGGTCGAGGAGAAAAGAGGGCACTGTCAGGCAATATGTTGTACACGCCTAGAAACCCATACGTTTGTAAGTAGTCAAACTTTTGAAAGAGTTTTCCATCTTGGAAAGGCACGTAAAATCATTCCTGAAAGAAGACATGGATCAGTGCTTTTCTAAATTGAGAAATGGAAGACATCCATATTCTACTGAGGTGCAGAGGAAGAGATTTCTCTACACAGAAAAATGTTCAGTGTGAGGAAAAAAAATAATATATATAGTCTTCAAACGAACATATCTGCAAAGGCATACTCCATTGAAATGTCCACTGACGATTCCCAGGAGAAAACTTGAGGAATAAGGCAATACAAAAGAAACTTATCTTTGTGGATTTCTGTGCATACTCCAGGAATTTTTGGTAAATTCTCAAAAGGTCAGAAATCTATAGAAATCCATTGAAGGTTTGATTTACAACATTTCAGCAAATATTTTGTGGCTCGGGTCTGTAGGTATTTTGCCCTATGCACATCTGGAAATTATTTCTTCCTTAGCTTGTGGTATTCAGTACCACAGACAGTCTCTACCTCAGGTGAGACTCCTCCGCTAAGCCAAGATGGAGGAGCGTCGCCCCACTGCTTTCAGAGCTGTATAGAGGAAAAATAAAATACGGGGACGTAATCATTTTATTTTTCCTGTTCCTAGGTGCGGGGAGGGTGGGGCTGGCCAGAACAAGGGCCAGAGTGGTGAGCTTATTTTTAGTGGGCATGACTGTGTGGCCAGCCGTCTTGGCCCTGCTAAACAGTCCTGCACACTTTACATCTTCCTGAACAAACTGCATTACAAAGCCTGGTGGGGAACATGCCCAGGCTCCCAGTCCCCATCTGAGCGCCAAACCACGGCACTCAGACCACTCAACGCTGCATTGCAGCATTGTGATTGGCTTAGGGGGAACCAATTACAATGCTGCATTGCAGCGTTGTGATTAACGGGGAGCCCGGGTCCTTCCTGCAGCAATGGAGGAGAGGCGGTGGAGAGGCAGTGGCTGGTGACGCAAGGAGGAGTTTTTTTATTTTCTACCCATTTCCCCATTCCACAGTTGCCTACCGGCCACCACTGCTCTACCTCCTCATTACAAACAACTTTAATGGTGATTTTGAGTGTCTGGTTGTTGGCTTATCTGGAAAGACTTCTGTACCTGAATTTTTAACACGTGGTGTCCCCAGGGCTCAATGCTCTCACCCCTGTTGAATACCTATGCGATTCTCTCTAGCACAGCTTTTCGCTACCCAGTGACCATCGTTTAAAATGATTCCAATGATACCCGATTTTGAAGTCTGCAGGAAGGTTCTACTGAATAGAACTCAATTAAAACCTCTCATTGCCATCAAATCTTTGATGACAGCCAACTATCTTTGTGTGAATGCCTGCAAAACTGAAGACTTATGTGGTCTTAATCACTAGCCCTCATAGGCCTTTGGAATGGACTTCCTACCTGGGTTCCACTAACTTGACTGGAAAGCAACGTAATTAATATAGAGGTTATTTTTGACTCCGAGCTAAACAATGAAAGCAGAAATGTACCATCTGTTTAAGACTGGACACTTGATTGGCTTGTCAGCAAAACACTCAGCAGTGTTTTTCTCAAGGTCTTATTACTCTGCAGTAATCTACTCAAACACCTTTCAGTGAATAATGAGAGGCTGCAGGTCATTCAAAACCGAGCTATCCAATGAACTCCAATCCTTGGTAAATTTGGACATATTCCTAGCTAAAGATTTGAAATTGGTTGTCCATGAACTGATGCACAAGTTAAAATGAGACCACTTTTCATGTTCTGGTAATCTATATAAACCAGAGTCTGCAGTTATTCCGTCCAAGAAATTATAGTTATAGGAACCTAAACTAAATCCCTGCTCTGCCTCAAAACTTAAATTGGCTGTCCCCAAGTGACGTGGAAGAAAACTACAAGTGGGCTGCAAAATTAATTGTAATTAGATAAAAGTGCACATGTGATGCAGAATATAGACTCTTACCTGTCTTAATCGTTAATTGCAGACGCACACTTGTTTACATTAAAATATGTACACCTTTGTTTATTCTTCCTGGTGTTTTAAGCCTACTTTTAATGCAGTATAGTGTGATGATTTTACACATAATGCAGATTTGTAGAACACACTTTCACTAAGAAGAATATCATGGCACTGGACAAGTGGCCACTTTCACTTGAGAATATCCTGCCACTGAGAGTGTGGGCATCTAGCCACACCTAAGACCTAGAAGGACTCCTTAAAAAGCAAGGTCTTCAGTTTCTTGTAAAATTCAATAAGTGAGGAGGAGACTGTGTAGTGGCAGGTCATTCCATGCTTCAGGAGCGATGAAGGAGAAGACTATCCACCAGGTCTGGTTTTCTGTATGTGCGGGATTTCTGCAAGTAGGAGTCTAAACGAGCAGAGGTGTCTGGAAGGTTTGTGACAGCAGATGTGATTACTGAGGTTTACTGGGCCAGTGTTATGAAGTACCTTGAAAGTATGGGTGAGGAGTTTGAGTTGTGCTCGTTTGCTGATTTGGAGCCAGTGGAGTTCCTTCAGGTGTGGTGTGATGAGAGGGGGCGTGAGAGGTTGAAAGTGATTCTGGCTGCTGAGTTCTGAATAGTCTGCAGCCTTCTGGGGAGTTTTTTATTGGTCCCGCCATAGAAAGCGTTCACAGAGTCCAGGGTGCTTGTGACCATGCCATGTGCAACAGTTTTCCGGGTGCTGATTGGGAGCCATTTCAAAATCTTCTTCAGAATCTTCAAGGTATGGAAGCATGAGGCAGTGATGACATTGACTTGTACGGTCATGTGGAGTATGCGGTCGATGAGGATCCTGAGGTTCTTGGTGTAGGTGGTGGGGTAGGTGTTGGTCCTAGCTCTGTGTCACCAGGAGGAGTCCCACAGTGATGTGCTCATCTCGAAAATCGTGTCTGTGTTTAACTTTAAACAGTTGGTCTTCATCCAGTTGTGCAAGCATTGAACTGGATTCGGGTACTTGGATTCTTGTCCATAAGGGAAAGAATGAGTTGTGTGTCGTAGGCTTAGGAGAGGACATTGATGCAGTGAGAGTGAATGATGCTGGCTAGAAGGATCGTGAATGCGTTGAATAGGGCTGGGCTCAGGGAGGGTCCATGTGGAACTCTACAGGCAAGGTTGCAGGCATCAGAGGCATATGGTACCAGACTGAATTAGTGGGTCAAGGAAGGAGCTGACTGACTGGGTTCAGGAAGGAGTGGAGCCATTGGAGTGCATGTCCTTGGATTCCAATGTCATGTGGGCCTTGGATGGGAAACTGTCAAATGCTGCAGAGGGGTCTGAGAGGATCAGGGCCGCTGGGGCTTCCCTGTCTAGAGTCATGTGAATGACATCCATGGCATTAATGAGGGCATTTTCCATGCTGTGGTTGGATCTGAAACTAGACAGAATAGTGTGGAGGAGTTGGCGATCATTGAGGTATTAGGTGAGTGTTGGAAATGGCCCTTTTTGCAGGGTTACCCCCAAATTTTTGGCTTCTTCCTCCCTTATTTTTCCTGACCTGTGGTTGCTGCAATAGGACTCTGGGCACTTTACCACTGCTGACCAGTGCTAACGTGCATATGCTCTCTGTGTAAATTGTTATTGGTTATCCATGATTGGCATATTTGTATTACCAAGAAGTCCCTAGTAGAGTGCAATAAGTATGCCAGGGCTGGTGATTCAAATGCTACTAGTGGGCCTGCAGCACTGATTGAGCCACCCACATGAATAGCCCTAAAATGGTGTCTCATGCCTGCCACCGCAGCGCCTGTGTGCAGTCTGTGAACTGCCATGTCCTCCTGGTTCCCGACTGGCCAGGCCTAACCCTTCCCTTTCTGTACATATTGGTCACCCCTATGGAAGGCCCAAGGTACCCCCTTGGGCAGGGTGCAGTGTATGTGAAAGGTAGAGTATGTACTAGTGCAGGTGACATGTTATGGTAGTGAATTGCAGCCATTTTCGTTTTTCACTATTGTAAGGCTATCTTGCCATATAGGCTTTCATGGGAAATGCTGGCTACAGTGGCTACCAGCATATCTTCCCATAAGAGCAAGATAGGACATAAAAGTCTAGTATGCATGAACTCAGAATTTAATAACACATCTTTTAGGAAAGGTGGTTTTTAAATCCTGTGTTTGAGAACAGCACTTTTAGAAAGTTGCTGTTCTCCGGTCTGACCTTCCTTTGTGCCTTGGCCTGTTTGTGAATTGACTGTCTGGTTTGTGAGGGGCAGGGGCTGGGTGGCTCCCAGAGTCTGAGTGGGCCATCCCTGGGCTGAATAGCTCTATCTGCATCTAGAGTGGTGGGAGGGTGTAGCACCTGGGCCTGAATAGGGCTGTGCCTGCCTTCCACAAGGCTGGCTCCACTTCTTGCTGGGCGGCTGACGACCCCGCCCCTCTCTCTGAAAGTAAAGGAGAGGCCAGCAAAACAAAGTGCTCAAGGAACATCCAGAACTGGTTCAGACTGGGCTCAGAGCCCTCCTGCACAAAGGGAACAAAGACTTTTAGGGGTATAAGTACAAGAGCCCTGACTACAGAAAATTAGATCATCCTGGAATAAAGAAGGAACCTCTGCCAAGCAGAAAGATGAAACTAAAGAAGGAAGGCTGTCCTGCTGGGTCTTTGCTGGACTGACCAGCTGTTGCTTTGCTGCCAAGGAGAGGAGAAGGACTTTGCTTTTTGCTGTGTCCCCATGCTTGAAGGAATCTCCAAGGGCCTCAGACGAGCTGGCTCCCTGTTATGAAGTCCCAGGAACAAAAGGACTTCACCCCTAGCTTCCCTGAACTCTGCTGAGAAAGTTCTGTCCTTCCTGAAGTGTGTGGCCCATGTGTTGTGCCTCTGGAAGTCGTACCTGTGTTGGGAAGCTGGAAACCAAGCTTTTAAGGAACTTTCTGCAAGTTTTATCGCATCCCCAGCTTAGTGAGAAAATTCCCGCCGCTACGAAGACCGAGACCGTCGCAGCGCCTGTCGCCGCTGCCTGAAGACGTTGCATCCTTTGTTTGTGGGAAGATTTCCATCGCTGCGAACATCTTCGCAGAGCCTGTCGCCGCTGGGTGAGATCACCGTATCACGTTGCTGCGAGAATAGTCGCAGAACCATTGCATCGAGGAGCTGCGAGAGAAAGATCGCCGCTGAGCCGTGCATCGTCGGCCCGGAGATCATCGCAGTCCCCAAAGATCATCGCATCGTGCCTTTGCGAGCTTTTTTTCACTACGGAACGTCCGCACCGGAATCCATACAAGGTATCACCTCCCTCCCCATACAGACCGGATTCGTAGCAGCACGCCCGCTAAGTCCAGCGGAGTTGTCCCATCGCCTCCGAGGGTCTCAGGAGTGACGCATCGCTTGTTTTCCACCGCACCAGCTTCTGTTTCGGAACTTTTTCGCTTTGAAAAGTACTGTTGGCAAAACATGACGCAACTGTGGAATATTTTATCGCTAACCTTAAGAACTCCTTTGCAACCATATTCTTGAACTGTGTATGCTGGATTTTTGTCGTTTTGGTCTTGTGTAGTTTAGATTAAATACCTTTATTTTTCTAAACTGTTGTGGAGTCAGTTTGTGTTGTTTTCACTGTGTTACTGTGAGTGTTGGTACAAATACTTTACATATTGCCTTGGATAAGCCTTGACTGCTCATGCCAAGCTACCCAGAGGGTGAGCAGAAGTTGTCTAAGAGTGTTTCCTCCTTACCCTGACAAGAATCAAGGGTCCCTATTTGGACAGTGGTACCTACCTCTGCCAACTAGAGACCCCCAGTTCTAACAGTGAGGTGTCTGTTAAAGACTTTGGCAAGGAATATTAGGAGGGAGATCAGTCTGTAGTTGGTGAGTGTTGAAGATCGTTAAACAAAGGAGAGAAGACCCCACTTTTCCCAGGGAACAGGGTACTATAGACAATGATGGAACATAAATTAGCCTGCCTCGTCTAATGTACGCATACAGAAAGAACAAAAACCTGCGCTCAAGTCTAGTGCATACGTACAGGGAGGACGTAGCAAAAACCCAACGGACTATAACAGGAGATAAGGCTGTGGGAAACCACAAGTGTGGAACATGCAGCATATGCAAACTGTGTCTGGTAACAAAGGAAGTGGCGCTAAAAGGGGCCAAACACAAAATCTCCACCCTTAACAACTGTAGAAGTAAGAATATAGTTTACTTAATATTATGCCCATGTGAACAAGGGTATATTGGAGAAACAGGACGAGAACTTAGACTCAGGATAGGGGAACACAAGTCTGCGATTAGGACTAACAAAGAAAATGCTCCACTAGTGACCCACTGGAAAGAACAAGGCCATAGTGAAAGAGATATACGATGGGTAGTCCTGGAAAAAATAAAAGAACAAACAAGAATGGGAGACAGCAAAAAAAGAAGGAACAACAAGAACAGTGGTATATGATTAAGTTCAATACCATCAAGTGTGGTTTGAACTCCAGAGAAGAGTGGGAAACACTTATTTAGTGCTGGTAGCTCTCCTCTGGAGAACAAATTACTAATAACCCCCTTAGAGAATGCAAATAAAACACAGGCGCAAAATGAGGTCGTGGGGAAAGCAAATTTAAAAAAACAAGACTTGGACAAATAGGGTAGGATAAAAGATCTCATAGCAGCAACGAGAAACAGGTAACACAACTAGTACAATTTTGAGTACTAGTGGTATTTCCGTTCTGTATAATCCCACTAACCTCAAGTAAACTGGGGGCTAAATATATAAAAAGAGACAAGATATCACTCCTGTTTTAAGACATTAACCAATAGGGGTAAGGCAATGATAGAGGTATGTTTAATATCAATACAATAAACCAACCGAGATAAATATGATAGCGCGAGTGAAAATGAACCATGTGTCAGCAAAATTATCAAAATCGAGAGAGTGACCATTACCCAAGGTATAAACTTAAGAAATGCACAAATATCCACCTATAGTCTCAATAACATTACAATATATGGGGTAAAAGAAAACGCTGGAACCCACACACAATACAATTTGGATATAATGTGGGACTGTAAGGCTCAGTTTTAAGATGGCGGCGCATTTACTCGCGAGAAAGGTACAGCTTTCGGCGCATGCGCACTAACACGCACGCAAGGTCAGACAGCTGTCGGTAATCTAACTTAATTAGTTAGTGGTTAAAAAGAGGCAAAGGGAGACGAGCGTTGACGAACGGAAAAAACGAGGCAGACACACGAACGTACGCGGAAACAGGTAAGGCCATTTTGGGCTAATGTAGGCGGTAGTATCGAGACTGGTTATTTTACCAACGGGCGGCCACGGATTAGCGGGTTAAACTCAAAGAAAGGGAAAAAGCCACATAGCATCACCCTGTAAGCAGCGCTTGGCGAGCTCTTTATAGAGGCTAGCAATTATGGGAGGAATAGATCTTTCAGAGAGATACCTATAATAATGAAGAGAGAAGATCTAACACGAGGGGCCATTATATATATTTTTTAAGGAAGGGAATAGAGCAGCACGGATAGATAGGATCTGGTGGAAGACGAAGTGAAAAATCCCTTTTTCTTCCCGTTCAAAAGTACTTTTCTCCCCAGAGGGGGTTTTGAATGATAAAATAAACATGTAAACCGGGGTAACCGACTACTAATAAGGGGAACGCTTTAAAATCAGAGACTAGGGAAAATGCATAAATAGGTTGTAACACCCATGTGCCTAATAAAACAAATAAAGATGTAGATCGGGGGAACCGACTATCATTAAGGGTAACACTTTAAAATCAGAAACTAGGGAAAATGCATAAATAAATAGGTTGTACTACCCATGTGCCTAATAAAACATATAAACATCACTTTACAGAACATATCCAGTTCAAGACAAGCGGGACCCTCTAGATGTCCCTCGATGTGAAAATATCCCTCGTTGTGTCAAGAATCTGACTTACACAGAGGTAAGAACCCTGCTACCGGAAAGGGGTATGGGCCCACAAAAACATTAGAAGAAAATGGAGAGTGGGGAAAAGACAGGGATAATAAAGGAAAAATAAAGAAAAAATGCTATATCCTTTATTTATAGACCTCCGGATCCAATAGATAGAAGGTCCGTGGTCAACTTTGAATGACAGAAAAAGACGAAGTCTTAGAAACCAGACCCATCAAAAGGATGCTTTGGTAGCACCTAACAGGTAACTGAAGTCCTTTGATCCAGAGGGGGGTGAACTTGAACCATAGGGAAACATAGGGAAAACTGTTGTCCTTTGTCCCCTTATACAGGTTGCCCATAGAAAAAGAGAGCACCAATCAGTAGAATTTGAATTTGAAATTAACGGACAATACGTCATATGTGCGATTCAATTATCCTTCCCCTAACAGAAAAAGGCGAGTATATAAGGGCATAGACCCGGGGATGTATGTATGAACGAATGATGATTGAGCCCCAACACTAAAATGTAATGGAGGGAGAGAAAAGGAATATAATGTAAATGTACCACCCCTGAGAGATATAGTGAGGTCTGTGATCCAAAGAGTGGAATGTCCAAACAATGCAGCCTTGTTTTGAAAACTGAGTATTGTCTCAATTTGATAAACTAATTAGTAGCTCACTGTTATTTACATGTATCTTTCTATATACACAGAAGGATATCAATATTTGAAGCCGGTGACCCCAAAGAATGTCCAGTCCTGAAGAAGGTGTTATAGTATCCATGTTTTGAACACCGAAACGCGTTGACGCAGTGTTTTGTTTATAGAATCCATTTAGAGCCCAGGGAATAACAGATATTCATGTATTAGTGGTAGTGTTTCTTCCCAATGAAAATCTGTGAGAGGCAAATGGATCGGTGAAAAGTGTAGCTAGAATACATTGAAGCTACGAGCAGAAGGGGGTTTAATGTGATAAATCTATGTACTGTAAAGTGGAGTCTGTTGGCTCTTTTTCCTGTGTTATTCTTCTTACATTTAATGAACTTGTATTTATATTGGTTTCCAATGCTCTGTATTGTGAATTATTATGGTTGTTTTTTTAACTGTGCACTTTTTCAGGAAACTGGTTCTGAAATTTTAATCTGTATATGAAGGAGTAGTTTCTTCTTTTTTTATGAGTAATAAAGACGGTAAACGTTACATTTTAGTGTGGGAATTTACTTTTAAATTCAATTGTATGGTATGAGTGAGAGGTAAAAGTAAGTAATAGAAAGCATAGTGTGTCCCCAGGGACCTTCCTTTGACTTGGAGTGTTGAAGATCCACAGTGGGTTTCTTCAGCAATGGGAAGATAGTTGCACCTTTCAAAGAATATGGGATGATTATGGAAGAGGTGGAGGCATTCAGAATGGGTGTGAGCATGGTGCTGATCGGTTGCAGATTTCTGGAGTAGGCATGGTGGCGGCAGAGATAACACAGGGCTCCTGAGTGGATGGACTTCATGGTGGCAGCAGTTTCTGCTGGTGTGAAGACCGGTCACATGGTTAGCATTGATTCTTCGGATAAGATCAGGAAGTGTTTGGTGAGGTCTGTCGTGCCCATTGGGGAATGAAGTTACTGTAAATAGCAGCGATTTTGATGCTGAAGAATTGAGAGATTGTTGCAGCGGTCATGAGAGGTGAGTGATTGTGTTAGAGGTGGCAGGTGAGGTGAAATCTTTCACAATGGCAAAGATTTCTTTCATTCTGTTGGTGCAGACATCAATGTGATCCACCAGAAGAGCAAGTTTGGTGGTCCAGATCATTCGGTGGTAGCATCTTGGGGCTCATTTGAATGTGCTCCTGCCTGCACTGTCCTGGCTCTCTCTGCATTGGCTCACCAGTTGTTTGCAGTAGTGTTTCCTCAATCTGATTTCTTTCATGTACCAACATGTGAGGCATTTTATTTGCACACTTGGAAGCATATTTCCTTTGACATGGTTTGTGCTGTCTCATTGAAATAAAAAATTATATTTTCAAAATGCACTGCCTGTTTCAATGCATACCCTTTGTGATTTAAATTAAATTTCAATGCTATTGGCTCCTGTGCCTGTTTATTATCTTTCCGTCAAGCCTTGCACAATTGTTTTTTCTTTAGATATACTCATATATATTCAGTGGATGCATTAAGGTCATGATTTTTCAAGCTATTCACCATTCCCATAGTAATTTCAAACCTGTACAATCCCCAACATGGCAAACAAGAAACTGATTACCTCTGTGCTAAGAAGGTGAAGGTACCATATTTTTATACAGTCCTTACAAATTCATTAGGAGATGAGACAAACCACCTGGACACCCGATAGTATCAGGGATCAATTCCCTGCTTGAACCGCTACCTCGGTTTTGTGATTTTTTCTCAAACCCTATGGTCCAAGCCTCCTCCACCTACATGAAGGACACAAAACATCTTCTGAACCTCATCAAGGATACTAATTTTGACCCTACTATCAAACTCCTAGTAGGATTGGATATCAAGAGTCTATATACAAGCCTTCCACAGGACGCTCCCTTACAAATGCTCAGGAACATGCTCAATGAAACCACCTGGGAGCACACAACACTGAGGGAATACATTCTGCAGTGCGCCACCCTAGCACTTAAACATAATTATTTCGAATTCGAAGGAGAGTTTGACTTGCAGACGAAAGGGATGTCTATGGGCAGTGTTATCGCCCCCAGCGTAGCTGGCCTCTACGTATACCAGTTTGAGAAACAACACATCCTGGCAGCTACTAACACATACAGCACCAATTTCGAATTTTGGCGATGCTACATTGACGATATCCTTATGACATGGACAGGGCTGATCGACATCCTCAACAATTTCCTGACGTGGCTAAACCAGCGGGACCCCTTCCTACGGTTCACTAGTAGTGCCAGCAACTCCACAATAGTCTCCCTGGACCTAAACTTTGGGGTAACTGAAGGTAAACTACAGACTACCACATCTCACAAACCTACATTCCTTACTACAATTCGGTAGTTTCCACCCGAGGCCCCTCAGACAAAGCATGCCATACGGCTAATTTCTACGGATACGCTGTAACTGCAGTCTCAACCGAGACTACAAACAGCAATCCTCTGAACTAGCGGACAAACTACGAGCATGTGGGTACCTGGAGAAGATAATTAACACAACCAAGAAGAGGGCCCGCAGACAACAAAGGGATGCCCTCCTAGCTGACACCACACGGGACAACACCATGACATGCTTGACTTGCGTCACCACCTACAACGTGCCCACTAATCAAGTAGCCAAGATACTTAACAAGAGCTGGCACATAATAAACAGTGGCACCATGAAATGGGAACGCCCACTATTGGCATACAAAAAAGTGGGCAGTCTTCGAGACTGTCTGGTCTCCACCAGACCACCTAAACTCAGAACTCCAACACCAAACACTGTTCTTAATGTGTGGGGGCTCCCTGGCATCATAGGTCACTACCCTGTGGTGACTGCAGTGTCTGCCACCTTACAAAAGCAACCAGAAACTTAAATCTAGAGACAGGTAAAACATGGCAACAGCTTTACCACACTAACTGCAACTCCAACAATGTCATCTACCTGATTACCTGCACATGCGGCCTACGGTATGTAGGCATGATGAGCCGCAAAGTCAAAACCTGCATTGTGGAACATCGAAGCACCATCCAATGTAGAAAAAACATAAGCAAACTAATAGACCACTTCATCCAAGCAAACCTTACTCCAAATGACCTACACTGGACTGTAATAGAATATATTGACAGCCAGACCCAGCAAAACAACAGTACTCGATTACTTAAGGAGCAGTGTTGGATCTATCGCCTTTCCACGAACCTCATTGGGTTAAATAACAACATACCCTGGAATAGCCTGAATCCTACCTGAAACCACAGCATCATGCACATTGCAACTTCCTACTTCCAAAGAGGACACATCTGGACATCATACCATCACTACTGTGAGAATAACACTATAAAACCCCTTGTCTTTTCTCCCAATTGGCCATCAGGAACCACATTACCACCTGAGTGCCAAGAGCACCACTTGACCTATAGACTGAAATATCCTCTTTCCACACTACAGTGTGATTTCAAGTGTATGTCTACACTACACCCAACTTATCTTCTCTTTTTTTGTGATATGTTCCAAATTAACATACATTTTTTTCATCAGCCATACTCAGAAGGCACAGTCGAACTGATAACAATACCTGCTGACTTTAGCGGTGCCTCCAGGTCTTTTATAAATGTAATATATTTTTTTTCACACACATGCTCTTGACACTCCCACAGGGGCGTGTCTTTTTTTCTATGTCTACACTACCACAGGGGCGTGTCTTTTCTCTACTGCAGACTCACCGGAAAACAGCCTAACCAGCACCTAAAACCCATTGAGCAAGTCAGAGCGGTTCCCAATTAACTGAAATTGCTGACATGTTGAAACCAGCAGAGTAGTTAAACCACTGCTCAGCTCCACTCATTCTACCATGGAGCTCCATGGCGGCTGAAGCAGGTATTGAAGAGGGTCCTAGACCTTGACAAAGTAAGTGGGAACTTCCTAAAGGGGGTACGCTCTAACACTGTCCTTCCACCCCGCTGCTGGCAGCCTCTCACAGCCTAGAATGCGGGTCAGTTGTTAAATTGCTTTTGTCTTCTCCTTTAACTTTAGTCACAAAAAGTGTGACTACAGGTCAGGCCCCCGCACAGAACTCGTGGGGCATTTTCCGGATATTGTCCAAGTAACATATTTTGCTTTTCTCGCCTTTGGTTGAAGCCACACGATGCACCACGCTATGCGCATCCTTGATTATCACACGGTACTGCATAAATTACCAGGCGTCAACTTTTAACCAATTACGCCACACTCCGTCCTCACTGTGCCTTTGACTGCAGACTGGACTGTTCCTATGAGGCACAGGGTCAGACTGATTTGCATTTAGCCATGTCTGAACTGGGATGGCAGAGTGGGCTAAAGAACGGTGATGGATCAAACCCAGATCTTTTGACTGGGTGTGAGTGTTTGATTGGTTCAGATGCTCTGTCCATCACCACCCCCTTTTGTACCGCTTTGGCCGCCATAAGTGTAGCAGGGTATGCTCAGACGTGAGTCCCTTGCTCACTTTGCCACTGGATTCAAGCAAGCCGGGCTGAAGACGGCTGTAATGCCAGAAACCGGTCCTCGGAAGCTTGTTTCCGGTCCAGGGAAGGCATGGCTTGGCAGTTCGGGCTGGACTGTTCCTATGAGGCACAGGGTCAGACTGATTTGCATATAGCCATGTCTGAACTGGGGTGGCAGAGTGGGCTAAAGAACGGTGATGGATCAAACCCAGATCTTCTGACTGGGTGTGAGTGTTTAATTGGTTCAGATGCTCCGTCCATCACCACCCCCTTTTGTACCGCTTTGACTGCAGAAGAGCATGACACTCTGCTCCCATAACAATTATACCAGTATGTTAAATGTTTCTCTGTATGTTTGCTTGTCCTTGTTCTTGCCCACAGGAAAGCGCCATTAGAGGAAATCCTCCTCTACCACATACCACACCTTAGCGCGTGTGTCACATTTATGGACTTCCAATAACATGTTTTTAGGCCATTCACTCCAAACTACACATAGGTCTTTAAGAAAGCCATACCACCAAGAGAGCATGGCTGAAACATGTTGACCGACTAGGTTATTGGATTTACCCAACACCTCCTTAAATATCCGCCTCTCGTTTTTATCAACTGCCAAGGGCCCATTGATTAAAATAGTCTTTTTCATCCCAGGGGCCCTTAGGACAGCTTTTTTAACATTCACTCACTCCTTCTCACTGCACACTCACGGCATAATACCAGCTCCGCTGTATCCAGGTGGTGTAGCACAACCAAGGTGCACTCGGTGCCTTGCGTGGGGCCCGATGATGAAGCATGTCACCAACTAGGTTGGCGAGTGAGGGCTTTACTATAAACATATTGTGTTTTCTTTCCAAAACAAACACACACTAGGAGTACCCACTCCAGAGTTAGTTCTCTGATAAAACATTTTGTATATTCACCAGCTATCCACTGTCGACCGACACATTTAGTGTGTCAGTTCCCAAAGCTTCAGTCACAAAGCCCTTTTCAAATGCAAACATGCATTTCGAATTGACAATGTATTAATGCCGCGGGCAAATACCGGTGTTGCGGATAAGAGTGAGTCAGTGTTTTCTGCGTGGTGAAGTGTCCACAAATCGATTGTGGGCTGTGCTTCATTTTAACCAATGGTTGGGAGGTCCTCGACAAGAATGTTACGGACAGAACTGACAATGCGGCCACAATATAGAGGAATAATTTGTTCAAACAAATGTAAATTTTGAACACCAATGCAAGAACAAAATACACCAATAAAATCTAAAAGCACTGCTGCTGGCTTTCATTTCACAATAATACAGCAAATTAATTGCATTCATGCCTTTCACGTCATGCCTGCCTTAGCCACCCGGGCGCAGCCTGCTACCAACATTGAAACGCAAGATAACATTTACAAAAGAACCATAAAACATAATTGCAAGACGTTTTTTTCAGCACATGCAGGTGTACGTCAGTTCTTCAGTCACGTCAATGTGAAATAGGTATAATCAAAAGAACAGCTCCACACACCTTATGGTTACCGGCGTGAAGAGAAGCATTGTCGTAACGTTGTCTAAAAAGGCAGAGAGAATTGCAGCAATCAGGCAGAGAATAATAATCATCGCCCACACTCTGCCCCTGGAGAGCTGGTAAGCCTAAAAACAAAAATAAAGAATACATACTTTTTTCAAAAAAGAACACTGTGCAACACAAAATATCGTTTCAAATACATAATTTAAAACATTTAAGCTGTTCTCAGAGTGCACAAGCTTCCAGTCATCAACCCTGAACATTTTTAATTTTACATAAATGTATACGTAATATGAAGTACTTTATTGTTTATTTCAATCTATACTACTATTATAAAGGAAGAACTTTGAGGCTTTGAGGCGGGTAAACTCGGGAGCCACAGCGCCAATCCACACACCCGATACATCGTTGTAATCCTCAGGGTGTGCAGATGGACATAGGCTATTTAAAGTTAAAAAATACATTATATTAAAAAAATTAACATTATAAAAAAAGTAGTCCCCTCGAAGTAGCGCCGGCCGCGACCTGCGTGCTGATGTCAGGAGCGCGGGGAGGTGCGGCGTCTAGGAGCGCGAGGAGGAGCAGCGGACATGGCGCGGGGGAAGAGGTGAGGAGCAGCGGACCGGCGGGAGGAGCGGTGACCAGCGGCGAGGAGCGGTGAAATGAGGAGCGGCGGCTAAGGTAAGGCTCCGGGAGACAATGTCGGGCAGGCGGGGGTCGGGGCAGGCGGGGGACGGGGACTTACACCAAAACAGGAGGAGAAGCGGTGAACTGAGGAGCGGCGGCTTAGGTAAGGCTCCGGGGGACAATGTCGGGCAGGCGGGGGTCGGGGCTGGCGGGGGAGTGGGACTTACACCAAAACAGAAGGATAGAATTTAGATCGGCTGAGGTAAGGCTCCGGGGAACAATGTCGGGCCAGGCGGGGGTCGGGGCAGGCGGGGGACGGGGAGTTACAACAAAACAGAAGGGTACAATTTAAATCGGCTGAGGAAAGGCCCCAGGGGACAGTGTCGGGGCAGGCGGGGGACGGAGCGGCCGGGGGCCCGGGCTGCTGGGCAATGTCGGAGCAGGCGGGGGTCATGTCGGGGCACGCGGGGGTCGGGGAAGCCCGATTGCTCCCGGACAAGGTCGGTACGGGCTGCTAGTATTAAATTAATAAAATAATTAATGTGTTTATAGCAGCAGGCCACCCCTCCAATAAACCATTTCAGCCAAGCATTGTTAAGAGGGTCTCCAAAACTACACTCTACACAGATTTGACAGGTAAGCAACGGAATGGCTGAGGCGTGGGAGAGTCATTAGGTAAATTTCTGACAGAGGTTCAGGGCACCTGGGGAGCTAGTATACAGAGCCCTATGGACACAATCGCCATCTGTGTCAGCTTTTTGCACTCTAAGGGCTCTTTGGTATTACAGAAGGGGCAGCAGATGCTTTTATGTAGGCCCTACCTTAACATGGACCAAGTTGGTGTGATCCCAAGGAGCGGTTATCTCATTTGCAAGGGGCCTTGACTTGGCCCTTGTTCCCACCTTTTGTTACAGACATGCGTGCAGGGGCAAAACAGCTGCCAGGAGGCGCATTTTACATGCGCCAAAAATAACGGTGATGCACAGTCAGTGCAGAATCCAAGGGCTGGTAAATTTGAGGAGGGGGGTTCCACCTGCATGATGCACAAGTGTGCAGTCATACTCACTCTTTAAGCAGATCCTTCCGGCTCTTCAAATGAGGTGGATTTGCATGCAGTGGAAGACGGTTCCACTGTTTCATACCACAGCTCTGTCTTTCACTGACATGGCCTCATTATCACAGCTGTGGATTGTCAGTTCGAATCAGTGCTGGACAGAACAAACTTTCTTCATAATCGAACACCAGGTGTGTTTTCTTTGCACGCACACAACTCTGGGTGTGCTGGAGAGCAGTGCGGCACTAGGTGTAGTTGAGACGGGGGCATGGAAAATAAGGCAGAGGTAGGAGGACACCAATAATGCTTTGTATTAATGCGGTCAGCCAACATTGATGTTTTGTATTACAGTGTGGGGCGCCAAATGTTTTGTGATGCAAGACACCAAGGCAGGATTATGCTGCCTAGTGATAGAAGGAGTCCAATTTTTTCTACATTAGAGGTGAGGTCACCAGCTATGTTTTGCAATAAGATTCAGGACATCAGGTATGCTTGGCTGTGGTGGGCAAAACTCCATTTATTTTTTGCATTGAGAGGTAGTATATCAGGCATGTTTCGCATCTGAGAGCATAACCCAGTTATAGGTTTCATTAGGGTGTAGGGCATCTATATCATTCAGAGAATTCTGAGATGACAAGTCTCCTTGGGAGTAGGTGGTGCAGGATACCAGACGTTTGATTGAGTATCAAGGACGTATGGCTTATAGGTAAGAAATGATCCCTCAAGTTCTCAGTCTAACTAGGGACCCTGGTGGAAGATTTGTCACATTGACCGTGGAAAGGGGAGGGACACCCTGACGCTTCTGAACCTTTATGCTTCTAACCAGGTGCAAGACACTTTCATATGCCGCACTCTCGCAGATCAACTTCGACATGTAAAAGATAACGTAATTTTGGGGGTGGTGGGGTAGACTTCAACTTGGTATAGGATCCCTCACTTGATAGAAATACATAACACATACAGGGCACGGGGGCAATGTCTGGGGTGTTCAAGAAAGAATTCCGAAATGTAGGCTTAGAGGATGCCTGCCGATATTTACACCGAGACACAAGGATTATTCATTTTATTCACATGTGCACCTATCTCTCTCCCACATTTATCCAGAAAATAGAAGTAGAGCCAGTCATGATTAGTAAAATAATGGCCTCATACTTGGCCCTACCGCCTTCATCAGCATCAATGGTCAGACTACTAGCTCTTTCACTCTATCCCGGGGCACCTGGCAAGGTTGACCACTATTGCCCCTCCTTTTTGCCCTCGCAGTGTAACTCCTTGCCATCCACTTATGACTCTCAGCAGACGTTAGGGGGATTCCCTTTGGAGGCCAAGGCCATAAGATTTGTCTATATGCAGAAGGCCTTTGCCTCACACTAACAGCGCCAGACACCCCCCTATCCCCGCATTGGGTCGGGTCCTCCAAGATTATGAGTGGGTGTCTGGGTATAATATCAATCTAGCGAAATCACAGGCACTTAACTTCACCCTCCTGCCACAACGCCTTCTCCACTTAGACGCCCTCTCCCTTTCAATGGACCTCCCTATCTCTACAGTATTTAGGCCTCACAATCACAAATTCCCTGACTACCTGGACAAGCGCGAACTGGTCATGCCACCGTGAAGCAATTCTAGTAGATCTATGGAGATGAATCCTGCTCCTGTTCAGGAATCCTGCTCCTGTTCAGGAAGAGCCTTAAGACCTGGCTTTTTAACCTTTAGGATGTCTTTTTTTGTCCTTTCCCTGTTAGTGTCTGTTTTATGGTGTTATGTTTTTTATACTGAGCTGCCTAAATAAAGCGCCGGGACACTATTTTTGAGTAGCCGTGCGATATAGAAATAAAATTTAACATAACATAACAAGGCCTCTTCAAATCTCCTAGTCAGGCCGCATTAACTTGGTAAAAAAAAAAAACGTACTTCCCTGGCTTTTGTATTTATTTCAATCTTTCCCAGTCTATTTCCTCAGAGGACATTGCTCGGTTACAGGTAGATCTCAGCTCTTTCATATGGAATGGGGAGCGCCCTCGCATTTCTGCTGCACTTCTCATGCTCCAAGTGGAACCGTGGGGAACTGGCTTGTCCCAATCTCCAGGATTACTACTGGGCAGCACATTTATGCTTTCATTTTGAGTGGGTAGGAAGCGAGAAACACTGGGTGTACATGGACAGAGCTCTCACTTGTCCGCCGCTCTGGTACCTCGCTTTGCTGCCCAGACACTCCCACCCAAACAGCACTTACATTGAGACCCAGACATGCACAGTATTAGAGATCTGAGTCAGACCAGCAATCAGAATGGGCCAGATCACATTCATGTCTCCAAATACTCCATCTGCACGCAGTCCTGACTTCTCCGCTACCCTTCCCCGGTAACCCTTCCTAGATTGGGTTAAAGGTGAGTGTAGGCTATGACAGGATCTCTTCATGGCCAGACAATTAAGTCCTTTGATCAGTGTAAGACAGATTTTGACTTACCAGAGTCTGGCTGTCGCCAATATTTCCAGCTCCGACATTGGGCCCGTCACCCTTCTAATGCAGAAGAGGCCACTAGTCCACTCACTTTCTTTGAACCACATGTCCGCAACTTTGAAGGCACTTAAGGTGGAATCTCTAAGACATATGCTGTTTTGCAACACACACATCCTACCGAATCACGATCAATGGAAATGGTCTCTGGACACTACCACCACCATCACTCAGATTATGTTTCAGAGATTTAGTGAGTGGCCTTCTTGTCACTGAAATAATTTCCTGTTGGTTTGGATTCATGCTACAGAGCGGAGATGGCAAAGTGGAATGATTTGCCTCCTTTTTTCTCCTTTACCTCAGCTATCACAGGTTCCATAACCTCAAAACATCTCCATATACTCACACATACCAGAATGTATAGCTCTGGGACTAAACGGTTTCTCTCAACTGCTACATGTCCCCTGGACAGTAGCTGGGCTAAAATGTGCTCACTTAATGTATTGGGCTTGCTTTCATTCTATTGAGTTGACCAAAAACAAGTTGGACTATTAGACGCGCTGGAGATCTCAATTAAGAAACAGAGAACAATAGCTGCCAAAACAAGCATGAGACGTATAAGGGGTCAATTAACAATGGATACCAGAATAAGCAACTTTTCGAGACTAAATAAGGGAGCCAATTGACATAGGAAGGCTGCCCAGAGTTAGTCGCATGTGTTTTTCTTTGACGGTAATACAGATGTGCATGTAGTACATTTGTAGAGTGCACCACTCCCGTGACTGTACTGCTGGTGTTAACTAGGAAGACTGGGGAGGTTAGTTTTATCACAGATTGGTGCATGCTTTATGATCTTCAATAAGCTCAGGTGATCGTGGATGTTTTGGCGTGTCAGGAGGGCAGTTTCAGAAGGGAGAGTGAGAATAAATCGGTAAGAAAATAGTATGTTTAAGTGGTGATGTAAAATGTTATCAATCAAAATTAAAAGCATATTGAGTGTGGAGCAAAATGCTGGTTCACCCGCCCAGCATTCATTTGCCTGATACGAAAACAGTTTAGTTTTGGATTCCTATTAGGTTGATACAAATGTTTGCCTAATGCAGTTACTGGTTGAAGCAATCAGATAGGTTGATTTTTTCATGAAAAGACAGATCCAAAGGCAACAGGTAAAGCCAGACCCATATACTCCATTGACTACCACAAGGATGTCCACAAACCACTCTAGTGCAAATATGCGAAACAATTCCAGGTGTCAAGTGAGGTTGGACTGAGCTGTGCACATACACAGTTCCATCTATGCATCACCACCCACACGCGGTGCAAATGTTGGCAGAGTTGCAACCATCTGATTTGAAGGTATATGCACCGCAGACTCATACTCTTGTTTTGTGTTAGATGTGTCCAGGTCTAACCCCGCTGTGGTAAGGGCAAGTGTTGCGTCACTGTCATTTGGGTATGGTGCAGAATTACAAATCAATGGGAAAATGGCGTTGAGAATGCATTTGTTTTTCTAAGTGGGAAGATTAATTTCTCTAACATTAAATAGTATATTTACTTAAACAGGCCTGTCTGTGGTATGGATACCCTTCACAAAAGAGCTATTGACCTTGAAGTTATACTCTCAGTGGTGTGAGTGCATGTTTTCTGTGCTCTTAGGGCACTTTTGCAGTACAGAACAGGCTTCAGGGGTGCTTGCATGGTCAATTCTGTAATAAACAAATTATTCAATAGAGGAGGCAGAAGTAAGGATTGTTGGTTCACTTCACCTCTAACGCCAGTATAAAGAAAAAAAATAATAACCTCAAATAAAAAAAGAAATATTGGAAAGTTGTGGAGGACTCGGTTGAACGCCATCATACATGTGTTCAACCTCAGGAGCTGCATATTTTTTCTCCGCCAGGGGGATTTCGTGGTTAGCATCATCATAGGGTCCTATTTGACCTGAGTGTCCCGTTCACCTGAGTGTCCCGTTCACACAGCGAAAAAAATCCTTCCTGGAAGTAAACAGCCTTTATTAGGACAGAAGTGATGCGTGGGTTTGAATTGAGGTTCACTTCTGTGATTATTTTCACTTCTGTATTAACCCCTTCAGTGCTTAGGACGGTCCCTGGTGGGCGTGGGACGGCCCGGGGGGCCCTCCAAACCCTGCCCGCTCATTAATTCTCCCGCATAGCAGCGCGCAAGGGGTTAAAGACTGTGCCGGTGCACCTGTGGACTGCCATTATTCTAAGGAGGCATCCCCTCATTAGTATGGGGTGTTGCTCCATGCTGAGGGAAGCAATTTGCCTCTGCATCCTCACCATGTTATGGATGTAGCTTTATGAGTAAAGAAACTGAGGAGGCATACTTACTATATGAGAAAGAGGTGCAAAAAGTCATCCCCCTGACCTCAAGGGCGACCTCTACAAAGGGAGGCTAAATCTAAACAAAAATTATGAGGCTAATGTTTGAAAGTGGCCTTGTCATTGTGCCATATTTGAGTGTACCACTGCAGAAGGGAACTTATCGGCATGGCTACTAGAATTATGTTGCAGAGGAGCACCAAGTTATGCAAGGTAGGGTTGACTAAATTATGCAGCAAGAAAATGTAAATTATGCGGCATAATGAGGCACATTTTTTATAGCATTACTTCATAATTTTGTAATTTTTACACATAATACTGCCTGGACAAAGGTTTCACCTCATTAGTATCAATTTAACAACCTATAACAGAAGGAAGCAACTGAAAGATGACCAGTTAACCTTTAAAAAGGGCCATTAACTTCGGATGAACACGTCGCCAAAAGTTTTGTAACTTTTGATCCTTTGAGCTTGAAACTATTTTTTTTAGTAAAATCTCCAGATTACGCAGCAGATGATGGATTATGTGGAAAATGTGGAAAATCCACAGTTATGTGAACAAAACCATGGATGCAGAATTCCATAATTTCAACGGGCACAAGAGATACTGAAAAAAGTAGTGAAGAAAGAAACTACTTTTGGAAGGTAATGTAGGATTTCTAAAAGTGCTTCCAAACTAGAAGAATCTCACAAACGTACACATCAGTACAGTTCAGTTAAGAGGAAAACGTTTAAGACCGATTTACTTTCAGATTCTGGCTGGTGGATAACCAGTTTGTTACTTCTAGTCTGCCCGGGGGGGTGCACATGGGGATAATAGGGGTTTAACTAGATATTGTGATCTTCCTTATCCTATAGTCTGGGGTGGCCTTTTGGTCATACAGGAGCAGAAGGTGCAAAATGGCGATCAGTATTTGAATTTCTGGATGAGAAATTGAGAACCTTGCAAACGGTATGCCAGATGCACAGTGTAAAAGTAAATTAATTTCTTATGATAGGTCACAGGTCCTAAATAATTGCAGTAAGGATAAACGAGGTGTATTTGTGCTTGCCATATCTTTTCACAATAAGCCGTTCGGGGTAAAAGCGGAGAACTCTGAAAAGAGCAACTCACAGTAATCTTCAAGGGTGTGAAGCTCATTAATCAATGTTAACAAAATTAAAAGCTTGTCAAGGGTTCTAGAAACTACATAACACCCAGGGCCATGGGTTGCCCTCTACTTTTAAAACTCAAAGTAATATGGTCTGCAGTCCAACTGGTAACATTAAAATGTTTAATGATTTAAAAATGTCACAACCGTTGTAAAACAACTGCCAAATTAAGCAGCTCAGCAATGTGTAGAATTCTTAAGGGTAGACATATTTAGTGAAACCTAGCTCCTTATTAGTGGTCAGATTATTTGCGATATGCGGTAGCTCATTACCGCACATATCACAATAATGAGTTTTGTGATAAGTATCGACAGGCCAAGCCTGCCAATATTTATCTGGGATAAAATTCACGTTATTAACAGTAACGTGTAGATTTTTATGTAGCAAAACCAGCATATTATTCCCCAAACTCGTAATTAGGTGGTATTTATAGCACTTGATCAAATCCAAATCGGGGGAGTCTGACTTTATCAGGTGCCATAAATATCACACCAGTTACTGGGACACTCCTATTGAGTCCCTAGCGGATGGATTTAAATAGTATGTTTCAAATATGTTTGACCGATTTGAATTATCAACACAGACTTCTGAAACCCCCTCCCCAAAAAAAAGTTACACACTTTTGAGTTTTAATGCTACATACACTTGTAATGTGTGTTAATTCAACATAAGCATGAATGTGTTTTGGTAAAAAAATATATATATGAAAATTGATAGAAGGCGGTTATTTTAAAATGTTTAGGACATACATAATGAGTTAACTTATACATTCTAGTTAGAAATGAGACAGTGAGTAACTCCATAGCCAACAAAATCTTGTAAAACTGGCACCGGTATAGGAAATTCACTCTACTGTATGATATTGTGACTGGAATCTAGTCCCTCCAGTTATCTGGAGCTGGCAGGATTTTAGTTGGAGCTTAGAGCAATTTGCACTCTTAGTCGAAGGAAACCAGTCCTAGTAATGACAAACTATATGACCACCATGACTATATTCAGAAATGAAGAGGAGGGGTAGTACTGTCCTTAGCGGTCAGCCCTAGCTCAAACTATCTGACATTGAACCATTCACTAGCACATCCAGCTCTTAGCACAGCACCTGCCCGTGGTGGACAATGGCTTTGCAGAATTATCAAGTCTTGGGAATGAGAAAGTACAGCAAGTAAATTTCTTGACCCAACTGGTGTGAGGGCACGCCTCAACGGTATCTTCGCCTGGAACTGCTTGTATTGTCTCTTGCAACTGTTGGAAGAGGAAGTATAAGCAGAAGATTGAGTGCTGTTGGGAGATTATGTTTGGTGGTGCAGTGTCAAACCCTCAAGCAGTACCTCGGCTTAACAATGCAGAGTGCTCACTTGTCAGAGGTCATTTCTTCACACTGGTAAAGGAATCATCTGCCTCTCCCCCAACAGATGTTGAGTGATCCAGGAGGGAGTGAATGGAAAGTCACTGACTGGAAGTTGAGGTGCTGTTTTGTCGCCTTGATCATTCCATTTGGTGTTGCCTCAGTAACTATCTTGACTGTATAACTTAGAACTACGCCCTTCCTGAAAAGATTAGTGCCGTTAGAAATCTGTACACTGTGTTAGAGGCTTCTGTTAGAATCCTGTGCACTGTGCTATGGTAGCAGTCTTGGCACCTCCTTGTCTGCTGTCTTTGAAACCCAGTTATTGGAGGCTGGATTTACAGTGCCCAATTGATTTAGCGGCATCTGTCTTTTTAATCTCAGTTGTTATGCTGTCTTTATCAGGACGATAGGCATCCCCGGTAGCTTGAGCACATGTTTTCTTGCTGGCTGGGTGGACAACCAGTGAGTCTGCTGGGACATGACCTTTTATGTATAGACTCATCTGGGGCATGTTTGCATTTATGTTCAACTATGAGTCACCACCTGGATGTTAATGGGTTCATTGAAGTCTTTATGGGTGCATTTTGTAATGCTTTTGAGTACTGGCAAAAGCTCATTAATATCATCATTTTTGATTGGGGCTTCCATAAGGACGTCATCCTGTATTCCACCACAAGAGGAGTGACCTGTTTACTTTCATCTCCCCATTATATTATGGCATGGTAGCCATGGTATCATCCAGAGGGAAGTCCTGCACTTGATATTGCTTCCTGGTTACAAACATCTTGTGGATCTATGTTGTAATCCTCCCATAGACCATCTCTGGGCCATTCAGGGTCTAATCAAGGATCCTGAACATCAGAATTACCCATGGCCAGAACCTGTATGAAAAGAGTGGGCAGTGACTGGTCTGTATGGTGACTGAGGTGGTGGTTGATGGTGGTGTGGAGAGTATACAGTAGGCTGTGGCATAGGGCTGGTGGTCTGGTCTCTGTTCTTTGGGATGGGATAAAACTAACTCCACTAATATACTGTCCTCAAAAATGAGATTCCTTTTCTTCCAGGTTGCGGTCTGTGGTTCATGCTGCAGTGAGCATGCAAGAATCTTCCCTGAGGAGGGGTGGATATAGATTTTGCACTGGTGACACCAGGCACTTCTAGGAGCTCAACGGCCAGCCATGGTTGACTACTTGAACTGCAACGTGGAAATATTCCTGAAGTCTACTTTAAAGCCAATTTCAGTTTTGAGTCTGGTTGGTCTTTGCTCTGGAGTTGGATTGCCATGGGCTGGTGCAGAGACCCAAAGTCCTTGGCTCAAGGCTTCTCTAGAGAAAAGGGAGGCTTCTTGGTGCCTAGTGAGCGTTGTCAAATCTGGAGGTAGTTCTTTCTTGGGGGCAGTCTCTGGGATCAATGCGTCTCTTTCATAGGAACAGTAGTAGACCTATTGGATGAGACTGTTTGAGGTTTATTTTGATGGGTAGGTTGAAGAATGGTGGCCCTGGGTCTTTGTCATGGGCCTGGAGTTTTCTGCACATCAGGAGGCTGTTTCTCAATGACACATACGTCAGAATAGAGGATCTCAGAGTTCTTCTCTTCTTGGCCTGCCAGGATGCTAGATAGGCCCTCAGCCTCAAAGTAATACAATACAAAAGGGGATGATGGACGGAGCGTTTGAGCAAATCAAACACTCACCCCCAGTCAACTGACCTGGGCTTAATCCATCACCATTCTTTAGCTCACTCAGCCACCCCAGTTCAGACATGGCCATATGCAAATCAGTCTGAACCTGTGCCTCATGGGAACAGTCCAGCCCGAACTGCCAAGCCATGTCTTCCCTGGACCGGAAACAAGCATCCTGGGACCTGTTTCGGATTCATAATCCTCAGCAGCCAGGCTATCTTGAATCCCGTGGCCAAGTGAGCAAGGGACTCACGTCTGAGCATACCCTGCCACATTTAGGGTGAACAAAGCGATACAAAAGGGGATGATGGACGGAGCGTTTGAGCAAATCAAACACTCACCCCCAGTCAACTGATCTGGTTTTAATCCATCACCATTCTTTAGCTCACTGAGCCAACCCAGTTCAGACATGGCCATATGCAAATCAGTCTGACCCTGTGCCTCATGGGAACAGTCCAGCCCGAACTGCCAAGCCATGTCTTCCCTGGACCGGAAACAAGCATCCTGGGACCGGTTTAGGATTCATAATCCTCATCAGCCAGGCTATCTTGAATCCAGTGGCCAAGTGAGCAAGGGACTCACGTCTGAGCATACCCTGCCACACTTAGGGCGAACAAATCGATACAAAAGGGGATACAAACTGGAATGACATGGTGAGCAAAAAAACGATGGATTTAGGCCCAGATCTCTGTACTGGGGTGAATGTATGACATTGTTCTGCATTCTGTTCATCACCTGTTGTTTTTGCATTTGTCACCCCGAGTGGGACGGGTATGCTCAGACGTGAATCCCGTGCTCTCCATGCCACTGGAAGCAAGCTATCCAGGCAGATGAGGGCTGAAAGCCCGAAACCGGTCCTTGGATGCTTGTTTCCAGTCCAGGGAGGACCTGGCTTGGCAGTTCGGGCAGGACTGTTCCATGGAGCACAGGGTCTAGACTGATTTGCATATGGCTGGGTTCAAACTGGAATGGCATGGTGAGCAAAAAAACGATGGATTTAGGCCCAGATCTCTGTACTGGGGTGAATGTATGACATTGTTCTGCATTCTGTCCATCACCTGTAGTTTTTGCATCAAAGTAATACCCTTCAGTGTCCTCAGTGCAGGTAGAGGCAGGAATGTCAAAGGAATAGACGCTGCATCCTAGGGAGCCCAGTAAGTTTTTCTCTCCAGCAGATGGTCTTCCTATTTTTTAACACCTGGCAGACCGAGTAGTTCGACTCCTGGGGTCTCAACGAAGGCAGAGATTTCAGCCCGATCCTAGTGTGACCATGGGAACTTAGTATTACACTTCAGTCACAGCTAGAAAGTTATATTGTCGATATTCCTGACCATGCCCCAACCCCACTCCCACATCCCCTCCCAAAGTTATTCATTATACGTTATTCCTGGAACCACTCAGCAAATTTAAAATCCAAAGTGGTGAAATATCTGATGATTTCTTCAGACAATGAATCAGGAACCTCTACAACTGGAACTGACAGAAGCAGAAGTATTTGATGGTCCCTGAACAGAAATGGAAATTTTCACACCAGACACCAGGAGAAAACAAAAGTCTGAAGTGGAGTCTTTGTCCTGGCGCACTGTGGACTAATGGAGTGGTGAGATGAGATCGAGACCAAAGACTTCTATGAAGAAATATTATATAGCTATATATCTATCTATATAGCTATCTATTTATATATATATATCTATATTTCATCCACAAACATTAAGGCGGCCCTCGGTGGGGAGGAAGGTCCCTTATTCATTATCCACTTACACACCAGTCCTTCGTGTAAACGGTGCAGTGTCAAAAACATGCAGGACAGCCTGGGCTCAATTCCATTACGTGGTTTTAATTAATTTGAGCAGCAATAACACAAACGCCCGATGCGTTTCGAAGCAAAGGCTTTTTTTTGTCAAAAGATGATCACATCAATATACAAGTCAAGCCTATTGGCTCTGTGAAATGGTCACCACAAAAATCTAACTCCTCAACCAGGGCCTGCACATAAACCACCATGGGAGGCCAGCACCTATTGCTAGGCCCTGCAGCCAATCCCTGCTGCCAGGGCCTGCACACAACCCACCAACACCACCCAGGTGCTTCAGCCGTGCACAGTGAGGGGTGTCTGCAAAACCTGTCTTTTAGCCAAGCCCTGCAGTTAATCCCATGGCCAGGCCCTGCGGCCAGGATCTGTGCACAACCCTGCCTCTCGCAGACCGTCGCATGGTATGGGTTGACCACCGGGCCTGGCTTTCAGCTTGTCCCTGTGTCCAAACCACAGCAGGCAGCAAATGCCACTGCACATGGCTTAAGGGTTAACTGCAGAGCCCACACTTTGGCAAGACCTTTTTTAAAAACAAAGTTTGAGGGTAGGGTGACCTGTATTTAGATTAGTTCTCCCTCATAAGCTCTTGTCCACTTGTAGGACATCCCATTGGGTTCATAAATGCAGTGTCAGGTCCACAACACTGTGGGATGTCAACATAGGATAAAAACCCTATTGCTGAAGGTTCACAGATCCAAGAGACCACACTGGGGACTAGGAACCCAGCTTCTGGGTACATGAACCCTAAGCACCTTAAAAATGTATATATATATATTTTAAAACCAAGGGGTCCATTTGAGACTTTCCATCTTATCTAAGGGGCCTGGGAACCATACCATGCCCAGATATGGCTTCTTCACATTCTTTTATGGGCACAAGGCCAGAGTCCTGCATCCTCTGATGGTGGGCACATCATTTATTCTAGATGCTACCAATTGAGTTTTAGGTTTATGAACCCAAAATTGCACAAGAGAAAAAGCTCCCTCGTCCAATCAGATAGAAGTCGTTTTTAAATTCTGAGTCCACAGATGGTCCATGAACTCGGTATTATGGACCATCTATGGACTAACTGTCGAGATATATGTATGTTAACTGGCTGCTCAGCAAAATTTGAGGCCTATAATAAACATTTTTGACATGGAAATTTCAAGAAAACTACAGACTAGATTTACTATTCAACTGTACTTCCTTGAGTAAATTTATACTTTCATAAAAAGTTTGTGATAATTCCATTCAAGCATGTTTTCTTTAATGGAGAGAAAAGAAAAAGTGAAGTGTCACTTAGATTTGTCTCAAACTCGACGAAACTGCACAATGGTTCCAGGCGAATCCGAAACTGGAGTTTTGTGCAGATTCATTGAATGGCACCAAACGCATCAAGAAAACAAAAAAATGGCTTTTCAATTTATAATCAGATTAGCCGTAACTACAGAGGCGCTATCAGCACGTCTGAAAAATATTATACGTACATACATCACCAGTGATTACTGCCACTGTGTAGTTATACTTAGGTCAGAGCTTCCATAGGAAGAGTGTTTTTTGTTTTGCCGATAACTTTGGTGCTGTTTGACAAATCTACACAAAACTTTCCAAAAAAATTACAGCCACCTCACCACTTTCCTCAAAAGATTCAAGGTTACTCCTCAAGCGGGGGCCAAAAAACAGAGGAGACCCGAAAGTTCATTTTCCTAATTAATTACCATAGGAATTTTTTGAAGTGATGCAGGAAAAAAACAGCTCAATGGAATTACACAAAATTTGACAGAAAGTTAGAACTTTACTGAGAAAAGCATGCTTTCTGTTATTTTGTGTAAATTAGTTCAGCCATTTGAGAAATGTGTTTATAGAGGTGCTCAGGATTGTCATGAAGGGGTTAAAACTATGGCAATAGCTGGACGGTTGATCTTGCAGTACCATAAATAAATAGAAAAATAAGGCCCTCCGATTAGGTTACATTTATTATGATTGTTTCACGTGCCATTTACTTTTCATTTGGAAGCTTCTAATTTTCCTATTTTTAGATAATTGAACACGTTTTATCAAATATTCATGTTTTACACCTTAGGGACCTGATCCAGAGGTTACTTTTAATAGTTGTGACATTCTCATAATTTACTCCTGCATTTACAGGAGTATATCACAGCCGCCCATGGAGAAAAGGTTTGAGAATCAAGTCGACAATCCGTTCTTAAGACATCAAAGAGTAATGCTTTAAGGCGTGCAGCATAAAAACCTGACTGTGAACAAGCACCACCCACAGTAGATACAGTTGCACAGAATGTTTAAAATGTAAACAGTTCTTGAGACCAAAGTAACACTTGTATAGATACAACCAACTTACCTTTACAGCACAATAATCAAAGAATCCTGTTTCCGAAAAGATGGCCACCAAGATCATCTGCAAAGATTAATAATAAATGCATTATTCTTTTAGCTTCAGCGCTAGAGAAACCTTAAGGCTAAATTGAGAAAAGACTTTGGAGATTGAATATTGAAAGAGAGCTCAGATGACCTGGTCGCAAATGGGTGCAAAGGATGATTGTGCCCAATCACAACAAGCTGATGAGGTGTTTTTAAAGGGATAAAGGGTTCTAGCTTTTCACAGAAGCATTTATGCTTTTACGCGGACACAAGTCATCTGAGGGCATTTATTGCAATAATGAAATAAGAAGCCTCAGAAAGAATTGAAATGCTCCAACTTTACTGGAGTGGCATTAAGATTTAGAAAAGAGTACAATTTACAGCTAAGGAGAGGACAAGTACAACAAAAATAGAATAATGCAATCTGCTTGTAAAATATTTAATCCATAAATGATGGGAAAGAGGCCTCAGCATTAATGTGAACTTTGAGTGGCCAATGTACTAGTCAGTGTTAACAAACCAGTATATACAAAGTGTATTCAGATTGGTTTGCAAACTGGGAAGTTCACATGAGGCCACCTGGCATGAACACTGCACACTTTTCTATATTCTGTATGGGCCTAAAATGTCAAGGCCTATCATTTAAATGGGCAAATATTCTAACAAATTACTAATAGTGGAATGTTCCTTCATCATTATCCCTCTTCCTACAGTGTTACTTCCCAAATCCCACAGATATACTCTTTTACAGAGTCCACGCTTTCGGGAAATTCTTTAAGCTTTGTTAGTAATCTATACAAACCGTATAGTCCAGCCACTGGATGCCCCACATGCAAATTCTAGAAGATGCTCAGACCAAATCATTGCCACTGGATATCACCATCACATGCTTATGTTCCTTTCAGCACTTGAAGTTGTTCGTGCACTAAAAACTTTAAGCATTTTTACATCTAGCATTAGACAGGGCCTTTTTGATGTTACTAAAATTATATGTAGATTATACCTATTTAATGGAGCGTTCATCCAGCCCTCTATCCGTTGATCTAGTATGGTGTCATTCACATTTTCCTTCCACCCACTACAGCATCCAGGGTCAGCCCACTTCAACCATAGGCTAACTTCACTGTCAGTGATAACATTCTTCCCTTTCACAAGAAGCACACCCACCCACAAAGATATTCCCTCAAATGCCTGGGACTACCAAGGCAATGAGTACTTTGAGACAAAAAACATACTTTTGCTTTTAGCCAATGGTTTTTGTTTTTTTACATTGCTGTGGGCTCCACGACAATATTGACAAAGTCAATAGGGTGACTGCCTACACGTCAGATCAGACTTTGCAATTGCTTGATAATTAACCTGCGTACTGAGAAAGCTTGCTTCTCAAATAACGATACACCTAATTACCTTTGGGCATTTTGGAAGAAAACACCATTAGTGGAGTCCACTTTTTCTGTGAGAATTGTACCGGTCCAAAAGGCACTCACATCTGTATTTAAAACACGCTGCTTTTCAGGCATAACGAAAGAACATAACAGCCTCAGCAAGCTTCAGTTCACAAAATCCCCCGCTTTAAAACTGTTGCATTCTTAAGCAATCCTTTCACACGAACGGTGCATTTAGCACAGTTCTTTAATATCAGGCCACTTTGGTCGTGGTCCTGCCTCTCCCAATCAAACCATATAAGTGTCAATTCAAAAAAGCAATCAACAGGAGGATGTTTTCCGATGAGTGACTTCATTATACACAGAACACTGATGTGGAATACACCAGCCCAAATGTCGCCAGAATCTTAGCTCAGACCTGTGGGGCCAACATGCCTTGCTTCAAAGATTTATCTTCAACTATTACTTTATACTGTTTTTCTCTCTATCAGATTAACCTGCAAATGTAATTATCCACCATTTATTTTCAGTATCAGTTTTACTTGCAGTGGGGGGGTGGATTTTTTTAAAGTTTTCAAGGAGAACCCTTGCAAGCTACATGGCCCATTCTTCTTGGGAATCAAGAGTAAAATGGGCCGTTTAAGACATCAGCAATTTTGGGTAGGGAAACATTTGTCAAAACACTCTTTAAAACAGGCCCCATTGGGTCAGTCCCTTGCTGTGCACGGTCAGACTGTCTCAAAGCAGCACATTTCCCTTGCTCCTTTATTTTATGTTATTCATTTTTGGGTTGAGCTTCAAGCATGTGGCCAAGGTTGCTTACCCACATTTTCCCATAAATCAGTATTTGCCCATGGACACCAGAAATAGCAAAATATAGTAAAGGAGGGTACCACTCCTGCTAGCAATTATTGCTTGTTCCTTAATCAGAAAGCTGCACACCCACAGCTAGAGAGCACCGCCGCTCCACCAGAGCTGCAGAATATGGAGTTCAGATGGGCAGACAATTTGATAAAAACTAAAGACAACGATAAAAGTATTTACCAGAGGAAAGTATGTTAATTATTTTGATAAGTGTGTAGTAAGTGAATTTCGCTTTTATTTTCGGAATGCAAACTACTAAGAAAAGAATTGTTTTCTGAATGCAAACTACTGTTATTAAAAGTATAACAAAAAATAACACGTTCTATTAATCCTTGTGATATGTAGGGTCAAATCCACTGCTCAAAAAAGTATAACTTGCGCTCTGCGTCCATTTCTTTTTCTTAGGTCACCCTATTGAATTTGCCATTCTCTACTCTAAGCAGTGAGCACCACAGGGTCCAAAAACGTATGGAAACTGTCAAACATGTTTAAGGATCTAGGTATCCTGCAGAACTGGTATGCCCTCTCAAAAGTACATAAAGCACTGCTGACCCAGTCATAAAATAACCCCATCCAGCTCACTTATGACCAGTTTAATGTGCTTCAAACAGACTTCTCTCAGGTCAATTACAACTTCACCAATGCTACTTATCAATCTCCCACTCATTGAGCCCTCTTAGAACTATACAAAGATGAATAATTTCCTTGATTCTTAGCAACAAATATCGGGGATAACCAGCCCACAACAAGCTCAGTAACTCACCCTTTAACACAATTTGTGGAGCTCCCTTAAGAATGCAGTTCTCAAACTACCATATATATTTATCGTCTCCTAAGCTACAGAAACTGACTCTTTCCTTACCAGCATCGGGCTAAAAAATACTAAGTCATTAAAAAATGCACAAGAAAATCTCTTCTCCAGAATGTCCAATTCGTTATCCTTACACTGAAGTTCATGCCATTGATTACTGGCGTTGTGTGTGATTTTTAAATTTCCAATGTGGCCATTGCATCAGAAAGCTACATCTCGTTGGGACACACTATCCTTCCCTTATATCTTCATTCATGGAAATCTAATTTGAATTAACAATCCTTGGCCATGAGAGATTGTCCACTATAAACCTATGGCGAAATGTCCGTTGAATGTCTTGTAGAAGGGATTCAATAAGACCTTTACCTGAAATATTGGTGGACTTGTATCCCAAGAGCACGAGCTATTGAACAGAAATCACACTTGGCAACAATCAAAATACCCACCTTTTAAGCCACCACTTACAATTAGCACCACACCCAACATGTGTTCGTCCACATGACATACCAAACATGCCTGTAGCACTTGCCTCTTCTCACAAATTACAAATCAATATAATTTCTAGTCTACTCTTGGAGAAGCAAAGGATGCGGACTATTGCAGTAACTTAGAGACACATCATCCTTCGTCTGTTTTCAGCCATGCTCTTGTTCCCTTGATCAGTTCCCTTGATCAGTTCCCTTGATCAGTTCCCTTGATCAGTTCCCTTGATCAGTTCCCTTGATCAGTTCCCTTGATCAGTTCCCTTGATCAGTTCCCTTGATCAGTTCCCTTGATCAGTTCCCTTGATCAGTTCCCTTGATCAGTTCCCTTCTCACCTCTCGCGCGTACGACTGCTCCCCCCCTCACCCTCTTTTCTCTCTTCCGCTCTTTCATAACTTTTAAAGCCTAAACTATGAGGCTAGCTACCAATAATATCCACTATAGCATGGACACCCCAACCGCGTAGTATCTCATGGGGTATCTGCTTCACTAGACTGAGCTTAGTCGAAAAAACATACCCAGCGTTTTTTGCGTGAATCCTATTCTCCTAAATCTTTTATTCATGCTACTTCTGTACTGGGGAGTTTTGAAACCTATTACGCTCCCTTCCCCAACACTACCTAATGATTGTTTGTCGCAGACACTGGTCTGACACCAGTCTATACTTTCAACTGACCCTATTTTAGAATAAACTCTAGAAATTGTCAAGGAGAGAATACATGCAGCATAAACCGGCACACTCTGCATGCAAATATAGTGAGAGAGAATGGGCTGTGGTGACCGAGTTACTGACTGTTGAAAGCCACAAACCTAATTTATGATCATAGTTTTGGTCCTCAGTCCCAGATTTCGCAATTTCACCTCCCTGTCCCTCAGACTATGAGAAAGGCGGGGCAGGCATTAGACATGCCGAAAGTATGGCGGTTGTGCTGGCCCCTGACGACCACAGAGGCGGGCCTGTTGTGCACAGTAGTGTCGCGACAGGCGCACCTCGATCACGAATGGTCGTAGGTCCTGAACATGACCCGGAAGTGATTAGGATCACCTCCGGGGCACACGTTGGGACAATGCCAGGCCGGTTAGAACCGGCCTGGCTCGGAACAGGGCATAAAAAGCTGGGGAGCATAGAAGTCGTCCTCTTTGCTCCTCGCTCCACCAGCCTGCTGGGCCAGCCTCGCTAGGAGGCTGTAATTTGATTTCTTTTGTATCTTTCAGGTCTTCATGGAGAGGTTGTCTCGTGGATCACCGTAGGATCGTACGATCAGGGAGCCGGTGTGGGAACAGCGAGCTGTCTTCTCCCTTCTTTTGCAGGCTGCGTGTGGACCGCAATCAACCACTGAGAGAGGCGTAGGAGTGCAGCAGGCGTGGTAGCTGGAGCAGTGTTGGAAGTTTGGTGTCCACCGCAACCAGGATGCATAGCGCGGCGAGGTTCCGGGTGAGTGCTGATTACGATTGGCACGCCATAGCAGCGTGCTCGTATTCTTCGGGGAGCTGCGGACGCTGCATGTTTCCGAGGAGCCGGTATTCCTAATTTGGAGCGTATAGAGACGCAGTGCGGATCCCCTAATTCCAAACCAGGTGTGACGCTTCGGTATTTCAGCAGGTAATACAGCTTGGGAGCAGTGCGCTGGGTTATGCGCAAGATATTAGGTGGCAATTGTTAAACCGGGTGAGTGCTGTTTCAGTAATCAGCTGATTCCGCGTGGGATCGGCGCACCGGGTAGTACGGGCGGGGAGCTGCTAACATCGCAAGATATTAGGTGGAAATTGTTAAACCGAATGAGTACCAGTTCGGTGCACTGGGTAGTACGGGCGGGGAGCGCTAACATTAAAGGGCATCGCCAGGCCCGGAAGTGGGGTTGAATAACTGAATCAGCTGTTCCAAGCGTTTTGGGGCAGCGCGAGGGCCATATGCTGCATTAAAAAAATCTCTGTCCAATTTGAGGTAACACAGGCATATTTTGCAGCAGGAAAAAAGCTCGGTATACAGGGTGTGCTAATTTTACACATTTTTGCGGCACTGCTGCTGAGTGGGGCTCACGTGTTTTGGGTTGCAGCTCTGTTTGAGTTTGTGTTACTCTAGACAGAGATTACAATCACTGGTTTTGTGTGGACAGGTAGGGGGGCTTACCTTAAACTGTTACTGTCATTTTATTGCAGTTTGCAAGCACCAAGAGTCACAACGACCAGGACGAGATCGCTAAGAGGACCATCTCTTTTGGGGTGCAGCACACAAGAGAGACCAAGGGAGCACGGACAGGCCTGCATTCCAGCGCTTCTGGGAGCCACGCGGGCTAGAGAATACTCGCCTGACCCACTGGATTAGCTAGTGTGGGTGGCTCTAGTTGTGCAGGTGCTTACAGCCGGTCGTGTACCTCCAGCTTTGCGAGGTAAGGGCCTGGACAGGGGACCAGGCCTGAAGTTACAGTGGGGTGTGTTTATTTAGGCTACTGCCCAATTGACCATGCTTAAATGGGTGGCATTGTGTACACTGTTTTGGTAGCCAGCACGTTTCAGAATAACCCCTGCAGTTTGGTAAAAGCAATGGCCAGTAAGGTAAAGCGAAACGAAAAGCGTGCTAGCATGGAGTACATAATGGAGACATTGATGCGCAAGATGGTTACTATGGATCGGAGATGGAAGAAGGTCGATAAATTAGGGCAGAGCCTTGCGGATCTCAGGGAGAGGGTGGAAGGACAAGGTGATGTTGTGGATAGGCCTCGGCGAACCATAGTGCCAACCAAGCCTAGGGGAGAATTAGCCCCCCTTCCCAAGCGGGCTAGGCCCAAGAAAGAGGTCACAAAAGAAAAGAATATACCAAAAGCACCCCTGCCAGTCCCCATCCCATGGGTGAAGGGGAGGTGCCCGGTCCATCAGGAAGGGTTCCTCTGGGAGGTGTTCCTTTGGGTGCCCCGGTTGTTCCTGCGGGGTTGGTTCGTCTGGGAGGTGTTCAGTCAGGTGCCCCGGCCCCAGTTGTCCCTGCGGGGTGGTTCTGGCGGGAAGCGGCGCACAGGATCAAGTGACTCCAGCAGAGGGGGCCCAAGGGATGCTCCTGCAGGCACAAACCCGGTTCCACAAGACTTAGTGTCACAGTTAGCCGCAGTCCTTCCATGGTTGGGGAAGGCTGGGATGTTGTCAGCATCAGTGGGGGCAAAGGGCATAGGGGGGGACCCACTGGCTGAAGCGAGACTCATCGTAGCTCAGTTTGATGCAGCACCTGGGGGAAAGGCAGGTGAAGGGCTGGGTGCACCTTCCCCTCTCATTCCATCCCCACTCAAAATTAACAAAGAAGTGCCAGTGAACAGCCTTGCGAAGGAGAAGCTGACGGAGACAGCTGGGGCAGTTACAGTAGGTAAGCAGCTAACATTGCCTCTATTGGGTGTGGGTGAATCCCGCACCGGGAGGAACACTTGGCGTGACATGTCACACAAGAGGTGAAGGAAAAGATATGGTCAGGTAGTTATATTAGTATGTTCTCATTGCTTCTTGGTGAAACTGAAATGGAGGAAGTAAAGAAAAAGAAGGACTGGATACTCCCTAGAGAATGGGCAAGTGAGCTGTTAAAGTTCAGGATTGAGGAGAACTTGAATGAGTGGATTAGAGGTTTCTCAGTATTCATGGCAGTGATGGCTGAACGTTTTCCTAATATACAGACAGAGATGGCATGTTACCAGAGCCAGATCACTATGGCTCATAACAAGAATGGGGGCATTGGTTGGAAGGAGTATAATAAGGATTTTAGGAAAGCCAAGGCATCTGACCCATCCCTCTCCTGGGACTGTGTTGACACAATCGCGTGGTTAGATCAGCTTGGGGTGGGATCACAGTCCAATAACAGGGGCCAGTCATTCCATCCCTTTCAGCCCTTTTGGCCACCTGCAACCACAGGCCCTGCCACTAGTCCAGGTAGCGGGGGAGGACGGAAAAGGACATGTTGGGACTTTAATAAACGCACATGTACTAGGCCTCCAGACACGTGCAAGTTCAAACACGCCTGCTCTATCTGTCCCAACCCATCCCAACCAGAATACAAATCTCAAAAAATCAAAAGATAAGTGAAGGAGGAAACATGAGTGAGGGGAGGGCACAACACATGGCACACCCACCCATTAACGTAATGCCTATGACTCCTAGGCTGAACAAATACACTTATCATTCCACTGCTAGGACATTGCTAGAAGGTTTCATGTATGGGTTTAGGATTCCTGCACCGGACTACGTTGGAGCACCTGAAGGCAAACATCAACTTTCTGTTAGGCCCAATCCAGGCGTGGCGGCAACAAAGATTGAAAAAGAATAGTTGGGCCATTTGATTGCATCCCGGTAAACAATTTTGTCTTCTCCCCTTTGAGGGTGGTCCCCCAAAAAGAGGGTGGAGAGTTCAGGTTGATACATAATCTATCAGCACCTAAGGGCAACTCATTGAATGACACTATCAGTGATGAGATTTGTAGTGTAAAATATGCGTCCTTTGACCAGACGGTGGAGATGCTCAGGGGCCTGGGCCATGGTGCATTGCTGGCAAAATCTGATATTGAGTCGGCCTTTCGCTTGTTGCCAGTTCATCCATCGGATTTTGACCTTCTGGGTTTTAAGTTCCAGGGTAAATTCTACATGGATATGCGTATGCCCATGTGTTGTTCGGCCTCCTGCGCTTACTTTGAGAAATTCAGCTCATTTTTAGAATTAGGTTTTTAGAAAGGGGACAGGGCACCAGTTTGTCATGCACTACCTGGACAACTTTCTTATCTTGGGGTCAGCGGGCTCCCGGGAGTGTGCGTGGGCATTGCAAGAATTTTGCACGCTCATGCAGGCTTTTGGGGTTCCCCTGGCACCGGGAAAGACAGTAGGACCAACGACAACAATAGAATTCTTAGGCATTGAGTTAGATTCTGTCCAAGGGTGTTTCCAGTTACCAGCAGACAAGATTATCAAATTCAGGACAGCATTACAGCGATGCTGGCAAAAGATATGGTCACCTTGCATCAGTTACAGCAGATGGTAGGGCAGTTGAACTTTGCTCTGAGAGTCATACCAATGGCATGACCATTTTCCCGCTCCATCTCCCAGGCCATGATAGGTCTCAAAGAAAAACACCACCACACCAGGGTGTCGGCTAAGGATAGGCAGGACATGCGGATTCGAATGGCATTCCTGCAGGACGTCAACGGCAGGGTAGTGTGGCCCGGTCCACCCACTACTTCTGCGGAGTTAGGTTTATTGACTGACGCTGCGGGTACTGCGGGATTTGGTGCCATAGTCGGTCATGAGGGGGTGGCTCAGCCTTGGCCAGCATGGTGGGTGCAGAATGGTGTGACGGATAACATTGGTTTCTTGGAACTGTTCTCCATCTGGTCGGCATTAACAGTTTGGCCTGAAAGATTGCGTAATCAATCAGTGGTTTTCTGGTCAGCTAACATGACTGTAGTCTAATGCATCAACCAACAAGCAGCATGGTGTAAAATGATTCTCCGCCTGTTAAAAGAGATTGTGTTGTTATGTATGGGATTGAACATGCAGTTCAAAGCTAAACATGTGCCAGGGGTGTTGAATTATGCTGCTGATGCACTCTCTCGCTTCAAGATGCATGTTTTCAGGGCACACCTCCCCTCTGCATAAGCGACTCCCACATCCTTCCCAGAAGTACTTTGGCAGGTTGGTGCCCCCAACTACCAAACCTCGGGGCAGCTAACCTAGCTCCCAGGACCAGGAAAGCGTATGAAGGGGCGTTTTGGGCATATTGTACATTCTTGGGAAGGGATTGGGCAGAGAAGTGACATGACACGGGGACATTCCTGCTTTTCTTGGGTGCTTTAAATGAAGAGGGGCGCTCAGCGGCAGCAGCCAGGTGGCATGTGGCAGCGATCTCTTTCTTTGCGCAAACTAGAGACAGGGGAGACTCCACCAACAGTTTCACAGTTAGGAAAGCCTTGAAAGGGTGGCAGCACCTCCAGGGGTCAGCATCAGACACAAGACGTCCGAAAGGCATGGAGTTGCTAACATCTTTACTGGGGGCTCTTGACTTTGAGGCACCACAGAGGATATTCTGCTGTTCAGAGCAGCCTTTTCATTAGCTTTTTATGGTGCTTTTAGAATAGGGGGAATTGGTGGCCCAGAATAAACAGGATGTGCAAGGGAGACCTGCAGTTAGAACATGCTAAGGTACAAGGCGATGCCTTATTGATACCCATTAAGAAATCCAAAACTGACCAAGAGGCCCGTGGTGAGGTGGTAGTACTGCATCGGGCATATGGTAACCCTTGCTGCACCGTAACACAGTTAGAGGCATTCCTACAGCATAGACCTAGTACAAAGGGGGTGGGGGGACACTGTTAATCCATGCTGATGGGACCCCGCTCACAAGGTTTCAGTATAAGAGGGTCATGGAAATGGTAGTAAAGAAGGCAGGTTTGGATCTTAGTTGCTTTGGAACTCATTCTTTCAGAACAGGGATGGCAACTGAGGCGACAGCTAGGGGTTTTCACAGCAGCAATGTTAAAAGGATTGGGAGGTAGTCCTCCAATTGTTATAAGCGCTATGTGCGGCTGCACATGTTGTGAGTAGGACATTTGCCCGGTGCTGATGCATGTTCCTTCTCTGCTTACATTTACAGTTTCTCAAACACAGGGGGGAAACTGGCGACGGCACATCAGCAGCTACAATCAACACAAGGACGTGCACATCCACAGAAACCAGGAGCACATGTCATTTGGATTATTGGCCATTCATATACGAGACATTTGAATGCATTTTTCTTTCCGGGTAATTACAAGTCCAGAGTTGAGCAGGCTGGTTTTAGGGTGTTATTTCACGGAAAAGGGGGTCTCCGCTTTAGTCAGTTCAGGGGTTTTGTAGTGGACCTGTTGAGCAAGGGTGGGGGCTCTCCCCCGTATCATCATCTTGCACCTGGGAGAGAATGATCTGGTAAATCTGGGTAGAAGAGAGCTAGTGGAAGCCATAATCACGGAAGTAGGTTGGTTAGCAAAGGCATGCCAAGGGTGCACCATAGTATGGTCACAGATGGTACCCAGATTTCAATGGAGGGGAGGAGAGTCTGTGAGGGCAATGAATCACTCAGTAAGGAGGATCAACAATAAGATAGAGAGGTTGTTTAGGTTTCCTCATTTACAGACGATCGCCCACGGGTGTATCAGGGGGGAGCCGTGCTTCTTAAAAGACGGTGTCCACTGGTCTAAAGTAGGTAACAAAATCCTTTTAGAGAATTTGCTAGCATGGTTGGGTGGCTTCAGAAGCAGGATATGACCCTCTAGTTAGCAATTTGGGGGGCCAGATAGTCGGTCAACTATACAAATGGGGGTGGGGTCACACACTACTCACACACCAGCGGGATCGCCCCTAAGGACTGTGGTCAGTGTAGTTCGTGTTCCGCGATACATCTTCTTTCGATTCTCTGCTATCTTCGCCATCCCTGGACACGTGCTGGCCTGTGGCGGTAAGGTCATGATTGGTGAGCAGTAAATTAAAGGTCCTTAGAGCATGGCGCCATTCTTGAATGGGGTCGCCCAAGGGGGAGGGACAAGTGGTCTCTCCTAGAATTCCAGGGGCAGTTACAGCCTGTTGCCTGGATGGGTGCGGGGGAGTGGGGAGCTACGCTTTACCTAGGCTGGTGAGCCACCCCGCACGTACACAATGGCACCAGTAAAGGGCACAGAACTGCAAGGGCCCCTTTTGGAGATAACAGAGAGCGTAAGGGGATAACCGGGGGAGGGGGGGGGGGGGGGGGAGTACCCTCACGGTGAACGGGCCCTCTGCGCATGCGCACTCCGGCGGGCTGGCATAATTTGATAAGGATCTGACACCAGTTATTGACCTTGCCGTAGGCTCAAATAAGGATACGCAGAAAAGTAACTGCTATTATGATTATTGATGATGATATGTTTTAGATTCAGATATGAATAACTTGTATTAGAGTTATGTTAAAGTTAGCCATCTGACATCTGTACTTATCAATGTAATCAATGTCATTCATTGTTTTCTGCGTATTTTGTAAATAGTGTAAATATAAATTTTGCTTAATTTTTTATGCTAATAAATACGGCCGGGGTTATTTATGACTCCCTCATCCAAAAAATCTTGTCTTATTATTATCTGGGTCCTGACATGAGAGGAGGGGGTATAGGTAGTACCAGGCCATATAATATGTGCACTATAATGTGAATGAGTAATGTAATATGTACAAAAAAGTACTATGTACAGAGACTCATGTATGATGAACTCCTGCTCAAAGCATTTGTCACCTAGGTCCTTACTTAAATGATTAAAGTCGCAATTAAGGTTATAATGTTGTCTTTTGTACTAAAAGCAGCACACTCAACAGAAGACTAAATTCCAGTACCCGAACTGTTGATCCAACTGCCTTCCACCGGTCTAAAAAACAGAGCTCATACGCATGCAAGATACCTGTATGCCTTACACTAGAGCAATAATACCTTGTACTTAGAAGGATTCATTTCCATGACAGAGGTTGAACACAAATTTAGCAAACAATCCATATGCTACAGCCAAAGCAGAGCTCTTTTCCCTAGCAAAGGCTTTACTATAGGAGCATTAAAATGAATACCTCTGCTAGTCAATTTTTTGTATACCTGAAAGCACTGCCCTTTTTGCACCTTTGTACATGTGTCTGTGCTACTGCCGGGGTTAGTGGACTATGGACAAGACTAGAACTTTGCTCTCAAACAACCGACATGCCAAGCCACAGCCCACTTCTGTTTCATGAGGCATGTGCAACAGACCACCACTGTGTTAACGTTAAGACAAACAGCCATAAGACAAGTCCAGAAGAGAGGCAGCTGCAACAGGGTTGGCCGAGGCCACAGAGTTGCTAGTAGAGGAGCCAATTAAAGAACTTGCATACAGGGCAAACCGGGATTCAGACTCAGTGGCAGCCTGTAGTGGGGAGGGGGGAGGAAAAGAAAAAGACTTACCTGCTCGTCACCAGTCACCAGCCGCCGCGGTCTCTTCATCCTCGCTGTTCTGCTGGCTCGCGGCAGCTGCCAGGCTCCCCTAAGCCAATCACGATGCTGCTGTTAACATGACTACAGCATCATGATTGGTCTGAGCGCCGTGGTCAGCACTCAGACGGGGATTGACAGCCTGTGCATGTTCTCCACCCAGGCAGTGTATTACAGCCCAGTGGAGAACATGCAAACTGTGCATGACAGTTTGGCCGGTCCAAGACGGCTGGCCAAACCGTCATGCGCACTTAAGTTCCAGCAACTACTCCCCGTCCCTCAACATCACAGGAGCCCACCCCCGCCCTAACCTGGCAGCACGATACCACAAATAAAATGATAATAACTTTTGTCATGATCATTTCACTTATCCTTTAACACTGCTCCAAGAGCAGTGGGGCGATGCTCATCCACCTTAGTGGAAGAACCGCCACTGTTCAGACTGAACATGGACAAGTTGATAAAAAGAGTCCAAACTGAAGCACACCTATGGCGTTTAATGGGAGAGTTCAAACTGATCAGCATCCAGCTCCTTTGAAATAAACTGAACAGGATACTTTAGTGGGTTGCTCTGGAGACTATCACTAGTGGGACACTGAGCATAGTAGTAGACTATGCACACAAATCATTAATTAGTGGTAAGACACATAAAAACATTAGCTAACTAAAGGTTACTTCTTTTCTCTATTTTGCTCCAACTGGTAAATGGGAACTTACCAGACAGACCACTTGCCTGCTCTCATTTCCCAGCAACATAATACTTTAAACAGAAGATTACTCAAGTGTGGCTCAATGGTTAGAACGGCAGACCCTGATGCAGAGGTCTGGCCCGGGACCAGGGTTCAATTCCTGCCTCGGCGGGTCTTGGGCTCAATTTCCTCGGATCTGATCATTCTCGCCTCGGTGCCTATTCTAATCATGGGTCCCACTCGGCAACTCTGGGCAATAGCTTGCTTAATCTCCACAACGCCCCCAACAGTGCTGGGAGGCCTGGCTTCACCTTGGGGGTGCCCAGGAGTGGGCATTTCACAGGGAAAAGCCAGGAAGGGTTCCACAGCGGTATGCGTACAGCGCCAAGACACCTCAGGGTATAAGTGTGCTATACAAGTACGAATTCATTTCATTTCATTTCATCTCCTATGAAAACAGTCCATCACTACACAATACCATTAAGTATGAATGTTGAATACGGAATGAAAAAGACCAGAAGAAATAATCCATTTTTAACTTTAAACCCCAAAAAACAAAATAGTATTTGTGCGACAAAGGCAGCCTAATAAATCAGTTAAGTATTTGTACTTAAGTTATTTTAAATTCTTAATCTATATAGATTGTGCTGCTCTGAGCGAAAGCAGAACCCGATGCGGTACCTCACCTGCAGCTTTGTCCAATATTTTCTCCACCTGCACAACATCATACCAGACTATTATTGTTTGAGACAAGTTGTGATCAAAGGCATGTGTTCTTGTGAATACGTGCATCTTGTTTCCAAGTGGAAAATAAGTGCAGTCATTTTTGAGGACTCGTATTTATATTTCATTATCAGACAGTCACAGAGCAAGAGAGACAGAAAAACGAGAAAGGAGGCAGAAGATAAACAGAAAAACAGGAACCACGGGAGTAAGCAGAGATGAAACAAAACCTGTCAGTTGAGAATAGAGACAAGAACTGTAGGGTGATAAATTAAAGACATGACGGGGGAACTCAAATCCCAGCAGCTTTTCTATTGGGTAACAACGGTGGGGGGACAACAAGTAGAAATTTCGGCCCCAAACTATTTTTTTCCTTTACAAATGTAGCACTGTGTTGATTGACTGGAACATGTCGTCCTAAGAAAGGGTTAGTTGGATGCGGACAACTGTCAAACTCTGTTTTGTATAATTCAGCCGGTGCGAGCCTGCCCTCCTGGTAGTTCGCTAACACACTAACACACACACAAACACACACACACTAAACCCAAGATATATTGCAATCCTACTTTACACATAGCCATAAAAAGTCGTACTTACCATTCCAAACAAAAGGGCCAGAGTTTCATAATCAATCCATTCTGCTACTTTGACCAGACTTGGCCTCTGAAATCAGAAAAAGATAACACATGGTTAATACTATGTACGAACTTCATACCAGATAGCAATTAGCTGCTACAATAAAAATAGTGTGTACTGCGAAATGATTTATAGAATTATAAATGGGCAACAGTTTTCACTGTGAGGGTTCTGACAACGAAACTGAAGCTCGAGCTGCCCAAGATGTGCCTCTGAGGTGAAAAAAAACATTGCCGTTATTCACGGTTGCTCACCTATAATTTTGGATTACCACAAAAATAAATCTTTCTCCATACACCCCTCCCCTCCACCCTCGGTGTCTTCCTTTCTCCCTCCTCTGCTCTCCTGATGTGATCCCTGCTCGGCCAGCACTGCACTGACGGGTTCTCTGAGAGCCTTGCCAGAGCGGCCTGGAACCCCGGAATTCCTTTGTGACGCAACAGTGGGTGACATCTTTCCTTAGCCACTGTTGCTATGTCACTGCAGTGAATGAATACTTCGAATTTAAATAATCATGCTCCAATCAAATCGAGCTTTATTCGGTTCCGGGTGCAGCCATAAAAGTACATAAATACAATAACAAAACAATCATGCATAACGACATCTCCTGAACATGTCAGCACAAACAGTCTGGAATATAGAATAAAAATTCATAGGTACAAATAAAAACAGGGATGGCATGACCAGCAGCTCCTTCTCGTTTTATGTGCAATATAGATACACCACATAAAGTGCTGGAGCTCAATAAAAACAGGTAATAGACTAGCCAAGGTCTCCTTAAGGTTTTAACAAAGTAGAAGCAAGCCGGTCACAAGAACATATATCAACAATATAAAAACATCTAAAACCGGTCTGATCAAAGTGCATTGTTCCCCTGGAGCAAACTGCGACGCGCAATAAGGAATTTACAAAAAGCAAGTCTCCTCATATAGAAAGAAAAAAAGATTTTAAAAATGAACCATGCTATTGGATCTGTAGGAGAGCCGTAAATAAAATATGGAATTATACATGGTGAACAGTGAATTACAGTGATGTGTTCTGAGTGACATCAAATAGACAAGAGCTATGCTCGAGTTGTCGTTGTCACTCAGAACCCAGAGGCGAAAAACCTCCTTACAATTTATTCTTTACCCATCTATAATTTTTAGGTTGTATATGGAGCAAAAATCATCTTCCCCCTACTTTTAACTGCTACGCAGTGGCAGAGGAGTAATGGGGGAGCCATACATCGCACGACTTCTCCTCCTTGTCCCAAATTAAAAAAAATACATCTGGCCTCCTGAAACCACTCTCTCTGAGAGGCCTGTCCGAGCAACCTGGAATTCTTTTATGAAGAAACAGTGGGTAACAGCTCGTTACCAACAGTTGCTACATCATAGCAGTGAGTTATTTGATTAGAGTCCAGTTATTCACACTAGTGGCAATCTACAAGAGCCATACATAACAAAAGAATATTGAAACACATCAAGAACAAGGATTCTTCCACCCATATAAAGGTGACACCAAATTTCATTTGCAAACCAGAATTCCCTTTATTGGTGGAGTATGTGTTCTAGCTTTTGGGTCATCTACTGACTAATGTAGCGGTCTGTTGGCAACCAACCTATTGTATCCAATATAGACTTGGAATGGTATTTGTGTCTGCCCCTTGCTCATTACTCAATGATTATCTTGTATCTCAGTGCTGTGCTCCAAATTCAATAGCTTTCCCCTCCATTCTTGGGTTTGTCCCACCCAAAGAGAATTCAGTGTTTTTGTATTCCGACTGGATGAGGAATATCCTACCACTGCTAACTCAGACTTTGTAGTGCATGACGAATTTCATTCTCTCCCTCTCTGATCTCGCCCCCCTTTAAAAAAAATGAAGGCTCTGGTTGGCCTCACTAAACCCCTCTCACACTTTCACTCCAGCTTCTGCCAGTTGCAGCAGGCAGCATATTTTTAAGGGTTTTTAAACCTTTCCAACATGGCTGCTCAAGGGCGCACTCAAACAGCCACCTTGAAATGTTTTTTCTTAAAGCTAAAAAAAAAAATAACATTTGTTACATGATCACCACATGTGTTTGCATTTGCAAGGCAGGTATCTTGTAATTATTTTTCTATTACCTTAAGAAAATGCATTATAATAGATCAGCTCCTCAAGAATATTCAGTGGCCATCTGAAAGGGGGGTCAAAAACATTGACATGGCCAGTAGTTCTGCACCCCAGTGTCAGTGGCCAGACATATGTTTTTTGCCTTTGCTTATTTAGATTTGCTTTTACTATCACCGTTTAAAGTGGTAATTAGATTGTGATCACGATACTCCGGTTGGTTTATCATTTTAAAATTTACCTTGGAAACAAACACCTCACCACCTGATGCACAGGAAGGACAGGCTTTTCACAATGTAAGATTAATAGTTTCTACAATTTCAGAGAAGCATGGTAGATCCAATGCAACAAATATATGAACCTCAGAGTTTGAGCATGCAAACTAGTTCCCATTCAGTTTGTACTGCAGTTCACCATGATGTATTCGGAATATCCACACCCAAACTTGAGCCAACACTGCAAAGATACTCCTGCTTATTGACTGGGGAGGGGGGAAAGGGGAAGGTAAAACAATTGGGCAATAGCACATGAGAAACAAATTGTCACTAAATTGTTCTAAAAAGAAAACTAAACTTTATTATTCAGGGATCTATTTATTTTTTAATGTACTGATAATTAGTAAGGCTATACTAATAGTAAGAAATATAAGTACTGACAATCATCCTTGTTAAACGTGGAGAATAAGAAGGGGAGGGCAGGACTGTACTTTGCACTTGGGGACATCAATCCACAAAGTCCGCACTGCTTAGAGGCACCAGTCATCCATGGTGCAACTGGTCATAGGCAGCCTCTCGTTCCTGCACTGTAGGATGCTTACATTTCTGGTTGGGAAGGAGGATCGGACCAGTGCTCTGCTCTGTGCGGAGAAATCTCAAAACCCACTGTTACCAACACTTGGAGGCTGTCTCTCTATATAGTTGACCAAAATGAGGTACACGGTAAAGAGTCCAAGCAAACCCACATTTTACGGAGGCACAAATGATAACCCAAATGCTCTCTTTTGAGGTAGTGTGGGTGAGCAGTTAGGCTCATCAGAGGAAAGTGCAAATTATTTATTGCACACACAAGGTATATAGTAAGACACACAATCAAAGAAATCCAAATTCCAACTTCTAAAAATACGACAGATTTTTATATGAATTTAGATGCCATGATCGGAATCAGGTAAGTACTTTTTGAGAGATGGATTTTTACAAGTTAAAAGAATTCACACAATGCAATTTCTGGAGCGGTAATAATGTCCTATGAGGGAAAAAAACATTGCATTCAGGCACTTGTCAGCAACTTACGGGACCTTTCTCCTGGACTTAAGGTTAGTATAGGGCAAGGTCTGAGGCAACACCAACATGCCATCTCGGGCGGCACAGGGGCGGCGGGGTGCAGAGGTGTGATTAGTGGGGGGTGCCCGTTCACTTCAATCGGGAATGATCCGGTTGAAAAGAGGCTGCAAGCTGGGACTGGGGGGGCCAGTCCATTGAACCTACGGGGGGGTCAGTCCTTTAGATACTGGAGCACGTAGGTACACCGGAGGTCTACTTCTCCTCAGGCTTTAGCACTTGGGTGAAGTGGTTTCTTTAGGCATTGGGCCACTGCTGCAGAAGACACTCTCGGTTGAGGGGACCTGCACAAAGAAGCTGCAGGCAGCGACTAGGAGTATAGTCTGGGCAAAACCAATGATTGCTTCAGCCTTTGAGTCTTAGGACCCTGTTGGCACCATCACATCCTCAGACTCTGCCTGTGGGGCATGGGTGCACAGCTACTTTGAGGTGTCGGGTGGTAACAGTTAGAGGCTCACTCTTGGCTTGGTTCTGCAGAAAAAGGGCTAACAGGGCAGCTGGCCAAATCTTGATGTGGGTCTCACATGAAGTGTCTTGATGTACAGATCAGTCTTCCTCTGCGTTGGTGTCCATGCGGGACACAACCACCCTTGGTTGTTGCAAGGGGTCCGGTACCCCAGGTATAGGTAATATGCGGCTCAGTCAGTCCTGGTGTCCCCAAATTTGGAAGGAGGATCTGAACTGGGAGAGCATGGCAACCTGTTCCTAGGCACCTGCAGCATCAGCAATATGGTAAACCGGACCTGGTCTCTTTGCTGCCTGCAGCTTCAGGGGAGTTGCTCCTCTAATCTAAGGGTGTTCTCTGGTGATTTGCAAAGCACTAGCATCCCTAAGGGTTTCTTGGAGTCTGAACAGTAGCAGGACAAGTGTTTCTCCACAAGGGTTGGGTGCAGCAGGCAGGCTGGCATGGTTGGTGCCAAGTCAGAAGCTGCTCCTCTATTCTCTTGTCAGCAATCTTCTTTCTCCACTCCTTTGTGCCTGTTGAATCGGAGGTCCTGGCATCAGAGGTGCCACTTAAATACTGTACTTAGGCCCATTACAGGGAGTGTCTAGTAGTAGTAACTGGGTGACCTATTTTTAGGGTGACTACACCCTCTATATAACCACTCCCTGTGGGACCTGGTCATAACCCTGACCCAGAGGACCTAATTCCACCAAAAAACAAGATGGTTGAATTTTCCTAGTCATGTTCACGTCAGGTAGCACACCTTAGGGTGTACTTCCCTGAGGCTGAACACACCTCCTGACTCGCTAATATTGTTTTCTGTCCTGGTGCCAAATGGGTCCTGAGCAGGGGGTGGCCTTTCCACTGTCTGGAGGAAGCCAGTGTTGCATATCAGCAGTTGTCAAAGCCTTTGATATGCTGATTACTAGTCATCCTGCTTGGAGGATGTAACACAATCTGACAGAGCAGGAATTGTTCCTGATCTTCGAGAGCTTGGGTCCTCCCCGACAGGGTGTCAGAAACGGGTCTATGGTGGCAGACTGGGCCGAAACAGTCAACCAATACACTGGAGGTCAGTGGATTTTCAGAGGGTGCCGCTGAGGTAACCTCTGGGTGCATGTATTAATAAATCCATCAATGGAATCAGTGTGGGTTTATTAATATGAGGTGTTTGATACCCAACAACATAGATTTCGGTGAGTCATTATGTAGCTGGCAAACTCAGTTTGACTAGTGCCCAGTACATACCTTAAATGGCTTCCCTGTTCACATGTACTGTCAGTAATTGAACTGGTCAGCACAGGGGCATATCTGCTCATGCAGATATGTCCTCACATGTAATATAATGTACTCTGCCTGAGGGCTGTAAGATCTGCATTAGGGGTGACTTACAAATGTTACATGCAGTGTTAGGGGACATGGGTAGACTACTGAAACAAAACCCCAGTTTCCTACAGAGGCACCTTCCATCCATGCTGTAATTAACTTTAAATGGCCTCTCACTTCCACAATATATTTTCAGGTTAAAGGCATGCCTCCCTGCGCTCAGTCAGCAACTAGAAGAGGTGGGACTCTACCTTCTTGGTTTTTTGTTCAAGGGCCCTCTTTAACATTGGATTGGCTGCCAACCTTACAAGCAAACGGAAGACATTTGTCCAACTCTCCAGTAGCAGGTCAGGGAAAAAGGAATCGCTCATCGTCCACTGTTGACCGCTTTCTGGAAACGACTGTAGGTCTTCAAATAATGACACATTTGCCTACTGATTCTTGCATTATTCCTTAACAAAGAACACAGCTGATTGGAATCTCTTAAGTTAGAGATGCTTTGCAAAGATCCGTCTTGAGTTTGTGCTTATGAGAGGGGGATTATCTTATACCACAATTGCAGTTTTGGCACCACTTCATATGAAACAATTAGGGATGAACTGATGGTGAACACAAATAAGTGCATTCGGGAACACCTAACGATAATGGAAGATCTGATGTTAAAAGAAGGGATTAAATCACCCAAGGTGATTAAGCAGTCCATGTCCTGGGTCAAAGAAGCTAATAAGGACAAGAGGTCAGCAAAGAAAGCGAAGTGTGCTACATGAAAAGCAAATCATACAAAGTACCAGAGAAATGTATCTAACATTGTTTCTTACAGATGCAGAAGTAACTCACATGGCAAATTTCAGAGGAATCCTGCCATCAAAAGAAAATACAGTATGTGCAAAGTCACTGGTCATGTTGTGAGGATTTGCCATGACGGTAAAGTAATGGAAAATGCAAAGATTACACATTTCACAAAGGAAGCTTCGCCCACTGCAGAGTGAGACAGCGAAGAACAAGTTGAATACAAGGGGATGGCTCTAATTTTTCAAGAGCATGATTAATCAGTCCAAGAGAAGGTTGCCAGACATTCAATGTGCATGCTGACAGTGTTTGGAATTAACTTTCCTGGCAGAATCCGGTTCACATTTCACCAACATATAAGAAGGAAGTTTACATTTATATTTTCAACCAAAGTAGCAAAACATTTAGAACCAGACATTAGAGCTGTAACTTTGGCATTAACATACCTGACTTTCTTGGGTATTTTACAACCAAAGTAGACTTTAAATCTAAGTCAGCTAGAATTAAGATTTGCTGTGCAAAAGAGTCTGCGTTTTAGATTGAGGGATCAAAGGCTGTTGGTGATTACACCACTGAAACCCTGTACCCATTAGATGCTGTAATTATCGTCACAGAAGCAGACATGGGCATTTAGATTAACTCATTTACAGAAGTGTTCAATAACAGAATTATTAAGTAGAAAGAATGTACATACCACATTAAACTAGAGCTTAGGCATACCCATTAAATCAAAACATATCAGTGGCCCACTCAGTGTACATAGAGACTTACAGAATCTGTTAGAGAAACTGCAAAATGATGTTAGTATTGAACAAACAATCTTCTAACTGGATATCTCCAAAACTACTTGCAAAAAAGAAAAAGGTGGAACTAAGATTGGGTGTAGCTCTTAGCACCCTAAGAGAACCAATCATTGCAGATAAACATCCTTTACCAAACATTAAGGAACTGTTATCTATTTTGGAAGGTGCAACACTGTTCTCAACCTTAGACCTCCACAGTACTTTAATTGAACTCTTAAAAACCTCCAGATCACGGTTAGATTTGGGGGTTTCTAGTTGGCACAGGTAAGTACTTGTGACAAATAGGGATCCTTGCCTCTAGTCAGGATAAGGGGGATTACACTCCCAAAATAACCCCTACTCACCCCCTTGGTAGCTTGGAACGGGAAGACCGGCTTATCTCAGAGGCAGAGTGTTAAACATTTGTGACCACATACAGTAACTCAGTGACAACACTACAGATGGACACCACACAAGGTTTTATATAAAAAATAAGTAGACTTTATATAGATTTACCACAAGACCATAAACAACAAAAATACACAATACTGTTACTTTAAGATGGTAGATTTAAGCTTAGTTCAGTTCAGTTCTTGAGATGCGACACTTTGCGTCAATGTACCTTAGGTTGCGTTGCGCTCCACAACAAGTAATGTTGCAGCGAGGGAAATGCAGCAAAGTTCAGGTGCAAAGAACTAAAGACGTGAAGATCTTCCAGATGCGGCACGCTTCTCCGGGGATGCGAGAAGTTCTTGGTTCAATGCGTGGACTGCAGCGGCGACACCCTTGTTCCGCGGTGCGACGGCAGCAGCTCCAGCGGTGACACTCTTCTCCCACGATGCGTGAAGCTTCTGCACGATGTGACAACTACAGCGGCGACATCTACAATGAGACGGCAGCAGCTCCAATGGCCGCACGCTTCTTGGGGATGCGAGGTGCTCTTCTTCGATGCGGTGCAGTGCAACAGTTCCAGCGGCAAAACCCTCCATTGGAGTTGCGACGTAGGCACAGGAACTGCAACACGCTCTGACCTCGTTGCGAGATCCTTCTCTCGATGCGGTGCAGTGTGGCTGCTACAGCAGCGACACCCTCCTTTGGAGTCGCGACAGCAGCAGCAGCGTGGGGACATGCTTCCTCTTCATTGCGGCACGCTTCTCTCGATGCGATGCAGTGCGACAGTTCCAGCGGCGACACCCTCCTTCGGAGTTGCGACGACAGGCACAGCTCCTTGCGACACGCCGCTTCTTCGATAAGTCGCGCTTCCAGCTCCTTGCGACAAGCAGTCCCTCAAAAGGCCCAAAACAGAAGCAGGCACTTCCAAAGAACTCTGGGGAGCTGGGGGTTGAAGTCTGTTGTCCCTGAGACTTCAGCAGGAGGCAAGCTCTTTTCCAAGCCCTTGGAGATCCTTCACAAGTTGAAAGCAACGTACACAAAGTTCCTTTCTCGTTCCTTTGGCAGTAAGGCAGCCACTGCAGGCCAATCCCCCCCAAGTAGCACTTCAGCTTGGGAATAGTCTCTCCTCAGTTTCTTCAGGTTCCTCTCCTCAGTAAAGGTTTCTTCTTGTAGTCCAAAAGTGATCAATTTCTTGGGATCAGGGTCCCAAGATTTATACCCCAAAATCCTTTCTTCTCTCAGGGGAGAGGGGCCTTTGCCTAGTCTAAACCAGTTCTGAAGCACTCTGTTTACCAGACTTCTCCTCTCCTTTCACAGTGCAGGGCAGAATTATCAGACACCCCACAGGAGGTGGAGCCAGCATTGTGGAAGGCAGTCCTGGAGCATTTTGTTTACAGGACTCCTTCTCTTCTTTCAGGGTGCAGGGCAGAGACATCAGCCGCACTCCAGGAGGTGGAACCAGCATTGTGGAAGGCAGGCACACCCCTATTCAAGGTGTAGGTGCAACTCCTCCCTCCCATCTAGATGCAGATCTCTCTATTCACCACTAGGCTGACTCATCCTGTCTCTTGGAATCCCCCAGCCCTGTCACTCACAGAACCAAACAAAGGAATACACAACCTAGCAGAGGCAGGCTTGAAAGGTTAGACAAGCAACTACCTACTATCTAAAAGTGGTATTTGCAAACACAATATTAAAACCAGCTTCACTAAAAGATGTATTTTATCATTCTGAATCCAGGCATACTAAACTGGAACTTATACCATGTCCTCGGAGTCTGTTAGATTATTACATGTTTATAATCCTAACAGCCCATTCTGGCCCATGGAGAACAGGTAGCCTTGCAATAGTGAAAAACGAAAATGGCTGTAATTCACTATTAGGACATGCCACACACATCAGGGCTTGTCCTACCTTATACTTACAATGCACCCCGCCCTTGGGCCTACCATTGGGGTGACATATGAAGAAAAGGTAAGGTTTAGGGACTGGCAAGTGGGTGCACTAGCCCAGTCAGCATGACAGTATGACAGTACCAGACTGCATGCAGGCTCTGCAATGGCATACCTTAGACACATTTTACCAGGCTGCTTCTGTAGGTGGCATAACCATGCTGCAGGCCCACCAGCAGCATTTGGATTACATGCCCTGGGCACACTCAGTGCACTGTACTAGGGTCTGACAAGTAAACCAAACATCCAATCATGGAATCACTAATCCATACATCAATTTATAACAGGGAGCACTCGCACTGTGGCACTGGACAGAAGTGGCACAGTGCCCAAAGCATATAACACCAGCAAAAACACACGAGGCAACAGCAAAAATGGAAGGGATACCCACGCCAATGGTGCCAGGTCTAACAATCACCAATTGCATTTGTTGCTCCTTTTGGTGCTTTACAATACAAAAGGATGCTGAACAGGCTAGTCTCTGTGTTGTCTGTTTTCCAGTGTGGGATGTACCACATTTTTGAAGACATGGTAAGAAATGTGAGATGTTTTCAAGATGATATACAGGTCTGCATGAAGAATACAGAGGGACACCTTGAGATTTTGCAGGAGGTCTGGATGAGACTGTCTGCAGAACGGCTTGTTCTGTGGGTTGACAAATGCGAATTATTCAAATTTCAAACTGACTCTCTTGGTCACACCATTTTGGCCAAAGGTGTAACTCCCAAAGAATCTTTAGAGGGTGCCCTTAGAAAAGATCCTGCAACAGACAAAGATAAATAGAAATCCCTTACTGGGCTACATGGAACCTCTGCACAAGCTTCTGCAGAAGGGTGTAGAATTTGTGTAAAAGCATGAGCAGCAAAATGCCTTTGAATGTACTAAGAAAAATAACATCCACCTACATTATCTAGGGGGAATTATTGCATCATTCCTATTAACTTTAGTGCATAAAGGTCAGGGGGGAAAACAGCTCTCAAAAGTCTAGGGAAAATAAATGAACAGTGGCACACATCTAAAACATTGTGTGAAACTGATAGATGGTATTTCATCATAACATGAGAATTACTTGCAAATAACAGGTTACTTATCACTTCATGTTAAGTAAATAAGTAGAAGGGAGGTCTCCTATCAAATCCAATCAGGGACGAGGAGAAATAAACGATAAAGAAACAGGAGTGGTCCCTAGCAAGCCAAGGTTCTGGCAAGAAAGAAGTTTCTTCCTTTCAAAGGATACAAGGGGGGGGGGAGAAAAGGCAATCAGCCTATAGGTGCCATAACCACATGAAAAATAATTCACAGTATTAGAGGGAAAAGTACATAAAACAATTCGTAACACAAGATGTAGAAAATTGTACAATTTTTAATTCACAAATTACATATACAAAAAATTACTATATGGTGCTGATTTAAATACAATTAAAAATGTACTTGAAAATGTACATAGATACACAGAAATGTAAAATATTAAAAACATGAACACAAGTTGTCGACGCAGCGTTTCGGTATTTAGGATGTGACCTTCATCAGGACAGGGTTTTTAAGGGGGGGGGGGGGGAGTATAGCTCCTTTCTATATAATTCTTCATTCGTTCGTAACGTCACATCATATGATGGCACATTCTTTCAAGTGATCAGAAGGTTCTTAAACAGAGGGCTCTTGGTGTGTTATTGACTTATCTACACCAGCCGTTATTGTTCAGCTTATTCTTTGCGATGTTACCTTTATCAATTGGTAATTTCGTGAATAATTCTTTTAAGTCCTCATGTTTTGAGAACAGAGATGGAGCGTGGAGGTAGCCACCGTTGATGAGTTGATTAATGTAGGGTCAAATGGTATAGGCTTTGCTGTATCTCCTAGTTGCCGGGATGTTCTGGTCCCTTTTTGTGTTGGATCATCGCTTAGTAAAATTTGTGCGACGTTCTCTATTGTCTCCAAACTAGGTGTATTTCATCACCAGGCTTTCGCAAGTACTCCGGCCTCCCTGCTACCTCGCCTCTCTCTGTTTGTGAATGCGGACGCACTGATTTTACTAAGCGATGATCCAACACAAAAAGGGACCAGAACATCCCGGCAACTAGGAGATACATCAAAGCCTATACCATTTGACCCTACATTAATCAACGGTGGCTACCTCCACTCTCCATCTCTGTTCTCAAAACATGAGGACTTAAAAGAATTATTCATGAAATTACCAATTGATAAAGGTAACATCGCAAAGAATAAGCTGAACAATAACGGCTGGTGTAGATAAGTCAATAACACACCAAGAGCCCTCTGTTTAAGAACCTTCTGATCACTTGAAAGAATGTGCCATCATATGATGTGACGTTACGAACGAACGAAGAATTATATAGAAAGGAGCTATACTCCCCCCCCCCCTTAAGAACCCTGTCCTGATGAAGGTCACATCCTAAATACCGAAACGCTGCATCGACAACTTGTGTTCATGTTTTTAATATTTTACATTTCTGTGTATCTATGTACATTTTCAAGTACATTTTTAATTGTATTTAAATCGGCACCATATAGTAATTTTTTGTATATGTAATTTGTGAATTAAAAATTGTACAATTTTCTACATCTTGTGTTACGAATTGTTTTATGTACTTTTCCCTCTAATACTGTGAATTATTTTTCATGTGGTTATGGCACCTATAGGCTGATTGCCTTTTCTCCCCCCCCCCCCTTTGTATCCTTTGAAAGGAAGAAACTTCTTTCTTGCCAGAACCTTGGCTTGCTAGGGACCACTCCTGTTTCTTTATCGTTTATTACTTATCACTTCAGACATTTTGTGTGGGAAAATAGGTTTACTCAGCACACAGATCACAAGCCCTTGGTGCAGATAGTTTCCCAGGAAGGAGAGGTAACCTCATCTGCATGTGTTGCAAGACTGTTCTACGCTTCAAGAGAACAGTTTTGACATTGCACACATACCTGGTAAGACAAATCAACCTGCAGACTGCTTATCCAGATTGCAATATAGGAAACTCAGGAAGAAGACACATACTGAGTTAGGTGCAGATGTCTGCGTTAGTGATGTGTGTACCATTTAAGGAAGTGAGGTGAAAGGGGATAAATGGCTTTCTGAGGATTCCAGAGATGGGCAACCCAATGTTGTTCTAAAATATATCTGTAAGGGGTTGCCTTCAGACTCTTCACTCTTTACCCCAGGTTGCTCCAGAGTTGTGTGGTAGGACATAAAGGCATGTTTTCTTAAAAAAAATCTTTGAGAAGTTATTTCTGGTGGCTTTGAATAGATGGTTAAATAGAGTGTTGGATCAGACAGTGTGATGTCTGCTCTGTTGCAGACAAAAATGGCCAAACCCATTTCCTATCCATGCAAAGTGCCCCGTGGCTGACTTTGCTTGGCAAAAGGTTGGACTAGATATCTCAGGACCGTTGATGAGCCTTTTAATGAACATGCAATATACATGGCTTGTTAGAGACTTCCTTCGAAATGGCCAGGTAATATTTGAATACAGGTGTCCACTTCTGTAGCCTAATACTTCCTTGTGGATGTTAACAACAACAAAGGGTTCCCTGGGTTTATCTCCAATATTGGTTTACAGTTCATTTCTAAAGAGACAACTGAATGTTTCCATACTATAACAGAGAATTTCAAAACAGAATTGCATGATCTGCAATGTAACAGGCAAGTGAAACGTTTCAATAAATATCTTAAGACTGTTTATCTGGCACTTGTAAGATAGAATTCTAGTTGCCCTGGCCATCTGGAAGAGATTGTGAGCATAAAGAATCTCACCTGTTCTGTTGCAGGTATGTATCCTTTCCAACAGCTGAAAGAGAGACACCCCACATCTTCAGTCTTTCCATAGTGGCTCAAATAAAAGTATCCCACAGCACAGGAGGAAATCATTGGCCTGAGTATAGCACAAGTTAACGTTTTACACCATCAAACTAAATCTAAATCAGGTTATAAGGTCTTTGACATATCAACCAACTCGGACATCAAACTTGGCGATTTTATCGATTGGTATCCCTGGAAATATGGAAAAGGGCAAAAGCTGATTTTTCGACCTTTAATGTAGCAATGGTCAATAAAGGGAATATCATCAAGATGGCAAATGCTGGAGTTGAGGGGTGTGTTGAAGTGTGCAACATAGATGGTACCTTCATACCATGAAGTGAGAAATGTTGATGATTCCAACAGTGATGTTTTGCTTTAGCCTTCAATTCATGGTCATGACCAGTCTATGATAAGGGAAAATGTATTTACATAATCCAACCTCTGTTGGCTGTTCACCACCTTCTGAACCACAGACAGCATAAGTGGGGCAACTGAAGCATGGCTTGGTTCATGAACGCGTGAAGAGCCTCCTCAGATGTCGAATTCCACCCTGGAAAGTTATTTGAGTTATTTTCTTTTCTGCCCAGAAAGGGAAATGTGTAATTTTGCTATGTACATTATAATTTGTTCCATCATATATTAAATTTGTTCATCCTGCAAACGTTTTGGTATGCCCAGTGAGTAGCCTTAAAATGTTGATGAATGTAATATTCTGTGTTAAGTTACCAACTGTCATTGTGATGCCGACATTCATGAGTGCTGAGCACGCTTCTGAAGTCCTCAGTTTTACCTTCTATGCCACCTCATCTTTGAATCAGACACTGCTCTTATGGCAATTCTGACTATGCCCTGCATAACTCTGATTTTAATTCCTGCTATATGGTCAAGGGCCCTGGCACTTGATGATAAATGGATAAGAAAGTCAGAATTGGTCAATATGTAACAGTAGTACATGCGATCTTGGTGAAAAAGACACATTGATATTTGGGCACCAAACATGTATTTACAAAAAATTTAAATCTGATACTTTGTCACCAAAATAGTGCCCTTGGATATAAGAGTGGTTACATTCGGTTTGGGGGAAAATAGCTTGTTTAAGCCAAAAGAAAACGCTTTATTTTATGATGAACTGCATTTTCACCAGAAGGGTCAAGTTGATGTTTCACTGAAACATAATACATTTCTGAAATATATTGAAATCCTAGATTTGCAGGACATTTCATGATGAGTTTAGAGGACATAATACCATTTCTGGTTCCATGGTACCATAAGGCACATGGTTATTTCACAAGCTGTATGGTGGTGTTTCATCATCTATATTGAAAAAATATTTTGATGGTATTGTGGAAACTAGAAGAAATCGCTGTTAGCATGAGCTGAAGCCAGTTTGGTTGTGGCATCCATTTTAGTTAGCCATGTGTTAGCCATGGGCTTCTTCTGTCTTCACTGTTGCCTGCCCTTGTATTTCACTTGAGTCATCAACTATAAGTTACTCCTTCAGCACTGAGACAGAGCATTGCGCATGCTCAGAAAGGCCTGTAGCTGCTATAATGCACCTGTCTTAGATTATAACTGTCAGGCTGTTTTTACTGATGTAAGGAGAAATGTCTCTCCTCCCACTTTGCTGACCAAGACATATTTGTATGCCCATGTTAGTCAATAACTATTCTTGATGTAGCAGTACCTCCCCTTGGTCTCATGCTGACAATGCAACTAATTTGTATAAAACACCCCTGGTTTCTGTACTCCTTGTACTATCTCATACAGTGCCCGAGGGTGCTGCATCAATGTAGTCCCACTCATGAGTGAATAATAAACATTGTTTTTATATACCAGTCTCTGTACCAATCTCTATTTTGTTGGTTTAAGTACCAGTGGACTGATAGGGGTGAATCCCTGCAGCAGTGAGCCCCTAAAAAGGCTTATTTTTTCCACAAATTGGCGCCCGAACAGGAACTCATAGGAGACATGGCCATCCGAAAGTGCGGTCTTGACGGAGGGCAGGAATCTACTGAGGAGGTACACTGCACAAGGAGACCCTCTGTCTTTGCAGATCGACATGTTTTCAGGTTTTCCTGATCTGACCCTTCAGGTGATGGCCGGGACCGACTGATCTCCTTTGGCATGAGTATCTTAAAAAGACCATTAGGTTGACCCAGAGCTTGGCAGGAGGAGGTTGGAGACTTTGGTTTGGTAAGGTCGCTGTAGCGCCCCTCTTGTTATGGATTAGCTTTGCTAATATTCTGGTTTGTTTGTTTGCTGCAGCAAATAATGGCAGGTAATGAGGAAAGTTTTCTCCACTTTTTGATAATTCTCAGGATAAATATGATTTGACTATAATATTATATCATATTGTAATATTTTTGGCATGCCTGGTCCTAGCACACTTCGTAGAATGTGTTGCTGTCTTGGCGGTACCAATATGGATTTAGAAAGTACTCAGCCGGCTCCCCTAGAGGGGACACCTAATAGATTTATGTACATTAAATACGGTATTTTTTCCATAATGTATAGTACACTGTGGAACGAAGGATCCTGATCTACGATTCCCAATTGGTATTTACAATTGGTATTTACAAGTGGTTTAGTTTGAATACGGTCTGTGAGCTGACTTGTTTTTGTCCTAAATGTCGATTTGTGGGTTTATTGTTTGTTTGTCTATGTGGTTTGTGGACTGACACCGGTGGTGATGCTTGTGAAGTACTTGTTTGAGTGAGTAGCGACTGTGCTCTTTGTGTAAGAATGGCTTGCCTTAGCAAGCTGTGTTGTGTGTTATGAGTGTGTGGCCCCTTCTTGAAAATGTCTGGAATGAGCTCAATTAGGTTTGTTGTTGCCATTGGAAGAATTACACTTTAAAAATCAAATAATGAATTATAGAACATACGTTAAGCAACTTCACGCTACTATTGAAAGTAAAGCAGTAAGAAAATATAGATGTGCACACATGCAATTATTATATCGCCACAATGGTAAAAGAAAATTCTAATTAAAACTCAATAGGAAAAAAATAGGCCTCACAGAAAAAAAAGTGTTACAGCATTATCCTTAGATACATTATATTAAATATTAAAAGGCATTCACATTATCTGAGTAATTGGTTGCTGCTAAAAAGCATCCTTCTTGTACCACACTGCAAAATGATAGATTTTGACTGGCTTGGAATACCTGGGTTTTAAATAGAATGAACTGTACTCATTCCCAGTGCCAGAAAGAGAGCTTTTAACAGCTGCTCAAAGCTGTCTGTCCAAAGGAAGCTGTCTGTCAGAGCAGACGGAGGTAATGAATGAGTTATCAACTTTTTGGGGTTTCTGTGAGGACATTAGAATACAGCAAGGTTTTTTTCCTCCTGAAAAAGCGTAGAAGCCAATGCCTGCTGGTCATAAAACACAGCTGTGTAAAAAACACATGGCTCATAAGCTACTGATAAACGCTGTGGCAACTAGGTTTTAAGATAGTACAACTTGATATGAAGGCACATGAATTAAAGACTACTGATTTCTAAAGTCAGAAATAGAGCTTCATTATTTTAGATCAAAGGGAAAGGTTAAAAAGTAAGGAATTCCTTTCTTGTTGCTTTCCTAATAAGCACATCTGTGGATCTGATGGTAAATGATTACTGCCCTCTAAAAAAGTGACACAAGCTTTTTATGTTTCAGTAAAGCTTCTGTACTTAGTGTTCTAAATAAATGCATTTAAAGGTAAAAGGAAAGAATTAAGGCTTGATTTTCATATGTGGCAACAAAAGAGTTAATGATCATTATTAAAAAAAATGACTACACGAAAATAATTGTTAAAAGTCATTGCACTAAAATCGTTTTTGTATTATCATGATCTTTATCATGTTTAATAACATTATTGTGAAAATGTAACAGTATTTAGCACTGTAAGAAAATTACCCTGTGCAAAGTATGTATTCAGATTTCAATGTGCACATTAAGATTTCTATCTCCAACTAGTTAAAATATGTTGTTGCACCAAATTAAAAGGGTGAATATTAGTTTATCTAACACCACCAATATTACTGTCTCAGTGGCGGCTTGTCCATTGGGGCGGTGAGGCGTTGCCCCACAGTCGCCGCCGCCACAAAATATGTCAATAAATAATATAATGTAATGCTCGCAAATAAATGAAAGCGCTTGGCAGCGTCACGTCACACCGGCTTGGCTTGCTTCATGTACTTGACTTCACACTTCACCCGATACCGCGGCCCGCACATGCGCACTGTGCGGCACAAGCAAACTGTACGCAAGGCGGGTTGGTTTGGCCGGGCGCTGCCTTTCGCGACCAAGAACCCCCATATGCACAACAGTGCACTTCAATTAGGATGATAGAGAAAACTGGGGGGTGTGGCGCAAACCACAGACCCCAATGTTAAAAAATGGGCAGCAACTTTTGCAGCACACTCCAATCCTGGCGCTGCTGTCTATAAGAGAGAGCCTCTCTCTCTAATAGAGCAGCGCCAGGATTGGCTGCAGTGCTGCAGCATCATGGCAGTGCAGGACGGGGGTTCCGCGGTTGCCAGTCTAGTCTGCACTCAGTAGTAGCAGGCATGACTTGGCACCGCGTGGGAGGTCTCGCCCAGTGTCCACTAGCAATGCCCAATCACTGTATGGCTTTATTGTTAAGCCATGCAGTGATTGGGTCATTTCGGCGTTACTAGTCTTCGCTCCTTCTCAGTCGCCACCAGTACTGTGTCAGTCAATCTCAACCGCATCCCGCCGCATGTAATAGAAGAGTGTGTGACTCCCCTTCAGGCTATTAGGAAGGCAGGCGAGGCATGACTACTGCTGCTGCGTGCTGCACCAAGTTCCGACAGTCCTGACCTGCTGCATTACACCCGGCCATTTTTTTAAATGACCAACGCTTTGTGTATGTATGTAATAATGAAGTATTTAATTTAGCACATCTTTCTGCTCTAGTTACTTCTGAGGGGAAGAATAGGCCACGTCTATGGCGGGAAACATTTGTAGTTTTTCCATTATCACCTTAAAGAGAATGTTTTTTTCTCTAACACATTTATTTTTGCTAGGAGAAATGATTCGCAGAAAAGAACACGCAAATCCATTTGCCCAGTGCCTATTTCCGACTACGGATTAATACATATGGTGACAAATGCGGCAAATCAGAGCATGTGTGGGGGGGGGCGCGCACACCGCGTGACAGTTTTACTTCTTACTCTATGGTCAGCCACGTTTCTAGTTAAGCACGAACCATGCTGTGACGAACAATGGCAACCCACGTCTCCATGCTCACCTTCGGCCAAGGCGATGACAGATGACACATCGGGAAAAAATATTTCCACGCCAGCAGAAAAAAATACCAGTTGATGAACACACGAGTATATGAGACATCATGGGACCTGCGGGTCTCTTACCTCACACACAGCGAGCGCAGTGCAAAATGGACGGCAGCAGCTGTAAATTTTGTGAGAATTTATCTAACCGCAAATGTGTAGAATTGGGGAAATTGAGCTATATTAAACTGCGCAGGATGTTGGTGGAACCAAGGCTTTTTTCTGTAACATCCTGTCATTAATTTATTATGACAGGTCTGGTAAACTGAAACACCCAATTCACTTGCGACAGACTGCCTTGCTGTAGACGCTTGAATGTACACACATTGCACATGACTTCTACAAACTTACTTCTGTAGTGCGATTCACACTGTGCAAAAGTGCAGCTACCAGCCTGGCTCTTTCGGGTGCATTTTTGCAAAGGAAAGGAATGAACACCGACGGCCATTACGCAGATTTTTAATCTACAAAAGGTTTGCTCGTCATTCCGCTTAAACTCAGAAAATGACAGCAAATTAGCGATAATCTTTATGCTGTGCTAGTTTAATGTGCCACAAAAATATTATTTTGTTTTAGCTCTACCTCTGAAATAGCACTCCATAAGGCATTCCATACAAAATGGTGCTAAAGAATGCTAAATTATGGCCACAGTTAGGACCAATTGACAGTTGGTGTTTAATATGCCGAAAAATACGTTAACGGGAGACTTCTGTGGAATGCCTCAAGTGTTGTAATTGGAAACATGTAAGTCATGAGGTAACAGACTTTTTCTTTTCAGTTTCATATAGCGCGAACTAGACCCGAAGGTTTCAGAGCACGTTACATGAGCATCAGTTGCATTACAGAGGGCACATTCATTTCGAGACACGGGGAGATTAAGTGATTTGCCCAGAATCATAGGATGTTTGAGCCTCCCACCAGACTCGAACTTGGTTACCCAGCCAGCTTCAAAGTCTACCGCTCTAGCCTTTAAGAACTTTACAAATACACATTATGTTATGTTACTTAGAAGCCTGTAGGCTGCACAACCTGACACAGATGTCACAGGATGAATCTTTTTTATATATGATCCTAGGCCTGTGGTTCTTCATGACTAACAGTATGTGTTTGGTTGACACAACTACATTTTGTTATATTTGCTCTTCAGCATCTGGTAAAGCCTGGTAAAGTGGAAAGCCTCAAGGCAAAGAAGAAGAGCACCAAACTTCTTTCCTGCTTGCACAACAGTCAACAGCCTCAGCGTTTAAGGTAAGGCAACTGCTGCTATATTTTACATTCTAATAGTTAAGGGCTATCATGTAAATTGTACATGGTGGGTGAGGTACTCAGCAATGCATTGTGTATCAAAGTCTGTTATGAAGCTCCGTGGTTATGCTGAATAAGCAGCTACCTATGTTATACGACACCACTTTGTTAATGTAATAACTGCACTTTCCCAATTGCTTTATTAACCTTCCTGCTTTCTCAAATTTGCTTGAAAATGCACCATTTGTCCACTCTTTTTTCACAATTTTCAAGGGGGGAAATCCCCCCGAACCCTCCTTAGGGGGTTCGGGCTCGCTCGCTACACTCGCTCGCTACAGTGCAGTATGATTATCATTTTACGCCTCACCACTTTCAAATGTCACCAGCCGCCACTGTACTGTCTCTTAGTGACAAAGTTAAAATGTAGTATGGCCTAATGGCTGCAGTGTCAAATATCAGGCTATTAAAAGTCATGCAAAGAGTAGCTGTACAGACATGTGAATTACATTGCAAGCCTTTATACATAAGAATTCTGGGTGCATTATGGCATTCTGAAAACAAATTGTGCCAATTTTTAGGTGCTAGAAAAGCATAATGCACAAGAAAAAATATATAAAGAGTAACAGTTGCATCCTACCTTTAAAAATATCAGCACGCAGGCACAGAACAGGGATGCCCTTCAGTCATGCTTCGTGAGAGTTACTTTGAATTTTTTTTTTTTTTTTTGCAAAGACCTTTATTGCGTCAATTGGTTGCACAGCGTAATGCCAACAACCCAACGGGCTGGCCGCTATAGCATATGTTCAGTCTCCATACCGCATCATAAAATCTTTGATGAAATTGTCAATAGTGTACATTGTAATACGGTGCAACAATAATGAGGTGTGGCACCCGCATCAGTTTCTCAGAATGTCAACGATCTTTGGTTTTTCCAGTGTTTATAACAAAAACAAACAAAAGAACTGTTAGGAACAATCATATGGTCATTTATATATCAATACTAATTGCGTTTAGACATCTCTTCCAGACTTCTCACGGTAGATTCCCCCCCAGTCTCGGTACCTTCCCTAAGGGTCGTGTACATGTGCCGGTATGGAAGCCCTCGATGTGGTGTCCCTCACATTCCCTGCCCCTCAAGCTTGCGTAACAATGCGTAAAAAGGCCATTCTCCCATCCCCTGGTCTCTCCCCCATCTTAAAGCGCACCCTCCGTTAGCCCACTATCTCTTCGTCATCCGACTCATCTTGGTCATCCTCCGGTAAGGGGTCGCAAATCTCCCCCCTATATTCATTCCATTTGGTCCAGATTTTATTCCATTTTTTCGGGCAGGCACGGTTAGAGTACACCGCCCTCTCTGTCAGCATTACCCTATCCATGTTTAAACACCACAGTGATTTGGTCGGCACTTCCGGAACCCCCCAGCGCTGTGCGACATCTCGCTTTGCTACCATCAATCCTATTGTAACCCAGAGTTGCCCATATCTGGAAAGGTCTGTAGGTTCCCATACATTTAGAAGGCATCTCTTCGGTTCAGGTAATAATGTAGTTTCTAGTGTCTGTGAGATTGTTCGCAGTACCTGTTTCCAATATTCCTGGATTCGGGGGCAATCCCATATGGTGTGATAGAATGAGCCCTCCTCCCCGCATCCTCGTAGGCAGTAAGGGTGCTCTATCCTGCTAATACGGTGTAGCATTGTCCTTGTGTAATATACCCTGTGTAGTATTTTGAGTTGTACTAGTCGGAGTCTTGCGGAGATGCCTACTTCCCTGGGTGACGCTAGTGCCCCATTCCATTCATGTTCATCCATGTCAGTAGTGTCCCCCTCTCATTTTGCCTTTAAGGTCAGTGTTGGGTCTGGCAAGTTGTTGAGTAATTTGCGGTAGGTAAGAGATGTTGCACGCTCCACCATAAATTCAGTGAGGAGGCGATCCTCCAGCGGGGAAGATTCGGGCAAGTCTGTATCCATGGGCAAAGCCGCTAATAATGCGTGCCGTATCTGGATGTATCTGTAGAGTTCCCTCTCGCTGAGTTCATACAGTTCTCTCAGTCTATTGAAGGGCACCACCTCCCCCCTGTCCCACAGATCGCCGACCGTAGATATTCCTATAGTGTCCCAGCGTGAAAATCCCTTGCTGTTCCTTAAGTGACCAAGGACTCGAGAGTCCCACAGTGGAGTTAGTTTGGTGATTTTCCCTTTCCAGCCCAGAGCAGCCGTCGCTTTATGCCAGAGTGTCACTGTTAGTCTGGTGGGTCCTATTAAGGCGCGAATTTTACGGTGGTCATATAATGGAGCCAACAAGCTGTCAGTGCCCAGCTGCCCCCTGTCCGCCTGGAACGCTGGTTCCGCTTGGGAAGTGTGGAGCCATTGGTTGATGGGTTTAAGGTGCGCCGCCCAGTAATACAGTTTGAGGTTGGGTAGTGCAATACCACCGTCAAACCAGCCCCTATGCAGTTTGGATTGGGCGATGCGAGCGGGGAGGGTACCCCATAAAAGGTTAGAGACCAATGCAGCAACCGTTTGAAAGAATTTAGGGGCTACCGGGTAAGGTGTGTTCTCAAGGACATATAAAAATCTCGGCAGGGCCATCATTTTGTAAAGTGCAGCTCGACCCAAGAGCGTCAGCGGGAGTCCCGACCAGAATTTAACGTCTTGCTTGAGCCTCTCTAGGTGGGGTTTCAAGTTTTTATCCATGAATTCTGTGGGGTCTCTAGTGACGTGGATGCCCAAATATTTAAACGACGAGCCCGCTATCCTCAGGGGACAGCCCGCGTCTAGGGCCGGTACCTGTCCCTTCAGTACATATAGTTCCGATTTGCTCCAATTGAGTGTATAGCCGGATATCCTGCCGTGAGTATCACAGAGATGTAATAGGGCCGGTACCCCGCTGTTAGGATTAGTTAAGTAGATCAGCATGTCGTCCGCATACAGGGACAACCGGTCCTCCCAACCCTCTCTCCTACTTTGAATTTTAAAGGCAGCATGGGAGTAGCCTTGCTCACACAGGGGACAATAGGTTTAAGGGTCAGAGGCCAAGTTCTATATTTAGAACTGACCAGCACTACTGAACGCAAAATGTCCACTCAGGGAGGTTTGGAGCATTTTTTAAATCGGAGGTTACCCACCGTGACAGTGTGCGATTTCTACATTACACTAGGAAAGCATTACAGCGTTTCATGTGCACATATATAATTATGTAAATGCAAGTTGTACATTTAGTCTATAGCCCTTGTAGTAAAAAAAAAAAACAGGGCTGTATTTGATTGAGTGGGGAATATTTTCCTTTTCAGCAGATTTGTTTCTGTGTTAGTCTACAGCAAATAACACATGTTAAGCAAACACACACTTCAGTGCCACTTGTTCTAGATAGGAAAAACACAGATTTAATACCTGCTTGTATTGTTGAAGAGTAGTTTAATAAACTCATTTCTTTGTATTAATTAAATATCCTGATTCTAACACATTGTAGAGTAAAACACTACAAGTAATGGAAATTTTGCTCCAATGATGTCTGAGGCTATAATGTGCCTAGGAAAATTCTCAATTCATCTTAATAACATTTAGGATATTGTCTTTAGTAATTTAACTACATTTAAGAAATGGAAGAATTTACTTAGTAGTTTCACTGAACGTATAGCCTTGATTAAGCCTTCCTGGAACAAGATTGGAAACCACAGATCTGTTTTAGGTAACATTAGCTAAAGGAAATATTGCATATTCGGTTAGGAGCAGATGGGGATATCACGGTTTTCTTGAGAAATAATACAAGTGTAGGAGATATGCAGGGTGGGGTTTATCCTATTGAATAACATCATCAAGGGATAGCAGCGTCTGTAGGCCATGTGCAGAGAATAGCTCTGCCATGCATACAGAAATACTGGTTTCCACTTAAAATTGTTGTGCTAGGGCCAGATAAAAAGGCCATGAAATAAGGATTGCATTAATGTGCTACTATGTTACACAGCTCAATAAGCTAAAGAAATTGGTAGTTGGTTATTGGATTAATGTTTTCTTGTTAGCTCAATGTGCTTGTACACTAAAATTTACAAAGTGGTACAGTCCAATAGTATTGGACATGGCCTCTTTGGTTCTTTTGTGTGGTTTCTTCTAATTATCTATCTCCCACAAGCCTGTCCATGCCCAGCTGTCAAAAGGGGTGTGAATTATCGTCAGAAGGGCACCTGCTTAGGTTACCTACTGTCGAAGGGAGGTGGGAGACTAGCTCCTGGGCAAATTAAGGGTAAACAAAATTAAGTATTGCATTGTCCTTTTTCTTCGTTTTTGTGCCTATTATGTGTATTATTGTGAGCTATTCTGTGTGGAAAGTACGCAGGGCAGCTTGTTGTTGTGTGTTCTCTCTCTCGCTCTCTGGAGCCTGTCTAAGCTGTCTAGGAACGGCTATGAGAAAATTGGTTGGGCTCGCTTTAGTCATTCATTTCACAAGATGCTGTGAATATGTTCTTAAATAAGTGGAGGCAAAAACACCTCACCAGTGCACATCTTATTGGCTATTAAGCAATACGGTTTGAACAAATTGTCAAAATTAAGAAAATGAATACATAAATACACCATGTTACAGCCCATCCTGTTTGTAAACTGACAAAATTATGAAAGGATGCATAAAATAGACTGATGTTCCCTTATTTGATCCTTAAGGTGAACTATATGTGGGTAGTTTTAGTTCTAAAATTCCCAGGTGGCAACACCAATATTGTTGATGTTATTACAGCACTACATAAGTCACAGAGGCATCACGAGTCCCTCCTTAGTTAGTTCATATAAATCGAGCTGACAACCTTTGCTAGAGCTGGTGAATAGGTTTCTCCCCCGATTATATTACACGGCCCAGATTGTGGAAAAACTGCCTATGGTTCAAAATGCTAGGGAAAATGCCTGTGTGATCCTTAGTAAACATCTTAAAGAAAAATATAGCCTTATAGGAGTTTGTCTGCCACAAACAAGTTCTGCTGGAGAGAGTTATGTGCTTACTATGTTAGGATTAATTTGTCAGTTATTCATGCAATACAGATCTCGGTTATGCTCATAGTTTTAGAGTTTCCCGCTACGTCTATAACATGAGAGCATGGTCATAAGCGTAAAATGTAGGTGTTTTTACTTAAGGAAAATAATTCTAGAAGTGTCTGCAGCCCTGTATAGTAGTAGAAGGTTCACAAGAGGAAGTCTTGTGAATTATATGACTTATGAAATACAAGCTTGCTGAGACAACAAGCACAGAAGAATAGTTGTTCTGAAAATTCCCTTTTTTTAGGTTCTATAGATGAATATAGGAATACACAAATGGAAGTATTTAGATACCATACCATGCTTGTACAGTATTGTATAATACTCTTCTTGCTGTACGCATTATACTTTACAGCCAGTATTACGATTGTAGCAGTTCTTTCTCATGCAGAAGAAATGAAGACTGTTCAATAAATACCTTTTATTGAAAAAGCCTGTCTCTCTATTTCTCTGCACCTCTGTTGAAACGAAGCATGCACGAGTGACTGAGTGAAATATCTATTGTTTCCACGACTCTAAAAGATCAGTTTTATCTTGGGGTAACTAAGTTGTCATGTTTATGCAGTTGTCAGAAACTAATCCCTTCTTGTTCACTCAAGTTTCTAGTGACCTCTGAGCTAGCTGGCACTCACAATTAAGTTTAATATATTCGATAGAGACGTAGTAGACACAAGTCCTCCGTCACATCTATAGGATATATTATTCCAATGCGCAGAGCCTATTGGGAATATAGAAACTACACTACATGGCGCCCAACGTTTGGTAAGGCACTAATTTAACGCTAGATACTAGAGTAACTCAGTCGTGCTTTTCACAGAGACCCATTTTTCCCATAAAAATACTCCAATAGAAGTCTGGAGTAGGTAAAAGGATAAAATATCCGCCATAACTGAGTAGGACGAAAAATCCTATGTATTAGTTTTTGGTTTTGTTGAAGGACACAGTGTTCCAAAATATTGTGCACCTTATCTTTGTTTCCTTGAGACTTGCTCTACAAAACTTGCAACAAAATGCAAAATAGCGACGACGAGAACGGTGGACCTGCAGGCACTATTACCTGACCGGGTTTAGACGTTACAGGTCTCCAACAAAATGACCTGGATGCTAAAATTATCCTGGAAAACTTAAGGAAAACAATAGCTATAAAGCTTATAGAAAATGGCCTATCACCGAGAGACGGTAGGGTAATATTTGTCATAGAGGCACACGAATATCAGCCAACAGAGGTATTCTATTCATGGATTATCTTCCCTGAAACAAATCCAACAACACGTGTTCCACTTCTGTAAGATAGAGGAACCTCCAGCAGAATACGCTCCTTTTGAGGACTTTGAAATTCCATTAACATACCAAGAGAATCAGCTCTGGTTTAAAGGCGCCCTACAACATCACATTACACACTACTAGGCTCGGTCCACTAGGTAGACCAGGAGCAACATGGCCGGTACTAGCCAGCTATACACCACATCCTGCCGTTGAACAAATGACAGGTCCAGAACTGTTAGCCCAGCTAAAACAATTAATTAACATACATAGACAATTGGTACAATATGTCATACGGACTCTAACAGTCCAACCTGCTATAAAATTCCACTCAGACTACACAATCAGTCATTGGTAAATTACCCACAAAAAGGGAACACATTCCATTCTGGTTAGCTCAAAAGATTAATCAAATAGAGCCAGTATTTCCTGATAGTACAACTCATGAGAAACACAGGATTCTAACAATCTGTTTACCAATGGGGATCGCACAACATCTGGAGGACTGCTTGGGGTATTTGCTGCAATCTACACAAAAACACATGATGTTCCTTCCATGGCGTTAATACCAGACGTCCTGAAACAGATTAAAAATGAATACGGGGCAGGACCTGCTTTAAATCTCGGTATGAAATTACTGAAGGATTTCAAACAGGTCTCAGCTATAATATTATCTAGTATTAAAGGTGAAGCAGCTTCAGTGGCAATCCACCAAAAACTAAAAGAACTTGATATAACTGAGCAACCACACGAACTGGCCAGAATAATAGAAAAATCATATGAAGAACTAGGAAGAGATAGTTTGGGAAGGAAACCTGTAAAACCTGAACTAACAGAAAATCCTGAAAAAGTTTTTATTAAAAATACACTCACTACTCCTAAGAAGAAGTGGGAAAATACAAAACAGACACTTCCTAAAGAGAAGCGTTCTCAATCCAGAGGTAGGTCTCCTGAAAAGGAGCACTCTGAAAAGAGATATAACGTAAGAAATAGGGATATTTGAGAAAACCTGATGGATATCAAGATACTGATACACGTTCCTCTCATACCTTTCAGACTTCCTCGCAGAAATATCGAAAGAAGAGGACGATGAGAACACAAGGAAGAACGCGTGAAGTCTAAAGACTATCAACATATTCCAAAAAATAAGAAGACTCAAAACTCAACTTTTCAGATTCATGCACCTATATAGGTATAAGTCACCATATCCTTATATAGGCATAGAAATCATAACCATATTTAGACATAGCTCATGCAGTCCAATTACAGCATGGCTACTTCCACTAATTCCGGAAATCTACAACGATTTCTTGAAAAACTCTGCTTCAGCAGTTAGGGACTTCCCCTTGCTTGAATATTGATTTATTCAAGAACTCATGGAATTTTCAAAGAACTGAGACACTTTGATGACGTTATTATGTCCACCTTTATGTCAAACCCGGCACTTCAACTTATAAATAAGCCCACACTTGCCATAGCAAACACAAGGTGGTTTGGAGCAGTTCGACTATCTACTTGCCCAACGCATCCTGCTTCAGCAAGTGCTGAAGGAAGCCGACCCTCCAGTAGACTCACTGAGAGAGACGCTGTCTTTTCTCTTGCCGATAAATCCAGCTCCAGTGTTTCCAAGCTCCCCTTACGGGGTGTTGGGAAATCGAGTACTGAGACAGAGAGAGACTGACCACCTTCATTCTAAACTAAGGTACGGAGCTGATTAGACCCTAAGAGAAATCTTGGATAGATTCTTGGCAAAAGAATACTGGATTTATGCTACACCTCACTCCAGCATCGGGCCTCTGAGTCCTGGTCTCCAAGTGAATGTAAGTCTGCACCTCTGTTTGTTGATCAAGAGGTGCCTGGGCACACTGGGTACAATCTGTGGCCCTGACAAAAGACAAGTGCACCAGCGGAGCAACACAGGAGTTAGGGAAGGACTTGAGTTAGGGTACAAGTGCGGTCTCTCTGGTGCCTGTTAGATTTGAGTGAAGAATACTGGTGCACTGCCCGAGACACTGGACAGGATCCTTGAGGGTGTTTGCCCTGGAAGGGGATTGCCCTTTCCTGAAAGAAAAAACTTTTCCCTTAAGCCTGGGCCGTGATTGTTTTCCTGAGTTGCAAGTTGTGCAGCTCCACCGTGGGAGAAGTAAACACTTGACGAACAATAAGAGCCTGCCTGTGAGGCTCAGACAGACACAGGGAGAAGACTCCCTTCTGGCTGGTTGCACAGCGGCTTCTATTCTCAGAGTACTTTTTAGCAATGTACCCCTTTGGTTGTCCCATTTTTGAGGAGGAGCAGCCCTTTGCGGCTCCTAATCCTAATTCCCATGGCCCCGTTTGGTCCGCCTGGTCCCCCAAAGCAAAAATAGTTTTTGTGATAATGTGTATCTGCTTTAATATTTGCATTGGGAGTACTGTTTTTTTCTGCAAGAGACCCGTTTTGTGCACACTTTGATAAATACTACTCTGCCCTCCTCCTGAGCATATCATTCGTACCCTAGCCCTCATAAAGAAGAACACTGGAAGGTTTTTTTAAAATGTTTTTATTGCATCCAACATGTGCTGTTGGCTATTTCCAATCGGCCTAAAACAACCACTGAAATTCATCCTGATATAGGAACTTGGACTTTAATTGGCTGGTTAGGGACATTGTTTGTTACTTGGGGCTGGAAACTGTTGACAATTCTATGTATAGTCTTTGCGATCCTACTGTCTTGCTGTCTATGCATACAAGTGCCTGATGCTTTGTTCCCTTTGTGTCTCTACTTGTATACCTACCAAGCGCAACATTAAGAATGTGAATGCCCAATATGTATTAGACCAAGAAGTTAGCAATATGATGAGAATAGATGTGTAAGATATTTTCTATATTCCTTTTAGATCATAGAGATGTCTTCAGCTAATGCTAAAAGGTTCGTCTATGGAAACTAGCAGAAATCGCTGTTGGCATTAGCTGAAGCCATTTTGGTTGTGGCAGCCATTTTAGTTATAACATAGTACAGTGCTTCCAACCTAAATTGGTTGCATCCCCATGGGCACACCTGTGTTCGTCCAAAAATAGGACTCCAATCAATTTTTCACAACGTACTCCGTTTATTTGATATCTTATTTCTTGGAATCGTTTTCATTTCATATCAAAGTATTCTTTATACATTATCCTCTTTAGGAAGGCCTTTTGGGCTCCTGTGCATTTCGGGCTAAGAGCCCTTTTTCAGGGAGCATCACTGCAAGAAGATGGTAGCAAATATGTTGTTCATACCATAAACATTTCAACATACATTATCATCATTATAACACATCATAAACTTGTAAACTTTATAATGATAAGTAAGTTCATTAAGTGCTCATGTGGGTTTTGTATTAAAATAGAGATCTCAATATGCAAAGGGAAATTCTGATGGTGAATTAATTATTGTGCCACCATTTTTTCAAGGATGTCATGGGAAGGGTATGCCTGCCTGGCTCACCACAAACGAATTAACATGTTTTGATAAAATTTCAGGATCCATTTGCTTTCTGCCAATTTATCCGAAAATTGTGCTATAAAACGCAACATTGGTCCTTTTTTCCAAAATTGTCTTGAGGAGAAAATCTACCCACCTCCAAAACCTCTCAATGGAGTGAGGTTCGCTTGGTCACATTTGAAGCAGGTATTTAAGCTGCGCCACTTTCAAAGAGCAACAGCTGGTGGAACACATTCAAAATATTAACATCCTCTCTGCCAGTGTGTAGGGTACCGGCCTCTGTATTTTAGGGTAAATGCATGCGGTAAGGGTAAAAAAATGAGAAAGCGGGTAACACATGGAAAATAAACATTGCAACTCACGTCACCAACTGCAGCCAGCGCCGCCAACGCTGCAAGAGATCCCAAGAGCGCTGCTAAAGTTCTGTGAACAATCTAAAATGAAACAAAAAACATTTTACTTGGAGTCGAGTCAGAAGCAGATCTCAGAGCACGTATTTTCATTATGAAAAAATCACTTGCATTTAACTGGTGGAAATGGAAAATTAAGTGCTAAACTACTTTCTACGTTCACCAGAGGAGAAAAACTGTATATAAATGTCCTATTTCAGTAATTCTTTTTGACTGGCAAATAGATGATTGTCATTTATTTTTAACTTATTCCAGGTGAAAAACAACTTCTGCAGGTTTAGAAAGGTAGCACTGAATGCAATTCTCTTTTACTGCTTTGGCTTGAAACTTAAATGAAAACGGCGCTGTCTTACAGTAGCTATTTACAAAGGCACTGAGGGCACATTTATGTTTTTTAATTGGACTGTTGACAATTTTCGGATAGTATCAGCCAACAAAACTTTCGAGAAAATAAAGAACAAGCGTGGGAGGCAGAAAACAAATGCAATATTTATGACATGTTCATAAAAAAACCGTCAAAATCAAATAACCTGCTGTAATGGCATCGCTGGCCTCTTACACCATGGCGACAAGCTAGTTAGAACGTAACAGTAGCAACTGGAGCCATGATCACATGAGCTAAGCACACACGTAGAAGTAGCAAATAGCTCCTAACGGCAGTGGTCACGGCATCCTGGCGAGCATCCTAGTTACAAATGTTATGTTGCATTCTGGGACGGGTGGCTGCACTCATGGCATGTAGAGGTTCACAGCTAGGGACAGCCCAGGATCCATTCCTAGAAGCCGGTCGTTCGGGACCAATAAGAAGGTTTGTGTTGCAGGGATTGGTGAGGTGATTATTGCAACATGAGGGCGTCCCAATCAGCATTGCTCGGGCAAGTTGCGCCGCCATGGGGGAGGGAGCACTAACTCGGGCGTGCTGCCCAAAAACGTCGCCCCCTCCCCCTTTGATTTCTCCTGGTCATGCCGTCGGGTCATGTGCCGGGTGCCGTGCGGTTAATTAATTAATTAAATTAATTAATTAATTAATTGTCTCGCTGGATACATTGTTGTCCACCTGCTTTGTGTGGCGGGGTGCCTTGAGCCCGGTGGCAGCATAGGTCGTCGGTGATGTATGATGGTGAGTCTGAGGCCCATGTTGACATTATACTAGAATAAAGATGGATAGTGTTGATGAACTCCACAACACATTGCATCACTGAATACCCCTTCATAGTGTTCTGTCGACTACCTTGTTCTGAACTGTGCAGTGGGTAGCTGGCATGGGTAGGTTGGATATGCACCGTAGCATGGTTTGATTTTGCTTGCAAGAAAGTGTAATTCATAGTCTTTTGAGTGTCACTCTCAGTTGCACTGAAAGGATGAAAATGTCTGTATAGCGTTTCAATACCTTTGCGTCCTGAGCAAGCTGCGTAGTCCTGCAGATTAGTTTTAACTCTTAAACAATCCTTGAAGCTTGCCCAGGGCTCCCTCAGCTCTGTTGCTGTTTTTTTTACATTGGCCAGGTCCTTAGGGAACTCTTCACCGCTGTGCCCGGAACCAGGTGGAAAGTGTACATCGCTTTTAGCACCTATGCTAAGCAAAGATTATAGCTTAAGTATGGAGGGTGATATAATGTTCCCTGGTCTTTCTGAAGGGCACCATAGGATAGGATGACCCAGCGGCAAGGAGCAGCTAGGGTAGTTTACGTGTGCATTATTGACCATGAAGCCAAGTATGCATTGCGGGACTCTGGTCACACTAAAGTGGGGCCAAGATCACACCAAGCATAGGATGAGAGTGCGGTGTCAGTCATATATGGCGATTTATGAGAATACACCCGAGGTAGCGACTATGACATCACAGACTTGATTTCATATTGCATTTTGGGGCGTCTGCCTTGGCAGTAACCGGACAGGATGCCCTGGGTGGGGCAAGACAGTATATCAGTTGGGGTTGACTATTGGTGCGTTAAACCAATTTGTATGGCCAGGGTGCCATAAAGTGGGAAGGCCACTTGGGGGCAGTGTTTCTTGATTTGGCTGCACATGAATGAAAAATGTTTCATTCACTAATACCAACAATGGGCACTGCTCCATCCTTCCCAGCAAGGTAGACCAAAAGGGTTTGATATGTTCTTTGACCTTGATGAGGGATTCATTCAATGCTTTCCTTCGAAGAACTATTCTTGCCAATTTTAATTCAATAGTTTGGACAGTGCCCAGGTCTTGAATCCATCAATATTTCTTTGACGATCTGGTGACTCGCATTTAGGGTATGTCCATGGTTCTTTGCGTGGCTAACTAATGTTTCCAGTACATAAAGACACCCTTTGCTTAAGGCCGCATGCTCCTCCTGCTTCAGCCCTGGTTTGGTCATACCATAATCGGGTCCAGTCACTTGCGTATAAACCATCTGTTGGCTACGTTAGAAATACTTTTCTCACACCTGAGATTATCTGGAGCCCCTATAGCTGAGAAATTCGGAGGAGAACTGGACATACCACGGCCTCCAAGGGGTGGCTGCCCACTGTAGCAATAGGTCGATAGGGCATGGGTGCGTGTAGCACATTTGTTAATGGTGCAGGATACTTATTGTTTTACTCTAGGAAACTGGGATCTCATGCCCAGTTTCTGTCTTTTTGGCCGTCGGTTACCAGCCCAATGGTGGGACAGTACAATTTTACATTTACTGTGTGCTGGGTTATGCTAAGTACAGTTCCTACCAGCAACTACAGGGTTGTGCTACCTGAGCTGTAGGATGGTGGCCCGATTGACCTAGTGAGTTATGTATTCCCTGTGATGTCATGGTAGCACAAGGGTAAAAGGGACAGATGGTACTAAGTCTCTCTTGGATGGACGATACGAAGGGTAATTAAAATAGCCTGGTTTGAAGTCTCTTCGGTAGGGTGCATAGTGTGTCATTGTGGGAGTGCGGTTGGCACATTACATTTACACTGCCTCTAGGATAAGCCAAAGTCTCTGCCTAACCACCTAGGGGGTGTGCAGGTGTAAGCTTAAGTGTGTACTCCCTTCCCTGACTAAAGAAGGGGGTTCAGCCAGGATTAGGTGCATACCTTAGCCAACCAGAAACTCCATCTACAACATTGGTAGAGAATGCCTAGAAGTTGTTTGCAGTCCATTCCAAGCTGCCCCACAGGGAGAATGTTTTAGGCCACAAGGTTTTTGGAGGGCTCTGCAGATGTGGGAGCCTGGTGAAGAGCTAATAGGGTCAGGCTAGGATGTCTCACTGTTAAGTCCCAGCCAAGAGCGGGTTGTATCAGGGTGAGCTGGCTGTGGGTCAGGAAGCACCTAGGTATCAGTAGCCCTGAGCAGCTTACAGCCAGATTTGGTATCCAATGCATGGAGCATCTGTTGGATTAGATCCCTACTCCGAGGTACCACCGTAAGTGCTTGGAGGTCTGTTTGACACCGCTTCTTAATGGAAACCATTTTCTAGTGGGCTGCTCTGAGCGGAGCGTTTACAGGCTTAAGTAACAGTATCAGCTACCAGTTCAAACCTGCATCTGTCACTAATGTACTCAGATAACTGGGACAGGAAGTAAGGCGGGCTGGATAACTCTTTCTGCTACCTGCATTGGCACATGCTGTCAGGAGCGATTGTCAAAGGGATTGCACTTCAGCCAGGTAAAGTTGGCACCCATCCACACCAAGCCGATTGTTTAAGGTCACCCTGGGCTGCCCTTGTATTAGGCCCTTGTGGTTGTCAGTGCCATACATTACTACATTGAACTAAACAGGAGGCGTGACCATGGGTTACAACAGCAGAGGTTTGGGGAGAGCTAGACTCCACCCATTGTCAAGGTGTAGGTTTAATTAGTTGGAGTTGGCACTCTTATTTGACCAGGGGTTCGATGCTACAAGAGGGCATCACCGCATCGCTGCCCGAGCATCGTGTGTTTCCCAGGGGGCAGCAAGTGAAGGCAAGGCTCTTTCCAAATCTGGCACCAGAACAAAAGGTAGTCTAGGCCAACTTGTCTGTTGGGTGACATGTGTAGGCACCTGTGCAGCGGTCACTCACGAAGGGGTGAGTTGTCTCAAATAGAGGGCCAATGCATATATTGTTTCAAACCACATCCAACACCATTACTGTGTTTACCAGGGTCTAGCAATCAAAGAGGTCTGTGAAATTGTCTGGTCAACGGCTCAGATTAAGGACACTCTAGAACCGAGGTTAGGTGACACAGGAGGGAAATTCGAGATACACAGGTAATGTGCTGGCAACGTGGGACTGTCAGCTTATGTTGGGTAAGAGGTTCCGTATCGCCAACCAGAAGGACACCATGTGGCAAAACCAGTAAATATGTTAATAAGGTTATAGATGCCAGTCAGGAGAGGTTTGTCATAGGTAATACTCTTATTGCCAGGCATTGTTAACAACCCATCCACACCAAGCCTATAGCTTAGGTTCCTTGGTAGCATACACACAACCTGGTATTCGGCACCTGCGGTTGTCGGCGCCAAGAGTTACTAAATTACAACTGTAAAGTGGGCGCACTTGCTGACTGGGTAGTATTGCCACGGCCTCCAAGGGCCGATTAGTCAGACACCAGTAACTGTGAGGGTGGCCTGCCCCTAGTGCAGTTGTTAGGGGAATTTAAATTCCATGTACAGGTTATACTGGGCTTGCCACCAGCGGGTCTCGTGTGTGAGCGGGTAAACTGCTTTGAAAAAAGCATAAAAGGAGTAGGGCATAACAGACTACTAGCAATTAAAGTCCGGAGTAACCAAGGGAACCAGGTCTAGTGCTCTGCATCTTGGGTAAAGCAGGTTGGCACACAGGGGGTGTCTAGGATCGTACCAGGCACACACTGCAGTGTAGAATACAAAAGAACGGCACGTTGCCACTATGTTGAGAGTGACAGGCAACAATGTGATCCCTGCCAAATCAAACCAAGGTTCTTATGGTCAGAGGCACAACATACATCCATTCACTCCAGCCTCATGGGAGGTAGTCGGTTAGCAGAGGTATAGAATGGGACGTCTTGCACCAGGTTGCGGACATTGCACGGGCGACAGCAGATAGTCTGTTGTCAGACGGGGGTGCTTGCCGGCTTTAAGGCCAGGCAATGGGGCAGAATCAATTACAAGGACCCCTCTCCCCCCAGACTGCCAGAGAATGTGAGTGCAGTGGGATTTGCAATGTTACAGGGTAGATACAGGCCCATACAGGGGCAGAAGTGTACATTGCAGGTAGCTGCATAAATTAGAGTGGGGGCAAGACTTATAGACTTGTGCACAGGTAACCACAAGAGAGTGGTGTTAAGATAAAAAATCTGGCAGCGGCAAGTTAGCCAGGTGGTATGCGTCAGTTGGTTAAGCCAGAATGTGTGCTGTGGCTCCAAGAGCGGCTGGAAATGTGTTTGGAGCACAATCACTGACATTTCTAGAGCGCAAATTGCACCGCAGCCCAGTAGGTAAGGCCATGTGCTCACGTGCGGCTTATCTTGTGGGAGGCAATATTCCCTGCAATAACCAAGTACTAGGTCATTAGCTGGATTGAGCATCAAGGGTCACAGCTGGTTAGCAGGTATGTTTGTATCTGTGAGTGAGCTTTAGTTAAGCAAGCCTGGTAGGTGGCGTGAGTTGTCACTACAATTGTTTGCTGTGACTGCAATAGCGTGCGCTATGAGAACAGTCTTGTTCGCCAGCGTTTCTTAATCGCGAAGGGCTGTGCACATTTCTGGCCAACTTCAACAAAAGTAGGTGCACTCTGCTCCCAGTGGGTTACTGGTCGCTTCAGTGATGCACGAAACGCCCCGTCCGCATAGCTAGAGTATATAGGCTTCTTGTGGAAGCGGTCTTCTAAGCAAGTGTGCGGCTGTTCCATAAATTCGGGAAACAGGTGTTAGGAAGCACGAAATACTAGAAGGACTGCAGCTACAGGTTGCAAGAGGTGGAAGCCACATCAGCTTGAAGGAATATAGTGATGTTTAACAGTAGAGCTCCCTCTAGGGAGGCCATCACATCCTTGCAGGTCATGCGAGGCACTGGTACATTCCCAGAGAAGGATAAACCGCTCCATGCGCAAATTCGCAGAGCAAGGGGCTTTGGCTTCATCAGGCATGAGCTATGCCAAAGGTTATATTGACAAAGTTGGGGTGCACTTGGCACAGGTGGGCTTGGATCTGTTCCTACTGGACATGAAGGAGGCCCGGGAAATTGCAGGTTGCAGTGAGAAAGGAACTGTTTTGGTGGGGGGCTCATTGGGTAACAGTGGCCGCCTCCAGAGCTGTGGCGGAGTTACAGGGTGATCTGGAAGCATATGGGTACAGAAGGGTACATCTCCAAGAGCACAATAGGGGTGCCAGAGCCAAATCCCTGGAGCCTCAGGGGAGAGTCCTGGAGTAATTACGTTGGCGCCCCGTTAGTCCTTCGGGCCGTTGAGGGCCTGAACAACCAGGGGCTTGCCTTGCTACTCTCCACCCTGAAATGGGAGTGAGTAATAAGGGACCAATGTTTCACATGATCCAGTAAGGGGATCACCCCCATAACGGTAGCGCTGATTGTTTTCTCCACAGTGCTTGGCACATCAAGCAGGCAGGGCAGCATAGGTTGGTACAGCGGTCTACCCTTCGATCGCCCGTAAGATAACCCACCATATTGCATACTTTTGTATTGAATAAACATTTAGTAATATATTTCCCAAACAAAAGTTGTGCTGTGTATTTATTTATGCATGCATACTCTGTTGTGGTGTGGGTGGGTTGTGGTGCCATAACGAGACTACTGTATATACACATGTCCTACTTCTAGAATGCATTTTGACTGGCAAGCAAATGATTGTTATTTATTTTTTACAACTTCTACAGGTTTAGAAAGGTAGCACTGAATGCAATTCTCTTTTACTGCTTTGGCTTGAAACTCAAATGAAAACGGTGCTGTCTTACAGTAGCTATTTACAAAGGCACCGAGGGCACATTTATGTTTTTTAATTGGACTGGCGACAATTTTAGGATAGTATCAGCCAACAAGACTTTTGAGAAAATAAAGAACAAGCGTGGGAGGCAGAAACAAATGCAATATTTATGACATGTTCATAAAAAAACAGTCACAGAATCAAATAACCTGCTGAGTTCGGAGAAAAGTCATAATGTCCTGCTATGAAGAGAACGTTTTAGCCTTTTTTACCTCGGTACTTCCCACGCAGATGCCCTTTTAGTCTAGAAATGTAAGACGACATTTACTATGGTATATACCTTGATATTCGCTCTTCTACACGGGAATGCAGATGATTATAAGTGCCGGGAGGCGAGGCAGTGGGCCAACGGTGGGTAAGCAGGTGAGTGCCTTAGCATCACTTAAAGACATACAGTCAATCGCATATTAAAGGGGCCACACACAAACACCAGGCAGAGAGATCTGAAAAACCTACACGTTTGAGACGTATGGCTAGAAACATACACACCTCTAAGAATCCAACATGAACCACCAGGAATGTCCCTATGACACTCCTTCCTACCACAGTTTGGCAATGTGACAGCTAGATGGCACGCCAGGTCCCAAGTCATACACTTCCACTCACTAGCTGAGGCGACTCATTTGTGTTCAGAGGCTAGCCATGTCAGCAGACTGACCAACACTGCTATTCATCTGGCCGTTGGCGAGTGATTTGTGGACCCATATTGCCCCTCAGTCAAGTGTAATCAGTGGGCTGAGTTGGTAGCAATTACCCAGTAGAAAAACTGAAACAGATTAGAATAGAAAGGACAAAACGGGTTCAGCTACAAGGGATAACAGGTAGTAGTGTAGGGAACCGTGGTCACACCTGCATGTATAACAAAGGCATAACCAGGCGTCACTGGGCATGTGCGTTGCACCATCACATCCATCTGCCTTCCTTTTAGTACTATTACCTCAACTTAATTGCCCTTTGATAGCCCACTGCTGTACTAATATAAGACTTAAATATCAAATCAGTAAGAGGTACCATGCAGCCAAATTAAATGTACTTATTGTCAATGTTCACTGCATCCCAACAAAGGAATGCCCTCTTACTCCAGGGATTCAACAAGTTAGGGTTTTGGCCATATACAGCCCATTCCATTAACAAGAAAGTCAGTCTCAAAGTTGACAATTAGACCGAACAATGGAGGCCCATTTATTATGTATTATGATATACATATATACTGCAAAACATAAATGTAATGTTATGTATAGAAATAGGGTCCTTTTTGCTATAGCTAAAATACAAATACATATATACATGCATACAAACATACCCACATAGCTAGATCTAACGTGTATGGTAACATATACAACACACACTTAAGCATTTATACGTATTAGTATTGATCTAGAAGGCATAAATTCCTGTATATCTGCATCCACTCAATATGTAAATGCTTGTAATATTTACATGTTGAGAAAGACACATGTACGTTGTGCTTATACATAGACTGTTTAAATATATTTTTTAAATGTCAGAATGTATTCTAATACATTCACATTATAATTACTTTTTCCTCAACGCATTTACTTACTCCACTTGGAAGTATATGTATTCACCTAGAAATAAGCAGAAACGTATATCAAACTCAACTACATATATATTTTCTATATACGAGTCACTAAAGGAGATACATGTATAAACATCAGTCTTCTTACATGTAAAGTTGCAGATTTAGACAGTTGCAGACATAGAAAAAGATGAAAATAAGAAGCCTATATGCATATATCTCTATATATGTATATATACATACCCACAATGATGTTCATGTAAATAGCTATACATGAGCGCAAACATGTATGCATATTGCGCACACGTACATATATACACACGCACATACACACAAATATATATATACATACATGTGATCAAGGCTCGTTGAGAGCCGAAACGTTATGGCGGCACAGCAATAAAATTTAATGCGAGAAATGCGCATGCGCGGGCGGCTGCGCATGCGCATTTCGATGGGAGAAGTCGGCGCAAAATAGAAGAGGGAGCCCCGGTACGCCGTGGACCAGGTAAGTGCTTTATGTACTTTTATTGTACTTGTTACTTAAAAATATGTATGTAGAAGAGGGCGGGAGGGAGGAGGGTGGCGGGCAACTTCGCTCCGTCCATGGAGCGTGCGTAGTGTTGCCTACTACGCCTACTTTGTAAAATGCAAAGTAGGCAACACTACCTACACTCAGTGGGCGGAGCGTAGTCTTGCGCCCAGGGGTAATTCCCAGTCAAAATACAGCTAAATTTTGGTTTTGTTTGGAAAAATGGGAAAAAAGTGCTACAGATGAAAGCCTTAGGTTTTTTTCCTTGCGAATGGTATCAACAAAGGGTTTGTGGTGCTAAAAATCACAATCTTCCCAGCTTTCAGAGACTGACTGACTTTTGTCAGAAAACCAACATTTTTTACACAGTTTTGGCATTTTACTGGGACATAGCCTATTTTGCTATTTTTTCGCTTTCAACCTCCTTCCAGTTAATGGTAAAATGGGTATAAAAGCAGTAATGGATCCTGGAAGGCTATACATTTCTGGAAAGTAGAGACAATTCTGATTTCAGCAAGGGGTCATTTATGTAGATCCTTCAAGGTTTCATATAGAAACTAACAGTTGAAATAGGACAAATTCAAAATGAGTTGAAAAAAACTGTTGTTTGTGCCAACGTTTTCACCTGTAACTTCTTCGAAGTATGACAGCTTTTTAAAAACAATATACCGTTAGCTCTGATGGACTCTACTGGTTGTGGGGATATATAGGAATTGTAGGTTCACCAAGAACCAGAAGAACCCAGAGCCAATAACTAAGCAGAGTCTTGCAATAGTTTGTTATTGTGTACCGGTATATAGCCATGAATGTGAGAATATATATATAGTGAAAAATCGGTATGAAAGACACCTATGTATTCTCAAATGTGAACAAAATATATAACTTAGAAACAGTAGCTATTTGCACATTTTCTAAATTGTGGGTACCCATACTATCATGTTAATAACAGGACATTTTTCAATGTGACTTATTTTTTACACATTGTCTTACATTTGGAAGGCAGAAATACATCAAAAGTCAATAGGTAATAACAGTTGCTCTATAATTCTGTGTTCCCAATAAAAAGGGTACCTCACTTGTGTAGGTAGGTCTTGTGCCCGCGAAAGGAAATGGCCCAAAAAGCAACATGGACATACCACATTTTTACAGTGAAAACTGACCCTTTTTTTGCAAAGTGCCTAGCTGTAGATTTTTTACCCTAGCTCTGCCGGCACCTAGGGAAACCTAGCAAACCTATACATTTTGGAGAACTAGACACCCAGGGGAATCCAGGATGGATGGGGTGACTTGTCTGGCTCTTACCATGTTCTGTTACCCAGAATCCCTTGCAAACCTCAAACTTTGAAAAAAATAAACTTGTCCTCACATTTCTGTGATGGAAAGTTCTGGAATCTGCGTGGATCCACAAAATTCCACGCACCCTGCATTCCCCAACGTCTTCTGATAAAATGGTACCTCACTTGTGTGGGTAGGCCTAGTGCCCGCTACAGGAAACGACCCAAAACTCAAAGTGGACACACCACATTTTTACAGTGAAAACTGACCTTTATGCCAAGTGCCAGCTGTAGGTTTTTAGCCCTAGCTCTGCTGGCACCTAGGGAAACCTAGCAAACCTATATATTTTTGAAAACTAAGCACCCAGGGGAATCCAGGATGGGGTGATTTGTCTGGCTCTTACCAGGGTCTGTTACCCTAAATCCCTTGTAAACCTCAAACTTTGTAAAAAAATAATAATAATAATTAAAAAAAACACATTATCCTCACATTTCTGTGATGGAAAGTTCTAGAATCTGCGTTGGTCCACAAAATTCCACTCACCCCGCATTCTGGGCAGCCCCCACCCCTGTGTATAAAAAAAAAGAAAATCCCTGGTGCATAGTGAGCTTTCTGCCCTCCCCCCCCCGTGGGGGATGATCAGGAGTTATTGCACCCATCTGCCTCCTGGAAGGCAGATCGTCTTTTGTTTTCTTTGGGGGTTGGGTGGGGGCATTTGCATGCCCATTCTGGGTAGCCCCCACCCCTGGCCTATAAAAAAATCCCAGGCGTCTACGGTGGTGCAGATAGATGTCTGCTGCCAAATTATATGGGGGAGCAAAGGCCCTTGCCCTAGGGGCCGCTCCCCCCTCCCTGGTGGCTAACGGGTGGCTAATGGGTGGATCTCTTCTTGGGATCGCTCTCCTGGGGAGATCCCTAAGCAGGGATCCACTAGGAAAGGATAACATTGGAGAAGGGAGATTCTCCCCTTTCCAATAATACCTCTCCCAAGTGTTTTGGTGCTTGGGGGGCTGAGGTAGCCCCACGAGCACCTGAACAAATAAACTGAAGCTAAGTTTGTTTCATTTTCAATCCAATGATGGTAGCGCGCCATTGTCATTGCAATGAAAATGCAAAACTACCTTGGGCAGGGGGGGGGGGGGAGCAGAGGGATTTAGGGCCCCTGTTCTCAAGGGTCTAGAAATGTTTGTGAACGTTCTGTTGCAAGGTGGTTGTAAAGAAGGAAAGAGTTACAGGAAAAGGTTGGGGTAGGGTTGCATCTGACAATGAGGGCCTCACAACCCAAAGAACATCCTAAGCTTTGGAGAGATTTGTTGCATACCTATATAGAATGCCTAAGCCACCTTTGCCTATGTCATTTTGTGTGAAAGTTTGATACCTTTTTTTTTTTTTTTTTAAATATTTTCATTGAAGAGTTTTCCCCCTTTTCCCCTTAAGACATGGGCAGGACACAATAGCATTCAAAGTAATACAGCACAGATTCATATATACAATAGGAACATATACAAAAAAAAAAAGAAAAGTATGATACCAAATCATGCCTAGTTTTTCCAAAATAAATCATATACAGTAGATACGTAAAATTCTATACGCTACGTTCTCAATTTCCCCCCCCCCCCAATAATCCAATAATCAATGATCAGGACCTTGTTTCCATCGAATGAGGGGCTCCCATATTTGCAGACCAAGTTTCTTACCTTTTTTCCCCCTCGTAGCATATATAGCATATTCTAACTTTTGTATAGATAATACCTTGCCCAGCCATTGATGATATGTGGGAGGATTAGGATCCAACCATACCGAAGCCACTAACAGTCTGAGAATAGCCATCACAACAAATACAAAATTTTCATTATTCACATGGCCCTCGGGGTTAACTCCTAGTAGCATTACCGCTGGATTCAATTCTATTGTAATTGATAGTGCATTTTGCAAAAATTTCTCGATATCCTGTTTTATACTATCTAATTGTGGGCAGAGTGAAAAAATATGTATTAAATCCGCCTCCGAACTACCACACCTGAAACAGGTGGTTCCCGAAAGACCCCCCCATTGAGCAATTTTCCCAGGCGTATAATACAAATGATATAGGATCTTATAATGTTGAGCCTGTAAAGATGATGAGCACAACAATTTTATTCCCATCTCTAATGACTCTGAAAAGATCTCATTGGCTATATCCAAATCTTCAGACCACTTATTGATCCATTTCTCCATATCATCTTTTTTTAATGCTGTCATCTCAAAATAGAATCTCTTTATAGTACAATCGGAGCCTACTTCTATAAGGTCCATCAATACATTTCTATCAAACCCCAAAGGCCCTCCTTTCCTGTTTATTAAACAGCTCCTTATTTGGAGATATTTAAAAAAATGTTTTGTATCTAAAGTATATCTATCCTGCAGTTCTACAAATTGTAATATACCTTGGGGGCCCTGAATATCTCCAATCTTTCTTATCCCCCGCCTCTCCCAATCTTGAAATACAGCTCCTGAAAAAACCATACTAGGGAGGGAAGGATTATTTTTAAACCTAGTATAAAAATTGTATTTCCCAATTCCTATCTTTTTCGATATTCCCTTCCAAACGTTATAAGCAGCCATTATAGTCTTGAACCGTGTTTTTTTATAATAACTTTCCTCAGTGAATCTCAAAAAAATATTTTCCACATTTTTACCCAAGACCAAACCATAAATAGCAAGTGAACCAGTATTGTCCCATCCATCCACGTCAGCCCCCCCAACCAATCCCAACATATTTTGGAATGCAGCAGCCCAATAATACACTCCCGCTGTAGAGACATGTATCTCAATGCCCTGCGTGTCTTTCCTCTAGCCCATATAAACCGATTGATCATTTGTTCACATATTTTGAACCATTTGTTATCAAATAAAAGTGGAATTGCCCTAAATATATACAAAAATTTTGGCAATATCATCATTTTAATAATGTTGACCCGACCTACTAATTATAGGTGTAAATTTTCATAACGATCCAAATCTTTCTTTGTTTTGCTTATTATTGGAGCGATGTTATTTCCCACCAAATTATTTATATCAGCTGAAATATTTATTCCGAGATAGGTCCCTGCCTGGACCACACGATTATCGTCACACATGGTCACTGAATTTTTAATAATCTGAGTCTTAGAAGCATTTAGGGCATACCCCGATATCTGTCCAAATCCACGGGCCTCTTCTTCTATAAAAACAGTTGCCTCCGTGGGGTTTGGAGTAATCACCGCCACGTCATCAGCGTAAGCCAATATCTTACAGGGTCCCAGCAGTGTTGGTAACGGAGTTATCTCTGGACATAGATCTAGCTTACGGATCAGTGGGTCCATATACATGGCGAATAGTAGGGGGGAACATGGGCACCCCTGCCGTGTACCTCTTTTGATCAAGAATTGACCCATAGCGCCCCCATTGACTCTTAAAGCCGCAACCGGTTCTTTATATAGAGTTTGTAAAGCTTTTATAAAACCGCCCCTAAATCCAGCTCTTGCTAAAGTATACCACAGATAGTCCCAGGAGACCTGATCAAACGCTTTTTCAGCATCCAGCAGCATTACTGCCATCGGGTCTCCTGTGACCTCGGCGGCATCGAACAGTGTTATAACTTTCCTAGTGTGGTGGGTTGTTCCTCTACCAGGAATAAAACCGTGTTGAGTAGAGCTGACTAAAGCACTTCTCACCTCAGCAAATCTCATTGCCAGAGCTTTTGAGTATATTTTGGTGTCATTGTTCATTAATGTGATGGGGCGGTATGACCCAGGCTCAATGTGCGGCTTACCTTTTTTTAGAATTAAAACAATGTCTGCACCCCCCCACGACTTTGGGATAGACTCACCGAGCTGGGCAGCTTGGATCACTTTAGTTAACTCTTGAGCCAGCATTCCCCAGAAAGTTTTATAGAATTCTAAAGGTATCTGGTCCGGACCAGCAGCCTTTCCTGAGGGGAGTCTACCCATAGCTTCCTTAATCTCTTCCACCTCTAACTCACTTTCTAATCTATCTGCATCTGCATCCAAAACCCTCTCAGTTGGGATATTCTCCAGGTACTCCCTAATCTCTTCATTACTACAAGGATATTGATAATCATATAGGGTCTGATAATATTTCCTGAATACTTCCCTAATCTCTTCCGGATCTGTTTGCAAGTTGCCATTTCCATCTCTAATTTCCCTTTCAGTCCCTTCTGCCGCTATCTGCCTGGTACGCATAGCGAGTACATGCCCAACTTTTTCATTATATTCATAGCACTTCTCCCTTCGAATTGTATAGTATGCTGCCGCTTTTTTTGCTAGTTCATCTTCAGCTTCGCTTTTAACTTTTATTAGATCTAATATATATTGTTCAGCTGGTTCCCCTCTGATAATGCAGTTATTAAGTTGTTCTTCTACCTCTGAGACAGATCTCTCTAACTCCCTTTGCCGGAGCCCTTCCATTTTACGTTTATAAATGCTATAACTACATGTTTCACCGCGAACACCCGCCTTAAAAGCGTCCCATATGACTCCCACCGACGTGCTTCCTTTATTGTGTTAAAAAAACTCAGTGATCCATTTTGATATATGTAATATGTAGTCTTCCTCTAGGAGAAGCCTTCTTTCAAATGTCCATACCCGATTAGATCTTATTCCTCCTTCTAATTTCATTACCAAAATTACTGGGTTATGGTCACTGAGAATTCTTGGGAGCCTATCAATCTTGACCCTTGACATTAAATTATTAGAAATCATAAAGTAATCCAGTCTAACACAGACTTGATGCGGCGCAGAAAAATAGGTATATCCTTTTTGTTCTGATCTAATTGTGCCCCAGACATCATTCAGATTATTGTTAATCAGTAGATCCACAAGAGCCTTGTGAACTCTTTTCTTGCGTCCTTTATAACACCTATTTTGTCCTGTTCCTAACCCTTCTGCCCCATTAATATTCAAATCTCCTCCTAAAATGACCTGCGGGGACCAGACAGCTAACTCAGAGTCTAGGAACTGTAGTACCTCCGGATCATCCTGCGTGGATCCGTAAACTGCCACCATCGTTGTCCATACACCTTCTATCTCAATCTCTGCCATGGCCCACCTTCCCCATTTATCCTCCAGTTTTTTCCCTATTATCAAGTTTTTACTCCTTGACAAGATAGCGACCCCTCTATTTTTTGCACCTTGTTTAGAACTGGCTATAAGATGAAAGCCCAACTGGTTGAGGCAATACTCCTGCGTACTCATTATATGTGTCTCTTGCAAAAAAATAAAATCTACATTCATCTGGCGTAGTCGAATACCTATCTTATGCCTCTTTTGGACATCATTTAAGCCGCACACATTCCATGTTACAAATCTAAGTGTCATAGCTAGATTTTCCGGGACCGTTGACTGTCTGTTCACTTGTATTTCTTATTTTAGCGAGATTATCCTCCATTTCATCAACTACAAACAAAACGTAGTTTTTGGTTTCCAAACTCCCTTCCTTGCAACTAAGCTGTTCATACAGTTGTTTCGTAATGTGCCCTACGCAATCCCAAAATATTTCAGTACCATTGTGCCCTGTCCTTGTGTTCTCCCTCCCCCGCCCCAGAAGACCCTCCCTCAGAGACCCTCCCCCCCACGGGCAAATAGGTCCATAAGACCTATGTCTGACCGACGCGTGCCACCGGGATGTCTCACCCCCCCCCCCTGATTTTCCTTAATTATATACATCATTCGGAGTGCTCACCAACATAGCAAAAAGAGCTAATCATAAACTCTGTCTATCAAAATATTATCTGATACTGCCCGTTTAAACAACAATATAACACTAGTACAACATATCAGCAGTTTTGAGCGGTATTTAGGGAATTAAGCATACCCAAAATCTTAAAAATAGATATATAGCAAAAAGAAGAGAAGAAAAAGAAATTAGCATGCACATATGTACAAACAGCCTTCACTTAGACTTTCTGAAGGAAAAAAATCTAACTCCTACTAGTACCCTATTTTTCCATAACGGATTTTCCCCTGTCCTCTCCATTTTTTTATTTTTTACTTTTTACTTTTAACGGGGTATGCTTCTAACAGACCCGGTTTGTGAGTCTTGGACCTCCGGGACTTTATGTTGAGACTTTTGGTGGCCTTTATTCTCTCTCAGGAAGCTGAGATATTCTTGCGCCATAATTTCAGAATAAAAAACTCTGTAGTTGCCATCTAAACCGACTTTTAGACGCGCAGGGAACATAAGAAAAGCCTCTTACCCTAAATTTTGGAACGGGGTGATAAGTTGCCTCATCCGCCACCTTCTTTCCACGGTGGCGTGGCAAAAATCAGGGCGAGCGAAAAATTCAATTTCCTTATAGGAACGTTTAAACTGTGGTTTTGCCTTATTAATTATCTCTTCGCGCAAAAGAAAATTCCCGACATATAACAATATTGCGCGGGGTTTGCCCTGTGTTCCCTTTCGAGTCATCTGGAATCGGTGCGCTCTTTGTACCTCATGTTCCCAGTCCCATGAAGCCAGCTCGGGGAATGCACCTTTCAGCAAATCAATAACGAAAGCTCGCACATCCCCACCCTCTTTTCCCTCTTGAATTCCAATTAATCTGACATTGTTCCGCCTTTGCCTGTTTTCAAAGTCCTCTAGCTTCCAAAGCATGTCCGCTGTTGTCTTATCCTTATCTTCACTGGCGTCTTTCATTTTAACAAAATCATCTTCCAATTTACCCGTTCTGGCCTCTATCTCAGATACTCTCCCGACCATTTCCTCATACATTTTGTTCACCTTATGTAGGGAGGATTGTATCTTTTTATTTGCATGTCTGGCCCTTCTGCTTGCTCTCTGGCTCTCTGCACGAGCCTCACTTTGAATTTGCTTTAAAGTCGAAAATAGAACTTCGAAATTTGAGACACCTCTTTCAGAACCCCCCACGGCTCCCTGAGAGCTAACCTCCTGAATACCTGTTTCTGCAGTTACAAGTGCCCCAGTCTGAGTTGTTCCGCTCTCTGCTATATTGTCCCATACTAGCCTTTTTACAATTGTTTTCGCATGTCTTCTGCGAGGCTCTCTGGATTGGTTCTTGCGTCTTGGATTCTCATTTTTTGCCTTACCCTTATACATAGGGTTACTATCTTTTACAGCCTTCAGCACCCCTTTTGAGGTTTTTTTTTACTTCTGTTCTTATCACCTTTTGTGCAGTCTCATGCTCAGCAGATTCTGTATCGCTGTCGGAAATATTTGAGACATTATCGAATTTGGATAGGTTGGTTTCTGAGCCAGAGCCTGCCACAGAGTCTGAGGTGCCCAATTCCGAATCCATATCCGAAAAATCAGAACTGCTAATTTCGCTTCCATCAAGCTCATCTTCTTCGTCGTCGTCTGCCTCGTCGTTCCCAGTGAAGAAGATCTCCTCACCAGGTGATGCCAGAGTTGATTTAGGGATACTTTGCATAGTTTTTATATTAGACACGCTTGTGTCTTCCAACGTGTAACTGGTTACCTCCAGTGCCTCCTGTCCCTGCGCCTGCTGTACTGATGTAGTCACCATCTCCATCCCCTGTATCCCTCCAATTGAATATTCGACTACAATCTCATGAACCTTTCCGTTATTACCAGGGGGGACATTGTTTTCAGCATCAGGATCACTCCCCCTAGCTATAGATAAATCTTTCGTCTTATTCTCATCTTCTATTAAGTCTATTAAGTCTTCATGGAGCTCCTGGCCCTTTAAACCTACGGCCCCGCCCCCCGCTGCTGCCGCTGAAGAGGCGACCGCTCCCGCGGGATCTGTAACGTCATTCTGACCAGTTGGAGGCTCCGCCATGCTACCTATGCTCCCGGCGTCTCCCGTACCTTCTGTGGCTCCAGCGGTATCAACAGCGGCATCGACAGCCCCAGCGCTCTCCAAATGAGCGCAATCCAGCCTCTCTCCACAAAGCACCGCCAGCGCAGGGACGACGAAAGCCTGCCGCCCTTCCGACTGTGCGCTCACCACAGCCCCTACCGCAGGTAAAAAAGATTCCACTATAGTGGTTTGCCGATAGACTGATTTCTTTCCCACCGTTTCACTGGCAGCAGACTTTGACTCCGTTTTTCCTTTACCTAATCGAGCATCTTCCACTTTGCCCGTGTCCTTTTCCCGTAACTTCAATGCCTTAGCTTCTTTCGCCGCCTCACGTCTCAGCTGTGCTTTTGTCCTCGATTTAGCTCTAAGATTGCTGGTTAGAGCTCCAGGACCATCTGCAGATATTTCCTCTTCCTCGGAGGGGATTTGGTCATGACATTGCTTGGTCGAACGGTGGATTTTAGGCGCCATTGTCCTTAAATAATATGTGCGTCCCGCCTGATAGGACCTTTCAATTAAGGCAACGAAGGTTTCCAACAGAGTTCTTCCCTTACTTCGATCCTTAGCTTGGGGGGAAGTCTTTTATCAGCGTAGGCCAGCCCGTTAAGATTCCGAGCATCTCATCCACAAGCACTAAAGAATATGTTGCTGAGCCACCTTTGATTACTAAGTATCGCTCCTCTCAATACAAGCCGGGCCTGCTTTAAAGTACAACTTGAAGCTCGGTTCACCAGAGTATTTGTTTGAGATCGAGGTGAGCATTTCGTTTCCATCAATCTGTCATCATCAGGAGCAGAGTAGGGTGCGACCTTCCCCTACGGCGTCTCGGCGGCCATCTTGCCCCCCGACTACACCACTGTTCCTGAAAGTTTGATACCTGGTGGAACTGTTTCATGCAATACAGGTGCCATATCTTACCCCAGTCCTGAATCAGTTATGAAAAGTATGTCGGCTTTGGTGTCGGTCAACAGATCTAATATGTGGTCCTTTTTTATTAATGAACTAGCAGTCATAAGTAGGCAGTCTAAAGACCTTTTTTGGAGGAGGTGTGAGTTGGGGTTGCTGGAGAGAGTGTATTTTCCCATGAAGTTCCAGGTGCTGTGCTATTGGTGGTGGTAATAATTATTGCAGGATATAAAGAGGGTTATTTTATTTTATCGTTATCTTCCTCCAAAAGATATAGAAAACATTTATTGGGGTCTGTGTGTGAGTGGTGGTGAGTCTTTAAAACTGATGGGATGGGTTGTGGAGTTGTGTCTAAAGGATTGTTGTGCAATAGACAAGAGGTTGCAAGTTTCTGAAGAGTGTTGGAGTTGCTTTCTTTTGCGTATGTTGAAAGTGGAAGGAATGTGTGTGGTGGAGCATGAGGGTCATGTTTAAGGCTCTAAATTCAACAATGGATGATAGATGTGTGTGGTTTGCATTTCAGGATTCAATGGTTGGTGTATGTCGCTTAGAAAGTGCGATTTGGAGAGGGTTTTAAAATTGTATTATTTATGGTGGTATTCAAGGCAGTGTAGGTATACTGTGATGGTTGGGTGTTTTTGAATGTGTAAGAATTGGTTCAGATAAAAAAAATTATTTTGTGTTTTGTATTGTATTGGCAGGGTAGTGTTATCAGGTGTTTCGGTAGTGATTTGAGATGCAGGATTTGAATGTGAAGGTCCATCGAGTTATGTCTGTGAAAGGAGGAGGAGGTTGGGATTGGGTGTGAGAAGAGTGTCTATTTAGCGTGAAACTGGGCAAACAGGGGTTTGGAGTGATGGCTGTAGGCTGAGGGGAGTATTTAGCCTTATTTGTAGAGAGGAGTGCTGAATGAGTATTGCCTTTTTCCTTGTGTGACAAGAAGGAAAGAGGTGTAGTGTAGTGGTATGTTAGAGAGTTGAAGAAAGGGTGAAGATAAAGATGCAAACCATCAGTGCAAAATACAATGTGGAAGCCTTTTTGGATGAAGCTAACTGGAAGAGCTTCAGAGGGCTCCATAGAGGAGTTGTGAAGCGAAGCGAAGCTACAGCATCAGGGCTCAACAGTGGAGACATCAGTCAATCTTCCTTAGGACTGCATAGCAGCAGCCAGAGAAATGGGTTATAGAAGTATCCATGCCACTGAAAGTTACTTACCTTTGGTAATGTCTGTTCTGGTAGATACTATCTAACCACAAATTCCTTACCTTAGAATGTTCCCCAGGCATCAGAATGGATCTGGAAAGTCTTGAGCAGAAGCTCTGTACTCCATTAGATGACGCCAATGGCTCGTGCTAGATGTGATGTGCACAGTACCTATATTGGTGCCACCCCATGTGCTGGCATCAGTTTCTTTTGTGACATTTCGTGGAGCCATATCAGAATATTTATAACCAATGTGCTGGATCTGAGGCTGTCCTGATATGCAAGTGAAGTTCGCAGAATGGAGAGGAAGGGAGGGCTAGTAAGGGATCTGCAATTAGATAGAGTCCCTATCAGAAAATAAGATACCCAAGCGAAGTAATTTGTTCATCAGGAAGAAACTTCTAACCGCAGGTTCGTTATCTTGGATACCAAAGAAATAACTTCCCCCGGTGGAGGGGCTGCAATCTGACTTAAACCAAGACGTTCTGCAGGACCGAGCAGGCATATTGCCTCTTGATGGGCCTGGCCATCGAGGCAGCACTGCTTTGTTAAGTTATGAAGCGACGTCCAAATGTCAAGAACAAGGACTCAGTGTAGTAGTCACAGTCTTGACTCTGTAAGAGTGAGCCCTCAAGTCTTCTAGAGACTCCTTCTTTGTCAATGAGTAGCAGATTTTTATTCGGAGTATAATCCATCATAGACCTTTCTGCACAGCTTTACCCTTCTTTGCTATGGCTAAGTCAACGAAAAGCTGATAATCCAGTCGGCGATCCTTGGTACAATCGAAATAAAAGCTTAAGGACCTCTTTGGGTCCAAAGGATGGAGCCTCTCCTCCTTAGAGGGGTGAGGTGCAGCAAATAACTCCAGAAGGGTGATCACTGGACCAAAGTGGAAGAAAGTCTTCACCTTGGGCAGAAAGGAGGCAAGGATTTGGAGAAACACTTTGTCCTGGGAGAATGTAGTTTAGTCAGATTAGACCAAGGGACCCGGGGACCATGCTCACCCTAGAGGTGTTGGCCGCCAAGAAGATCATACTGAGGGTGGGAAGCCAGAGAGGAAAGCTATGCATGGGCTGAAATGAGAAGCCCATCAAAAAAGGTGAGGACCAGATTCAAGTTCCATCTGGGTATAATGAAAGATAAAGTGGAAAAATATGCTGCAAATCTTTCAGAAACCAAATCACAACAGGTGACAAAGGGAAGGCTGATCCGGTAACCTAAGAAAAGTGGAGATAGGCACTAAATACCCTTTAACAGTTCACAACACCAGGCCCTGCCAGGCACAGGACGACACAAACCGCAACACCTCCAACAGATGGACCAGAAGTGTCTGAATACCAAGTTACAAATGTTTCCCAACAGACATATAAGGACGTTGTGGAGGGATGCCTGGCTTCCAGAATAGCATCTACAACTTCAGGAGGAAGGTCATAAGTGCTCCGCTTTCCCCACTCAATCTCCAAGCATGAAGATTAAGAGTGTGCAGGTTGGGGTGGGAAACCAGTCCCTGCTGCTGCAACAGGTGATCCTCCAGAAGAGGCAGCCTGATCGCAGGATGGATGCTCAGACCCAGGGGTTCAGAATATCAATGTCTTTGTGCCCAGTTCAGAGCCACAAAGATGACTTGGACCCAATCGGGCCTGGTCTTCCTAAGGGCCCAGGGCAGGAGTTGTATCAGTAGAAGGACACTATTAAAAAAATCTCACCTGGACCGGGAGGATACCAAGAATTACAGGCCTATAGCTAGTCTACCTTACCCGGCCAAAGTGGTTGAAAAGGTGATGAATCAACAACTCTCAATATATTGAAGATCACCATTTGTTAGATGACACCCAATTTGCATTTCGAAAAGCTCATGGTACAGAAACGGCATTAATCATGACCTCAGAAGCTATAAGATCCATTCTGGACCAGGGAGGCATGGCTGTGCTCATATTGCTGGACCTCTCAGCTGCATTTGACACGGTCGATCACACCATTCTGATCGACCGTGTCACTGCAATGGGTATTCAGGACACGGCAAAAGGACTACTGTTATCCTTTCTCACAAATCGGACCCAGGCGCTGACTCTGGGCACCTTCCACTCGGCCCAACTGACATTACCATGTGGAGTTCCGCAAGGCTCATCCCTAAGTCTGACACTTTTTAACATCTATGTGTCGGACTTAGCAAGAGCTATCAAGGCAAATGGGATGGGCCTTACATCATACGCTGACGACACCCAGTTAGTGTTCGCATGTTGGACCCGGCCGCGTGGCGTGGTCTTACCCCTCCCGCGTGGCGGGCCCCGGACGACATCGGCCCTCCATCCAGCCCGGGTCGGCCTCGGGCACACCTCTGCACGCCCTCCAAACCACCAGATCCGCCACCCGGCGGCCCACAACCACTGACACGGCACACTCGGGCCGCCCCAGCATTACCGGTCCGGTGCCCACCCCGGACCCACAGTCCAGGCCCGACGCCATCTTGGGCCCATCACGTCACCGACACGTGGTCCCGGACCAGCCGCGGCCACGGCCCCAGCGAGCCCGCCATCGAGGCACCAAGAACCCTCCGAGTGGTAGAGTGGCCACTCAACCAGAGACAAGGAGAGGGGAGTTTCGATGGCTCTCCAACCGTCCCCGGATGCCTGGTTTCGATCGACCTCTGGCCTCCCTGAGTGCTGGCCCCACCCCCTGCTGGGTGTCTGGACACCATCATCCCGGCCCCTCTGACCCCTAGGCTAGAGGGTCCGGACATCAAAGGACTCCAGACCTATATCTGGGCCAGCCCCGGAGTAGGACGGCAGTTGTATCCTGGAGTCGAGAAGCCCTGCTGACGCTGTCGCGGCTGACCCTGAGACGAACTCCCCTTGCTGCTCTACCTGGAACCTGCTGGCGCTGCCGCGGTCCGTCTTCGCTGTAACCACCTTGGAGCCTGCGGGCGCTGCCGTGGCCCATCTTTGCTGTAACCATCTTGGGGCCTGCTGGCGCTGCCGCGGTCCACAATCGCTGAACCATCTTGGAACCTGCTGGCGCTGCCGCGGTCCACACTCGCTGAATCATCTTGGAACCTGCTGGCGCTGCCACGGTCCACACTCGCTGAACCATCTTGGGACCTGCTGGCGCTGCCGCGGTCTACACTCGCTGAACCATCTTGGAGCCTGCTGGCGCTGCCGCAGCCCAACCTTCCGGAACCCCCCAGCTCATGGATTGAGAGCTGTGCGTAGGGTCTCCTTGCAACCGACCATCTATAAGACTGTCCCGCTACCTTGCCCCTTGCCACGAGACTTTCCAGATCTCGGGATCTGCTGTATATATTGAAACGTTACTTATTGCCCGATAAAGATTGAAAACTCTATCTACGTGTGGTGTATATTTGTAGTGGTGTGGTTACTCTGCTGTACGATTCTAGGAGAGGGCCCTCCCGTCGGAGGCCTCTCGACATCGCTCGGTCCCTTCTCTGAAGGAGGGGTAGACCTAGGGGTGGTCAGTCAGACACCTTCTGCCTCCCCCGGGTTCGCCTTTCTAACATTGGTGGCAGCGGTGGGATCCGAGCCAACGCAAAATCGTACAGAGAGTGATCTACCCGCTACGACGGAAAAACACACAGAGACCATGACGACCCAAGAAACCAACCTACCTGCCAAATTCCAGAAAGAGAAGATAGAAGAATACAGCCACAAAGAACTAAAACAATTCTATAAAGACATGGGTATCGCTACCACTGGCCTGAGCACAAAAGAGGACTTCAAATCGGCCCTACAAGCCTGGGTGGAAACCCGAGACAGATCACCCCAAGAGGAGAATGGCCCGAACGGGCAACAGGAAACCAGCGCACCCCCGACGGGGGAAAGAACCGCAACACTAAACGCGGACCTCATCTATGAAGACGCTCGAGAACGAGAGCGCAACCGGCTACACGAAGTGGAGCTTGCACGACTCCGGCTAGACGGAGAACTCCAGCTAGCGGAGAAAAAGATAGCCCTCGAGCAACTACGGCTGGAGGGGGATCTAGAAGAGAAACGGAGACAACGTGACCTCTAAGAAAAACGACTAGCATATGAACACGAACGAGGCCTGAGAGAACTAGAAATAAAGGCCAAGATCAACGAAGATAGCACGGCCGGGACCAAGACCTCGGCCCCTCCCATGGACACCAAGGTTCACCTACCGAAAGATGTAGTCAAAGAATACTACAAGAATGATGATATCCAACAATGGTTCAAAGCCTACGAGGTGGCCATGACCGCCCATCGGGTGCCCCTGAAGGATTGGGGCGCCGGCCTGTGGGGAAAGTTCGTCAACGAAGGGAGGGACACCCTGCTGGAACTCCCTGACACCGAAATGACCTCCTATGAACACATGAAAACGGCCCTACTCACGCGCTACGGACTCACCCCCGAAAGGTACCGGCAAAGGTTCCGAGACTGTAAAAAAATCCCCGGTACCACTTGGGTAGAATATGTGAACTTTTTTAGCAGAGCCTTCGAGGGGTGGGTCAAAGGCAGTCAGGTCACTACCTACCAGCAGTTGGGCGACCTGATGTTATGGGAGCACCTCTCCAACAACTGCTTCATTGAACTACGACAGCACCTCCTCGACAGCAAGTTGACCGAAAGCTAGCGGTCGAAGCAGATTGGTGGGCGAGCAACCGCGTCCACCGGAACACCACAGGAGAATACGGACGAGGATCCCCGGGGAACCACCGGCCGCGAGGCGGCGGGTCTGGCATCAGCCGAGGCAAGACCTCCCGCCGGGGTCTTCGCCCGCCTCCTCTACACCAGCCTCCAGCCCGAGGGGGGCCCATCCAGCCCGACCGGGGCCACGCCCCAACGTTACGTGCCACAGATGCCAGCGGCTGGGTCACTATGCCAATGATCCTCTCTGCCCCATGAACCAGCGGCCCGGCACCACCGGGCCCCCCGGTCGACAAATCACTGCAGCTGCTATGAGCGAAGAAAAGGATGAAGAAGAAGAGGTCCCTATGGAACCAAAAGAATGGGAGTCCGCGGCCATGTGCCTCGCCTCCCTGGGCGACAAAGACATGATCCCCCGAGACCAGATTCCGATCAACACCCAGAAGTACCGCCAGTGGGTCACCATCAACGGACGCCGGGCCGAGGCTCTCCGTGACACGGGGGCCAGCATAACCGCCGTCCGCTGCCATCTGGTGACCCCAGAACAAATCTTGCCCCACGTTCTGTGCCCTGTCCGGTCAGCGGACAATTCCGAGAGCCTGTGCCAGATGGCTCGCATCCCCTTCGAGTGGGGAGGAGTGTCCGGCATGCTGAAAGTCACCGTCCGAGACGATGCCCCGGTGGACTGCCTCCTAGGGAACGACCTGGAAAGTTCCCCCTGGGCACAGATCGAGCGAAGAGAGCATCTGGGGATGCTAGGCCTTCCTGAGTGGGTTTGCGTAACGACCCGATCCATGTCCACCCGGGACGCCGTCCCAACCGAAGACAATCTGCCCGAAGAACCTGAATGGCCGGCACCTCCGCCTCCCGCCACTGCCACGGCCGAACCCGAACTGGGCCCCAGCCATGAAGAACTTCCCGAGCTCGGGCCCCTTCCCGAACTAGCCCAGTGGCGCCAAGAAGGGGGCCCCACCCGCGAGCAGTTCCGTCGGGAACAAAAGACATGTCCTTCCCTTGAGGGACTCCGACAACAAGCCGCCACGCAAACCACAGGAGACTCCTCGGGGTCCCACTGGATCTATTGGGACCAGGACCTCCTGTACAGTGAACAAAAGATCGCCGAGCTGGGGGCCGGCCGAGTGCTAGTCGTCCCCCTCCACTTCAGAGACTTTCTCTTAAACCTGGCACATGATGTGCCCCTCGCCGGGCACCTGGGGCAGGACAAAACCTACAGCCGCCTGGTGACCCACTTTTATAGGCCGAAGATGCGCCGCGATGTGTACAACCACTGCCGAACCTGTCCGACCTGCCAAGCCAGCGGAAAGAGTGGGGGGAAAGTCAAGGCCCCACTCCAACCGTTTCCCGTGGTGACCACTCCCTTCGAGCGAGTAGGGATCGACATCGTGGGGCCCCTGGATCCTCCAACCTCTCAGGGGCACCGCTTCATCCTCGTCCTGGTGGACCATGCCACCCGCTACCCAGAAGCTATCCCCCTCCAGACTATCACAGCCCCCGTAGTGGGTCGGGCGCTAATGGGGATCTTCTCCAGAGTCGGCTTCCCCCGAGAGGTCGTCAGTGATCGGGGCACAAACTTTATATCGAAATATATGCGGTCCCTGTGGCAACAGTGCGGGGTCGCGTATAAGTTCACCACCCCGTATCACCCTCAAGGGAATGGACTAGTGGAGCGATTTAATAGGACCCTGAAAGGAATGATCAAGGGCCTAGAAGAGCCCCTCCGGCGCAAATGGGACGTTCTGCTGCCATGCCTCCTGTTCGCCTACCGGGAGGTACCCCAGAAGTCCCTGGGGTTCAGCCCCTTTGAACGATTATATGGACACCCGGTGCGAGGCCCCCTCAGCCTGGTCAAGGAAGGCTGGGAGCTGGCCGCCTCCGATACTCCGCCCGATGTTTTTCGATACCTCTTGACTCTCCGCAACCAGACTCGGAAGTTCCGGGAACTGGCCGAAACCAACCTTAAGGCCAGTCAAGAGGAGATGAAGCGCTGGTATGATGAAAATGCCTCGTCCATTGAATTCGAGCCAGGCCAGCAGGTCTGGGTCATGTCCCCGGTCGACCCCAGCGCCCTCCAGGACAAATGGACGGGGCCCTTCAACGTGGTGGAGCGCAAGAGCCCCGTCACCTACCTAGTGGACATGGAGTCCCCCCGGAACCCCCTCCGGGTCCTACACGCCAATCAGCTCAAGCCCCACTTTGTCCGCACCAAACTGAGCCTGTTGATGGCTACCGATGACGGAGCAGAGGACGACTCCGAGCCTCTACCAGACCTCCTGAGCACCTCCGAGAAAGATGGCTCCGTCGAGGGAGTCTCCCTCTCTCCCGCGCTGACACCCAAACAGCACCAGGACTGCCAGAAACTGCTGGGTCAATTTGCGAACTTATTTTCCCTCACCCCCGGAGTCACCCAGTGGTGTGTTCACGACGTCGACACCGGGGACAGTCCGCCCGTGTGGCACCGAGCCTACCGAGTCCCCGACCGAGTCCGGGCCTGCATCCAAGCCGAAGTTTCCAAAATGCTAGCCCTAGGGGTAGTCGAGTCCTCAGACAGTCCATGGGCCAGTCCCGTCGTCCTGGTCCCTAAGGCCGCCGTCCCCGGGGTGCCCCCGGAGCTGCGGTTCTGTGTCGACTACCGGGGACTGAATGCCGTCACCAGGACCGACGCCCATCCCATTCCCCGAGCGGATGAACTGATCGATCGCCTGGGAGCCGCCAGGTACCTCAGCACCTTCGACCTCACGGCCGGATACTGGCAAATCGGCCTCACGCCAGGGGCACAAGAACGATCCGCTTTCTCGACCCCCGATGGCCACTTCCACTTCAACGTGATGCCCTTCGGCATGAAGAATGCTCCGACCACCTTCCAGAGACTAGTGAATCGGGTGCTGGCAGGGCTGGAAGAGTTCAGTGCCGCCTATCTGGACGATATTGCGGTGTACAGCCTCTGTTGGGACGAGCACCTGACCCACCTCTGGAAGGTCCTGACGGCCCTCCAACGGGCCGGACTAACAATAAAAGCCAGCAAGTGCCAGATCGGTCAAGGGTCCGTGACCTATCTGGGACACCAAGTGGGGAGCGGCCAAGTGGCTCCCCTTCAACCCAAGATCAACGCCATCCAGGCCTGGGAGCCCCCCCGTCACCCAGACCGCCGTCCAAGCCTTCCTGGGACTCACTGGATACTATCGGCGGTTCATAAAGGACTATGGGAGCATTGTGGGGCCCCTCACAGAACTAACCTCCAAGAGACTACCCCCGAAGGTGCACTGAACCCCCGAGTGCCAAGTAGCCTTTGGGACACTAAAGACTGCCATGTGCACCGCCCCGGTGCTCCAAGCCCCCGACTACAGCCGAGAGTTCATCGTCCAAACTGACGCCTCGGAACACGGCATTGGGGCCGTACTGTCCCAAATGAACTCTGACGGAGTTGACCTTCCTGTGGCCTTCATCAGCCGGCGCCTGCGGGCCCGAGAACAACGATGGAGCACCATCGAGAGGGAAGCATTCGCCGTCGTATGGGCCCTAAAGAAGCTCAGGCCCTACCTCTTCGGCACCCACTTCCGAGTACAGACCGACCACCGGCCCCTGCGGTGGTTGATGCAGATGCGGGGCGAGAACCCGAAGTTGCTACGTTGGTCCATCTCCCTCCAAGGGATGAACTTCACCGTGGAGCATCGCCCTGGCAACGACCACGCCAACGCTGACGGCCTCTCCAGATTCTTCCGCCTTGGCGAGGAGAATCCCCAAGAAGATGGGTGACTCTCCCCTGCCTTCAGCTGGAGGGGACGTGTGTTGGACCCGGCCTCGTGGCGTGGTCCTACCCCTCCCACGTGGCGGGCCCCGGACGACATCGGCCCTCCATCCAGCCCGGGTCGGCCTCGGGCACACTTCTGCACGCCCTCCAAACCACCAGATCCGCCACCCGGCGGCCCACAACCACTGACACGGCACACTCGGGCCGCCCCAGCATTACCGGTCCGGTGCCCACCCCGGACCCACAGTCCAGGCCCGACGCCATCTTGGGCCCATCACGTCACCGACACGTGGTCCCGGACCAGCCGCGGCCACGGCCCCAGCGAGCCCGCCATCGAGGCACCAAGAACCCTCCGGGTGGTAGAGTGGCCACTCAACCAGAGACAAGGAGAGGAGAGTTTCGATGGATCTCCAACCGTCCCCGGATGCCTGGTTTCGATCGACCTCCGGCCTCCCTGAGTGCTGGCCCCACCCCCTGCTGGGTGTCTGGACACCATCATCCCAGCCCCTCTGACCCCCAGGCTAGAGGGTCCGGACATCAAAGGACTCCAGACCTATATCTGGGCCAGCCCCGGAGTAGGACGGCAGTTGTATCCCGGAGTCGAGAAGCCCTGCTGACGCTGTCGCGGCTGACCCTGAGACGAACTCCCCTTGCTGCTCTACCTGGAACCTGCTGGCGCTGCCGCGGTCCATCTTCGCTGTAACCACCTTGGAGCCTGCTGGCGCTGCCGCGGTCCATCTTTGCTGTAACCATCTTGGAGCCTGCTGGCGCTGCCGCGGTCCATACTCGCTGAACCATCTCGGAACCTGCTGGCGCTGCCTCGGTCCACACTCGCTGAACCATCTTGGAACCTGCTGGCGCTGCCGCGGTCCACACTCGCTGAATCATCTTGGAACCTGCTGGCGCTGCCGCGGTCCACACTCGCTGAATCATCTTGGAACCTGCTGGCGCTGCCACGGTCCACACTCGCTGAACCATCTTGGGACCTGCTGGCGCTGCCGCGGTCCACACTCGCTGAACCATCTTGGAGCCTGCTGGCGCTGCCGCGGCCCAACCTTCCGGAACCCCCCAGCTCGAGGATTGAGAGCTGTGCGTAGGGTCTCCTTGCAACCGACCATCTATAAGACTGTCCCGCTACCTTGCCCCTTGCCACGAGACTTTCCAGATCTCGGGATCTGCTGTATATATTGAAACGTTACTTATTGCCCGATAAAGATTGAAAACTCTATCTACGTGTGGTGTATATTTGTAGTGGTGTGGTTACTCTGCTGTACGATTCTAGGAGAGGGCCCTCCCGTCGGAGGCCTCTCGACATCATTCGGTCCCTTCTCTGAAGGAGGGGTAGACCTAGGGGTGGTCAGTCAGACACCTTCTGCCTCCCCCGGGTTCGCCTTTCTAACATCGCAATTAACAACAATGGAGAAAGGGTAGCAGCATTAGCTAGATGGCTAGCAATTGTCTAAACCTGAACTCTGACAAAACGGAGGTCATGATCTTTGGTAAGCTATCCACCATATGGTCCAGTTCCTGGTGACCACCTGCCCTAGGCTCCCCACCAAACCCAGTCACTAAGGTCAGGAACCTAGGCGTCTTATTCGACGACAGAAAGACTTTCATACCCCATGCCAATTCTGTGGTTTCGGCGTCTTTCTATAAACTCCGAATGATCAAGAAGATTCTGTCGTATCTTCCTTTGATTGTGGGAAAAACTTTGGTCAGCACAGTGGTAATGTCATCCTTAGACTACTGCAATGGGCTGTTTGCCAATGCACAGAGCAGGGTCATTCAAAAATTGCAAACCGTCCAGAATGTGGGCGCCAGAATGCTGTTGGGAAGCCCTAAATTTAAATCGATCTCACATGTTATTAAGAGGTACCACTGGTTGTCAGTGAGGTACCGAATAAAATTCAAAGCATTATGCATTGCTTATAAAGCCTCCCGCAAGATAGGCCCCCAGTTTCTAATAAATCACCTAGCCACCTACATCCCCAACAGGCCACTTCGATTCTCCAATGCATTTCATCTTAATGTACCCCATACAAAAAACGTCTCTTGGGGCGACAGGCGTTTTGTTGTTACGGTGGCAAAACTCTGGAATTCCCTCCCGTTGGAGATTAGATCCTGTCAATCTCTGTTAATCTTCAGAAAGATGATAAAGAACTGGTTGTTCAACCAATAATCTGTTTATTGACTGTTGTCCACAGCGCCGAGACGCCCTAGGGCATTTGTGTGCTTTATAAATTTAAAAAATAAATAAGGTCAACAGGAATACCATATTCCACCCCGAGCAGAATGCGTCTTCTAGCGGGAGCCGCTTTGGACACTCCAACGCGCAGAAGTGCTGACACTGCACTTTCTTGGCAGTGATGAATATATCGAGCTAGGGTTTCCTGATTTTTGGAAGACACCTTGCACCACCTGTGTGTGTAAATGCCATTCATGGTCCGCAAGTCAACAGCTGAGTTTGGCTGCCCTGTGTTCAGATATCTCGCCATGGGTTGTGTGACCAGGAAGATGTCCTGACATTCCAGCCATTTCCAGAGACACAGGGCCTCCTTGCGCAGGGCCCATGACCCCACACCACCCTGCCCTGCTTGTTGCAGTAACACATGATGGAGGTATTGTCCATGCACACCTGAACCAGCCTCCCTTTGATGGTTGGCAGGAAGGCTTTCAATGCCAAGGAGATGACCAGCAACTCCAACAAATTAATTTGGAGTGAGATTCGGCCGGAGACCAGAGTCCACTGATAGCCACCTCCCCAAGATAGCCAACCCACCCCAAGTAGCGAAGCATCTGTCACCCCTGTCAACTCTGGGAGGGTAAGAGTGTCAGCGGCTGACCAGTTTGCTGTTCAGTTGTACCACTGCACATCTCTTGCAGTCTCTTCCAAAATCTGAACTCAGTCAGTGACATTGTCCTGACTGGGATTTCAAATCCCATTGCAGAGCATGCCTATGCCATTAGTTGTGTTTCATCAGCAGGGTGCAGGAGGCCATCAGGCCAAGTAGCCTCATAGCCAGTCTCACTGAAATCCAGGTTTGAGGCTGAAACATCGGGATCATAGGCCGAATGTCGCCCTGGACTCTCTATGTAGCCGGCTGGAGTGAAATGTTACTGTGTCCTGAATAGCTCAAATGAAAGGGAGCATTTGAGAAAGAGTCAGGTGTGACTTCAGCATGCTGATACTGAAAAATAGTGCTGCCCAAATTTTAAACAAATGCTGGTGACATCTAAGTTTATCTAAGGTATTATAGCCGTGCAGGGCTCAATTTGTAAAGATTGTTTTAGAAGTAGGTGTGGCTTACTGTTGTAGTACTCCTTACTGCGGACATGGGGACAGCTCTGAAAGATGCCAACTTAGCACCTCCAAAACTGGGGGGGGCTCGTCTTGGGAACACTCCAGTATGCAGACGACACGGTGATCATGGATCACACTAGGGTGGGGCTCCAAAGAGCCTTAAGCAGTTTGGCATTATACAATAAGTCAAATGACTTAAGGATCAACGTGGGCAAGACCAAAATCGTCATTTTTGGCAAATACCCCCACAAAAAAGAAGCTTCATGGTCTCTGGGAGAGCATCGTATCGTCACTGCCCCATCCTACAACTATTTGGGCACCTGGGTATCTGAGAGTGCCTCTGCAGCCAAACATCTGAAGGAGCTGAAACCTAAAATTGACAAAACCATTCTGTCGCTAAGACGCTTATGCCACCGCTTGGACAGTCCCTCAGCAGAACCAATGTTGACAGTGCTCCGGGCAAAACTGATCCCTGCCATTGCATATGGGCACATAGCCTACCCTGGTGCATTTGACAAAATGGTCAACGCGGCCCAGGCGAAAGCCTATAAGATGGTGCTACAGGCCCCTAGATACGCAAGGAACACTAGATTAAGGCTAGAAATAGGCCTTAAGCGACCTGAGCTGGTATTACTGGGGGACCTTTTAAAACTCTACATTAGAGTATTGAAAGCACCAGAACATTCGCTAAAGTACTCCCTAAAATCAATCTTTAATGAGGTGGGCTCCCCCTGGTACTCAAAGGTAGGACAAGCTATTGCAGCATTGAAAATCGAAAGAAGGAGTTTGCACCTGCACAAAATTCCTTTTCTCAGCTTGGGCCCAAGCAGTCAAGCGACAAGTCCGGATCATCTCCTTTTGTCTTGGCCTAGCATCTCTTCGGCAAAATCCACTAACTCAGGCCCTGGACAAATCATATATTCCAGGTAAACCCCAACCTTACCTGCAAGATCCAGTATCCACCTACGCGAGAAAGAATATTTTGTACTTTCGACTTTTGGCCCTCAGGATCATGGACTTCAACCCCAAATGGGCCCGTACGGATGGCACCTTGGCCTGTCGTCTATGCAATTACCGTAGAGAATCCTGGCTACACTTGCTGTGCTGCTGCACAAAGCTGGCCAATGACCGCCATCGCTTGCTGCTCCCGATTTTACGGAACACGGATTATAGAACTTGCAGAGAGGCTTCGGATTGGTGCCTCTCAGTCTCCACGACCTGTTTGATAGCCAGAGTTGGGAAATTTATATACCAGGTAAAAATGGCACTCGACTCCCACTTAACGGCATTGTCGGCAAAGTAACCGGAAGCCTTCCGCCCCAGTTATCCAACCTGGGCTGGTTTAAAGATCTACGAAGAATCCATCTTTCGTTAACAGCCCCTGGTACATGAATTGACTCTACCGAACTTTCATGTGCCTCCCCTTATCAGCTGGGAAACACTTGTACAACCTATACATTACTCCTTTTAAAAAGAACTCTGTTTTGGACAGCTTATTAGGATTAATATGTTAGTTTTTTAACTCAAAGTGATTTTCATTTTTATGTTTGGATGGAACTTGGGTGAGGGGTGAGTTGGGACGTTCATAAAGCTTTTTATTTTTTATACTGTAAAGATTTTAAGTAATCATGCAGTTTATTAATAAATAAAAAAATTAAAAAAATAGTACTCCTGACCTGCTCATGAATTTCATAAGTAAACCAAGAATATTCCTGACTTACTCCCTCAATATACGTTTTTTCGAGACTAGTCGATCCAGCAGTTTCCAGCTTAGTGCTCCCCTGAGCAAATTTAAGAAACTGGCACGATCAAGTAAATGACAGACTAGGGATGCAGAGTGCATAAAACATTACTCAAGGAGGTCACATAGTTTCTAAAGCACAAAGAGTATCAAAGCAGTGTTTGCCAGTTTTTTTTTTTAAATAGTAGCACACCAGGCAGGTCGGAGAATTTTTCTTTTGCTACTATTCCAGGATTTTTTTTTTTAATCTGTCAGCATTTGCAACTCGCTGTAAATTGGAATTTTGAATAACCACCCCAATTGAGATTTTTCGATTCCATCAATGGTTTAATATGTACATTCAGGTCTGTTATAGACAAGCCCTTCAATGGATAGTCAATATATTTCCTCCGGTATGAAAGTTACCCTGAAATACCCACCGCATAACAGCATATTGATTAAAAGTACATTAATTATTCAACACAATCAATGCGACTCTAAAGAATGAAAGACCAGTCTATATACACAAATATTTAATAAGATGAAAAATAACAAGGCAAAATACAATTGAAAGAAAGGGCTTAGTCACTCAAGTGAGCACGTGACGAGGAAACAGATACAGGTGTATGAGTGTATTAACAGTGTGTATATACAATAACAAATGAAAAATGGTCATGGAATTCAGGCTAAGTTTTCATCAAAAAAGCCCAGACAGAGAGTGTGTGTGTCCTAGTGTTGATGACATTTTGACTATGTAAACTACTTTAAAGATGATTTGTAAAAAATATTGGGGTCATATAAAGCCTTAGAAGAATTAACAGTGGTGTACAGAAAGGCTGTGCTCTTTAACACACAAGTGCCTAACTGTCTGCCTTTGAATTAAACCTGTCTCACCTCTTTTTTCGTTCTTTAACAGCAGGCAAGCAAACCACAAAAAGTAATTTAGCACCAAGCGAAGTGGTTTGGTAAAGAGACATTATGCCTCAGTGATATGGGGACTGTATTTAATGCATCCATTTGAAGGGTCACCCTGAATGTATGTATTTTTATTGTTCTGGACTATGGATAACTCAACACGCCTCATAAGTTTGAGCCTTTTAAACAGATGAAACCTGCATTGTGCCTTTCCAATATATTTATATATTCTACTATTTTGTAAATCAGCTGTAAGTTGCGTGTAATGATGCATACTGTCTGGAATACAGAACAGTAAGTGAAAGGAAAGGGTCAAAGTGCCCAGCACCAAAGTGCACCCCAAATGGTAGTTGCACACTACCACCAACAGTAAAAAATAAATGCAGGAAGCACCACATAAATTACAATATTCAAAACACAATTACTTTTGAGTCGATTATGTAAAGGTCTAGTTATATCAGAGAGATTATTATATGCTTAAGAAAATAAAAACAGTGGCAATTTCATAAAATTGATAACAGCTCAGTTCAATAAACATAGTGTACTCTTACAATATTGGAATAAGCATTCGTAGTATGCGTCTTCAATGCTTATAAAGCCACCACGTGTTTTGCGACCAATGCCGCTTTGTCAAGGTTAAATCAGAAACTGGCAAATCTTGTCACCACTAATAGATCCAAAATGGTGGTAACCGCATTCTGGTCTTAACAAAATGATTTCTTAGGGATGCCCTTTAATAGTAGTATCACCAAAGGATGCGCGTTGACTCTTGGTAGAGGCTGTTAATCATCCAAATTGTACAAACCCCAACATAAATCAGCCCTGGGTATCCCCTTCACAGTTTTCAATAGACATTGTCCCACATCAGTTTGCAATGCAGATGTGCCTAGAAACTATGGTCTTTCTTTGACCCCGCAGGCAGCAGAGGGGGTTGCCTTTCAGTGAAGTTAAATGAAAGAAAGATGAAAAAAGAGTAAGGCAAAGAAAGAGAGGAAGAAGGAAAAAGAGGATTTTAGGCAAGACAGTTCTGCCATTTAGAAACTGGAGCCCACAGTATTGTGAGCTTGCTTTAGAAGTAGGTCCGCCTCAGGAAAGAGGAACTGTTTTGCAGTGCTGTAAAATATAGGAGATTATAGAGAACTCTAGCTGGACTCACGGAGGGAATTTATTTAATCACAGTCCATCTTTTAAAGACCGCAACGACCATACTCCATCATTCTCAAGAGGAGTGACTGGACTGGGAGGACTACCTGCTTAGAATATTTTCCATCTGCCTAGGCATGGATTCTGAAATCAAGTCCAAGCTGTGGTGGGGCCAGGGGATATTCAGCCCCACAAAAGGAACAAGCCCCAGGAAATTACTGGGAGAAGGCTGCCAGCTGTGCGATTTCTTTCTATAATATTGGCAAAGTATTATGATCTAAGGGGCTGAAATGAGACTGTGCCTGCTCCCATCACCATAGTGTTACAACCGGATTTCGTAAAGTTTCCAGAACTGAATGCAAGTTGGCTAGAAAGCCCAGAAGATACCATCCCACATGGCAATACAGGAACAGGGAGAGATGCACAAGTGACAATGGGAGTAGCTTACGTGAATAGAATCGTACATCCGACATGAGCAGGTAGCACGTTTAGGTGGGAATAGGGAGCAACATCTGGTGGTTGACATTGGATGATGCTCTTAGACAGAATAAAGTAGCCATAAAAGCAGGCTCAGGTGTCTGTTGATTTTATGGTACAGCACACATGAGAAGGAAGCAAGATTAGGTAGTGGAACCTGGGACAGGGCTCTTAGCGAAGAGGTCAAAAGACAGTAGCAACACATAGGGGAGTGGAATTACGTTGTAAAGATAGGCTAAAATTAAACATGCCTAAGAGCCGGCTGCACACCACAGGTAAATAGTAGTAAGTAGTAAACACCACAGGCTAAAGGAGACTCAAAGGGAGGGAGGAAATAGTAGAGCTGAGACTGCAGGTGAAGACAAAGGGGAAGAAACCAGAAAGCTCAGATGTGTAGAGAACCAAATGAAAGAGCAGGGAAAGGACAAAGTCCAAGGGGAAATAATAGCTAAAGTAAAATAATAAAATAGTGACCATACAAAAAAATACTGGAAAAAACCAAACAAGCAGTAGAGTAAGATTTACTTATTGTGCACAGGGCAGCAGCAACAAGGAGCAAGCACAACAGAATGCCAGACAACAGCACTAAGGTAACACTGAAAATAGTAATCTTCGTATAACCTTAACATTGACACTTTTTTGGATGGTGGATAACATTTTTAAGCCAACAATGGAAAGCATTAGTGAAACACTATACTCCAAACTTCTCTAATGAAAATGCATTTGGAAACGTAATCAATATTGTATTCAATATCTATTTATAATTGCCTTACCGTTTTCAGACGTAATCTTCCCGAACCCCTCAAGATTGACCATTTTGTGGTCATTGAATTAAATTATGTTCTCCAACAATCCGGATATTAATTCAGAGTATTAAACATAAAAGCATAGGCGCTGGAAGTAGAAAGGCTGCAGCACCTCTAAAATAACCATGGCGGAGTTCAGAAGATGAATGAGCTATAAAAATGACTTTAAATATTTTCATCTTGGTACATTTGCTGTGCACTCAAAGATAGAGGTCAGACTTCAGGTTAGGTCTTCTGAGAGATTGGAGTTTTCTTTTCTATTTCCCACTACAAAGTGAGAGGATTTTGTAACGTGAGCTTTGTGAACTATGCAACAGTATTATTGGCTGGCACACAGGGAGTATGAAAGGAAAGGCTATATGATGTCTATTTTATTCTAAATTTGAGAAAGTGGATTATTAGTTGAGGGGAATGATAGTCTGCCACAAGAAATGTCACTATTCGCATTTGGTCCAGTAATGGTTTCAATAATTTAAACTCAGGATCAACCCCTGGTAACTATGGCATAGAGCAGATAGGCTGAAATTGGGGAAATGTGTAAAGCATTTAAAAGTACCAAATGAGTTCAAAAGTACAAAATACAACACAAAAAGCCCACTCAAATTTATAAAAAAAGAGAGAATAATTGAATCCACAAAAATGTAATGAAAACAACAAAAATTCAATAAGGGGATCTTAAGTGTTAAATGAAAATAGCGCCAAAAAGAATTATTCACCGATTGCCGTCTTGCGGTTGCACTTAACCGTTATCTAGGCGTGATTTTGGGCCATAATGGGGTGCAGATCGGACACAGAAACTAGGTTCCTCCCAGTCAGAAGTTTTAACTCCTGACTTAGTCCCTGAAATAAAAGTCAAAAATCCTGACCAGGTCAGGGTGGCAGGCTGTGGCCAAGAAGGGCTCTAGAGGCTGGATAGTCACCAGATGAGGTCCCAGGGAAGCCACTGATTTTTAGCAGGAAATTTCAGAGTGGGAGGAAGTCAAATTTCGTGTTTGAGAAATTCAAATGTTGTGTGCAAGGAAGGATCATCACCGGATAAATACTTTTAGTCCCTTCTCCCGGTGAAGATCTCAGTTCGGACGTAGTCACTTTTTTTTAAGCTCGGATTTCTCAGGAGGAGAATAGCTGCACTCCCACTGAAATGATTTGCTGCTGCAGAAAAGCCTGAGCTGGACAAATCTGAAAGGACCACTGACAATATTGAATACAACAATATTGTGCTACAAAAATATCATGCTACAAAAATATTGCAGTACAAAAATATTGTGTATATATTTAGAATAGTAAGCACAAAACTATTTTTAAAAAATGTTTCACACTAATATTGTTGAAAATACAGTTACATATAGTTAAAAAAAAAAAATCTTAAATATTTTAATATATAACAAATATAATGTAAATTAAATAAATGTTAATATTTCATGCTATATAGAAGTGTATAGTGATATAAAAACATGTGTATATGTTTAAATATACATATATATGATGTAACACTTATTAAAAATATATAATTTAAAATATTGTCATTTTTTGGTTATGTTTTTAAATTTACTACTATAAAAAGCGTGTGTGAAACAGATTGACAAATCACCTGCAAAAAATAAATTACCAAATGAATTGAATATAAAAACTCTGAAATAAAAAAAGGCCTTAACTAAAAATAAATAAAAAATATATGTACACAAATATGAAATTAAAAAATAAACAAATAGATATATTTAAACAATATTAAGAGAAGTATTTAAGTCAGGGAATAACAGATGTACTAATCCCACTCCAGTTTAAGCAATGGTAGTGAAAGCGTAGGCTTACAGAAGGGTTACTTTTAGTATTACCACTCCAAACAAGCCAACAGTGGGGAAAGTATTGGACTTAGGAGGGCTAAGGTTTCCTATTCCACCTCCAGTCTGTGCAACAGTAGGGAAATGGTTGAACTTTGGAGGGGTTAAATTGACTATTTCCACTCCAGTATGGGCAAGAATAGGGAAAGCCCGGGACTTTGGAGTTGGAGTAAGGTTTCCTATTCCACCTCCACTCTGTGGAACAGTAGGGGAAAAATTGGACTTCGGAGGGTTGAAACGCACTATCCCCACTCCAATCTGTGCAACAGTAGAGAAAGCTTTGGGGGGGGGGGGTTACTATTCCCACTTATGTCTGTGCAACAGTAGGGAAAGTACTTCAAACACATTACATTTTAAATAACCCTATTAATTTAGAACAAACATAAAACTCTTCATATGAACATTACTAAGTAACGAAAAAAATATTTGTTTTAACAATTAAGCAATTTACACGAGTATTAATCGATGTAATAAAATATAAATTACATTTTTAAAATGTTATTACTCAACTCCCACACTATATACCCACAAACCTAGCAGCCCACACGTAAAATGTAACTAAAATAAATAAGTGTAACAGTTTACATAATTGATAATTAATTAATTAATAATGTGTTAATTACTTAGCTTATCACCCTATACAAACCTAGCAACCTGCAACTAAAACGGAACTAAACAAATAAATCAATATTGCGTAATGAAAAGAATCAAATACATACATTGATAATTACTTAACTTCCCATACTATATACCTACACACCCAACAGCCCACACTTTAAATATAATTAATATATAAAGTTACTACACAATTTATATAATCAATGAAATATTTAACAAATAATTCTGATTTATTACTTAACTCCCCACCCTGTACCTCTCCAAGCCCAACAGCCCGCAACTGAAATATAATATAAAGTTAATACACAATTTAGATAATTAATCAATTAAATTAATAAATTATTTGTTAATTATTACTTAGCTTTCCACCCTATACTCCTACTAATCCATCAACCTGCAGCTAAAATACAACTTAAAAAAATAATTACACAAGTATGCATAATTAATAATCAATGAAATAATTAATAAATTAATAAGTATTTGTTAATTACTTAACTTCCCACTCTAGACCCCCACAAACATTACAATCTGCTACACTATAAATTACTATTAGCAATAACATTAAAATGTATAAATCACTAAAAATTACAAATTGTATCTAAAATATTATTAACAATTATACACACAATAATAACATATGAGCTAAAACATTAAGATAATTATAAAACAATATTTTGTACACGCTATTATTGATAAAGATATTAACAATAGTCATAATAGCAATATTACTTAACAAAAACACAAATTTGACTTTTTGGACAACAACATTTCTCTATCACAATATTTTCCTCTCAATATTTTTGCCCCAATAACTATCATATTATTTACAACTCGATATTTTGTCCAAATACCATCTGAATCTTTTGCCCACCAGCAACACACCTTTATCGAAAAGATTTGCCAGGTTTGTCCCACTCCTCAGGAGGACTTTGAGGCCAAAGCGTTTGTAAGTCCCAGGTTTCTCAGGATGTTAGGAGGACACCTGTACACATCCAAGGGTCCCAAGACCTCAGGCACAGCACTTGTGGGTCTAGGCTCACTCCAGCAGAAGACTTCAGCAGGGCCCAGGATGAGTCCAGTGGATCAGGTCAGATTGGCTCTTCAAGAAAAAAACTTCCATCAGCTTGTTGTGTCCCTGTAAATCAACAGGTCAGCGAACTGACCCTTAGAGCCCACTTCTTTGTCCTGGGTAGAAGTGGTGTTGTGTGTCGATTTAGATTCCGTATGAATTTCCCAATTTATGTCCTTATACAGGTACAATTCACATTGCCCTTATTTAGGCATAGAAATCCAGCCCTTATTTAGTCAATGCTCATGCTAACCAAATACAGGCATGGCCATCTACATCCGTTCATCTACGTCAGAACGAGTTCTTGGAAAACCAGACTCCTAAGCCTTTAGGACTTCCCCTTGCTTGGATATTGATTTCTCCAAGAACTCATTTATTATGCATGAACATCTATTCCTTAGGGAAACATTCATGACGTTCTTATGCTGGACTTTTACGTCAATACTGGCATTCCTAAACACCTTCAAGGTATAAATATGCCTTCGCTTGCAATGGCAAACCATGGTTCGGTCGACGGTTCAACTGCCTACTTGCACGATGCGGTTCTCCAAGGCAAGTTTGGAAGGAAGTCCAGCCCCCAACTGACGCACTGACCAGACGCTGCCATCCTCCTCGCCGAGATTCCAGCTCCAGTGTTTCTGACTCCCTTGCGGTGTGTTAGAGACGAGACCCGGGAAAGAGATTCCAACAACCTCTCTCATTCTAAGGTATGGTGCAGACTAGAACCTAGAGGGACTCTTGGCAACTATAGTTAAACAAAACTATAGCTAAACTAAACTATAGCTGAACAGCACCTACTTCTTTCCTCGTACTTCATTTAGGTTAGGTACACTGGGATAGGATTATTTTAGAAGCACCAGATGAGTTTTCTAGCCTGTGTTATTTATGTATGTATTTTTATGAATATATGTCATAGCTACAGACCATGCTATTGCAGGATTATTTAATCCTACTGCTAACGCTGTACGTATTATACTTCGCATTCTTACGATTGTAGCAGTTTATATCTCTTGCATGAGAAATAAGACTGTTCAATAAACCCTTTTTATTGAAACACCCGTCTACGTATTTCTATGTAAACTCTGTAGAAACGAAGCATGCATGATTGACTGAGTGATCTATTGTTTCTATGATTCTAAGATTGTTCCGATTCTAAGGGAAACAAAGTTGTCATGTTTATGCGGTTGTCAGAAACGAATTCCTTCTTGTTCATTCGAGAAGTTTCTAGTGACTTCCGGAGTTAGATGGCATACAAAAGTAATTAAGTTTAATGTACTCGATAGAGACATACTGACCTCAGTCCTATGTCACATCTATAGCATATATTATTCCAATGCGCATAGCCTATCAGGGATTAGAAACTACAGTGGTAGCAGGTCCAGCCTTTCACGTATCCTCACAGGTCACAACAGTAGATGCAGTCCTCCTTTCACAGATCCAGTAATGCTTTGAAGAGGTTGCCACATGTATTCCTGACACTATGTGTGGGTGGGTTGGGGGGTTATTGCTGACCCCTACCCAACCAATAAGGAAAAAGTTCCAGGGGTAACCCTATCCACTTTCGCAGCAGTTTGAGTGCCCTACTGCAAATAATCCCACAGTGCTCCTTTCTACCTAAAACCAAGACAGCAGAACCTTTCTTCCCCTGTGCAGACCTCCTGTGCCCACCCATGAGGTGTGGCCAGGGAAATGAGCAACCCACTTCAAACTCATTCTAGAGGCAGACTCTCCCCCACTGGGATTGGTACCTGGCTGACCAGGTGGACAAAAGAGGGTTCTGCCCCGCTGTCAGCTGTCATTGTCTGTGACAGTATAGTCCTCACATTCTTGGGCACAGCCCAGTTGGTCATCCTGTCAGAGGAACAGAATATTACCCACACCGAAGTCCTTTGTCTAAGCTCTGTGAACAAGTTCACATTTCAAAAAGGGGAGCATTCAGCTCCTGGGTGACAGTTGGTACTTGTGTAATAGGCTTCTAAAGGCTATAGGCATTAAAAGGTTAACTTTCTAAAAGTACCTTTTCTAAAATACGTATTACAAACTGACTTGACTAATGAATTGGGCTTGTTATAAATAGTCCGAGAGAACATGATTAAATTTAATATGATATCCCAATGCTTACCTATAGAACAGCTAACCTTGCTATAGTGAAAATGGTTTGGGGACTTTTTCACGGCAAGAACATGTTTAACATTAAACATTTAAATGTCAAATTTTAAATGCCATGCGCCCAGCCTGATGGGCAATAAGGCCTACTTAGGGGTGACCTATTAATACCTTAATGGAAGGTTTAGGAGTATCAAAATAGCTTATTTTGAAAGGTCGAAATGTTTACGTTTAGAAATTGCACAACCAGGCTACAATGGTAGGCCTGCAGTCATGTTTGAACAGTCACTGTAGTTGATGGCACAATGGGTGCTGCAGCCCACAGTGATTAGTGCCTCGAGTACATTTTGTACCATACAGTAGAGACTTCTAGGTAAGCTAAAATAGCCAAATAGGAGTATAGCCAACTTTGACAATTTAAAGATCTGAGCACACGCAGTGTGGCCTGGTTAGCAGAGTCCTGGGGGCCCATTGGGATCACGGGCAGATTACCACCGCCTGCATGGCGGTGGCGATCTGCCCGTGATCCAACCCTGCTCGCCACCCATTCCCCGCCCCGCCATATTACTATCGCCGGCGGACGGAAAGACCGTCCGCTGCTTTTCGACCCGGTCAACGAGTGGACCGGGCGGAAATGGGTTTAATGTGGCGGCGGTGTCTGTTAGACACTGCCAGCCATATTAACATGGGAGCGGAAAGATGCCTTTCCGTGGCGGTATTGCCGCCACGAGAGGCATGCGGGGATTGACTGCTGCGGGCCCCCCAGGTACTCGGGGGGGGAAGGTGAGCGGTGCACACGGGGGCTACCTATGGGACCCCCCCAGCAGTTACATGCACAACATGGCCGGCACCATGCGGTGCCTGCCATGTTGTGCATGGAAGTGCACAACATGCCTTCCTGGCTTTGTGGCAGGCGGTGCTGAGTGCACCGCCCGCCACAATGCCAGGATTGCAGGATGCACCCGCCACTGTGGCGGGAGCATCCTAATTGCCCCCACGGGACCCCCGCCCTTATGGTGGGCGGTCCCTTTTAACATGAGGATGGCGGGCGGACAAAGTCCGACCGCCATCCTTAAAATGCCCCTAGTGTACAAAGTCAAATATCTATCAGAATCAGTCTAAAAGAAATTGCGTTGATCAGGCAAAAAGAGGCATTTTCCTACACTAACCCCCAACAAAATTCAGGTACCTGTAAATTAATTGTAAAAATATTTCTAAATATATCAGGCCATTAGTAAAGGACAAATGTAGCACTTTTTTTATTTTTCATTGTGAATTGGCTACGCTCAAATGCTAAATATTAGCTGAGTTTCAACGCATTATATATGTGTTGGTGCCCTATATAGTTTTATCAGAAAAACTGCATGGCTGTGCAAATTTTGTGGCAAAGTAAATGGAAAATGTGTGGTCTGTAAATGACTGTGTGCTATCACACCATGCTTTAGTAATATATCAGCAAGGATAGGATAGGATAAAAAGTTTATAAAGCGCTCGAATGCCGTGGCGTCTTGGCGCTGGTGTGTATGAATGAACATCCAGAAACCATATCTTATGTCAGCCTAAATTGCAAAACGCAGCGTCTTCAGGTTCTTACTAAACAGCTTCCTGTCAGGTTGGAGTCTCATATTTAGGGGTAGTCTATTCCACAATTGCACTGCCCCATTTGATAATGTCCTACCTCCCCATCTAGCCCATTTGACCATGGACTTTTTAAGTAGACCTAAATTAGTAGATCTCAGATAACGTGGGGGCACACAGGGCGTGAATAATTTAGAAACTTCATCAGCGCCCCCTCCATAAAGAGCCTTATGAACCAGGCACAGCGCCTTAAAGTCAACACGCTGCTGTACTGGAAGCCAGTGTAGTTATTTGATGCCAGCTGAGGTTGAGCAACCCCTTGGGATATTCAGAAGCAACCTTGCTGCTGCATTCTGAAGGGACTGGAGCTTTCCCATCTGCGTTTTATCTATGCCCATAAACAGGGCATTGCAGTGATCTAGTTTGGATAGGAAAAGGCTCACCATCACCGGCTGAAAAGTTAACTTATCATCAAAGATGACCCCCAGGTTCCTAACCTTCGAGACGGGAACCGGACATCTCCCGGCCTCAACTGGCCACCATGAGTCATTCCATACGGGGGATCCCCCTCCAAATTCGATCACCTCCGTTTTGTCTGTATTGATCTTCAGAAAATTGTGGTTCATCCAGATAATGATCTCAGATAGACATACGTGGAATTTAGCAGCTGTGACCTCAGGCTGCTCAGCAACACTGAGATCCACAACGCACCACAGGCTACATACCACACCTTTATCATTCTCCTGCCGAATGGGCAGGGCACATTTGCTAAACTTGTTATTTGTACAGTGCTTGGATTTTTCACAATTCCTATGGCTTCAGTGGTGTAACACTGGTGGCAGCACCCCCACTCTGAAAATTATTCTAGGACCACTGCATAAAATATGATATATAAAATGGCACCTTTAAAGCAGGCCGATAACTAAATTAAGACCTTGAGGACTGAGTGCTCCATGTTAGAAAAACATGTGCTTTTAAAGAATCAAACTGCTCTTTAAATAACGAAGCCATTGCATTCTATAATCCAAAATAAGTGTCAGTAAACAAGAGCGTTCGTCAACACTATTAATAACATGGTTTTCACTGTGTATTTCGTCATTTTGATACATGATTTATGGCTCGCTGCCAACTTGTTTGTTCAGAATGTCTGGGTTATTCCACTGAGACTAAGGGAGAAAGCCCACGCAACGTGCGTCTCTGAATTATTTGCTAGAGAAAAAGTGAATTCCCACAGGACAGATAGATGGTGGTCATTTCCAGGAAGGGAATATTGTGCACACAAATATTTCCATGCAGAAAAAGGGATGAAATAAGCCCGACTGGAGTTTTGAAGTCTTGTGCAGAAGGAGGCTGTAAACCGCCATCTCCATTATAAAGAGACAGTTCTGAAAGAAATTCCTTAGAAGCGTGTCATCCATCAAGCAGCATTCTTCAGAGGCACATTTCAAATGCAGGATGGCCCAGATTCAAGCTGGGTAAATAGTACTTTAAAATACATTTAGGAGCCCAGAGATCCGTTGGCTTCCAAATTCGTTCTGTCACCTCGGAGTTCAAAATATTTTACACCAACAGGCTTGATTTGCCCCAGGGAAGCGGCATTGAGAAATGCAAGCCTTTCCCAAATTAAATGCAGCATAAAAGCCTGCTTTCAATGTAATCCCTACAGCAACTTAAATGAGTCAACCAGGCCCGATGCTGCTACTGCAGTGTAATTAAAGTTCGCACTATGGAGTTCCACTTGATGTTCAGTTCATACAAGATTGTTACCTCGAGTCAAAATAAAAATAAGAGTGAATGTGAAGAAAATGAATGAATGGTAAAGACGATGGTTAAATCTGCGAATCCATAAACCTTGATTAGCTGCAGCTTGTGAATAACCCGGTGGGGAGGTGTATTGTCCAAAACCCGCGATATCGGCATTCCGCTCCTACTATATTAGCGCCCTTGGTAAAGCACCCATTTTAATACAAAAGTCCTGAATTGACTGTGCCAGGTGTCCTGAGCTACGCAGTTTTTATTGTCTTTGAGGATGACTTTTTTTTATATATTTTTTTTTTTGCCTGCGTCTAAATGGCCTCTATACAAACGGGGCCCGAAGAAGAAAGTCTGGAACTTTCGAGAGAGACCCATGGTGCATGGTAGGACCCAATCTGGTCTCCACCATTTCATCTCAAGTCACAAATCACTCTTTGAGCCATTATCTGATGTCCTGGCTGGTAGCAGTATTTTTTTACGTAGTGTTGCCATTCAGTCGTTGCACCGAGAAGCGATACGTTTTGGCACATCGGGTGAATTGCATAGAGTGACTTTGTAAGAAACCACTTGTGTGTAGTAATTATTCAGCAAATGGCAACATTTGCACACATTTGTAAATCTTACTCAAAATGCAAATCAAATCAAATTGACTTTATTTCGGATATATTGCAATCCATAAAAGTACACACGTTATACAATTCATGTTATACAATTCATGTTAAAAACTTCACAATAATCACAAAGTCAATCTAGATTACATATAACACAAATATTTCTTAAGAGTGCGTAGACAAAATCAGTACAGGAAAAACTGCAAATAGAGTCCACAAACAGAAAAGTGCAATAGTGCTTTGGGCTGCAGTAAACACACAATTACTCATCCAAACATTTTCTAAGTCTCATGGTTAATTTTAAAAATTCTAGCACCTGGAGGACACTATCAGAGTGCAGCAGCTGTAAGTACATAAGGGCGGGTCTGATTTGATTAAAATTTAATTTCTTTAAAAGAGTAACCAGATACCGCCTACGGGGATATTCATAAAATGTACATAAAAATATAAAATGCAGCATATCCTGTGGAGACTTCCCGTCGCAGCCACAGGGAGCTGCAGGTTTCTTAAAAATGTCCGACTTAGGTCTAATTAAAAGATGATGAAAGATGTTAAACCTGAACCGAGTCAGCAAAAATTTGTCATGGGAGGTGAAGGAGCATGTTAGATACATTTCCATAGAATCACAAGTTCTCAACATGATATACTTTCTAACATTAGGTTTCAAGAGCTCAACTTCATCTCTTAGAGCATTACAATTCAAGAAAAAAGCTCTCTTGATTGCTGCAACATCACCCTTAACTATATCCCTCGGGTTATCAAACAGGTTCAGGCGGCCGAGCTTCAAAAATTGGGACTTCAAATATTTAAGTCAGGGTACACACATTGCATGATCAAGTGATACAAGATCTTCCACTATCTGGTGGGTTAAGGGAATTTCATCACTTAACCATAATTTTACCCAGCACAACAGTGGTTTCAATCCAACAATGTCGGATAAATGCAGACATCCAAGTTCTTCATGAACAACTAAATTCGGTGTACTACCAGGGACACCCAACAGACGTTTTAAAAAATTATTTTCAACTATTTGTAGTTGTTCGCCATTTATGTAGCCCCATATCTCACTTCCGTATACTGCAGTGGCTATGGATTTAGCGTTGTATAATTTCATCATAGCCACATTTGGCTTTTTCCCCAATTTAGAGGCAAAATTGAAGATGGAGGCATTTACCCTAGTCATTTCCCCCTTCTTCTTGGCCAAATGTGGAGCCCAACAAAGCTTCGTATCGAATAAAACACCCAAGTATGAGAACGTCTGGGTGATGGGGATCAGAACATCATTCAATTTAAAATTGAACTTCTTTTTAGGTTGACGGCCAACATGCATGATAAAAGATTTTGAATTGTTGACCATAAGGTCCCTATCAGACATAAAATTATTAAAAGCATTCAAAAGTGCCTGGAGACCTAATTCTGTTCGTGAAATTAAAACCGCGTCGTCGGCATATAAAAGTAAAGGATGACTTTTTTTTATATATATACATATTTTTGCCTGCGTCTAAATGGCCTCTATACAAACGGGGCCCGAAGAAGTAAGTCTGGAACTTTCGAGAGAGACCCATGGTGCATGGTAGGACCCAATCTGGTCTCCACCATTTCATCTCAAGTCACAAATCACTCTTTGAGCCATTATCTGATGTCCTGGCTGGTAGCAGTATTTTTTTACGTAGTGTTGCCATTCAGTCGTTGCACCGAGAAGCGATACGTTTTGGCACATCGGGTGAATTGCATAGAGTGACTTTGTAAGAAACCACTTGTGTGTAGTAATTATTCAGCAAATGGCAACATTTGCACACATTTGTAAATCTTACTCAAAATGCATTTGCAATAATGATGGCGAAACACAGCTCTGCTGATGCACCTGACGCGGATTCTGCTGCACACCTTGTTCTGCATTTATTGGACCAATACTCAAATCATTCAATGCATCTCCGTCCTAACATGCAGCACTGCTCTGCCAACAGTAGCTCCTCACATTAGGAAAGCACCTCAATACTAACCTACATCACCCTTATTCTACCAGTACCTTAAACAGACAATACACTCAATGTTGACCTGTGACATCCATTGCTAGTCTAATACTGGTATTAACACACAGTGGACCTCAGCATCGACTCCATTCTGTATATATGCCTACCCTTCCGATACAGGTGGGAGACTATCGATTTCAAGGCTTTTCCTCCACCTCCCGATTCCGGTCTACAAAAGCCAGATTCCTCGGCAGGCTTCTGCTGACAGGGATTGGTTTTGTGTGGGTTGGAGTATGCATTGCCAGTAGCGTTGTCTTGCAGGCAGTGAACAGTTTTGTCACACACTCTCTGTCCGCCATAGCCTTTTCTCTGTGCTCCTGACGGGTAAGGAAAACAAACTGGTATTTTCATTTAGTCCCAGTACATGACAATAGACCAGTTTCAGGCCTCAATACAAGTCAATGGGAGAAATACATTCTCCCGATTATTTTTTTTAAATCTCCCATTCTACTTTCCTAAGATGTTGGCATGTATGATTGTCAGTTCTGAGACAGAGTGTCTGCTCCATCAATGCCCCTCAGTTATGACCTCCTGCACCCCTCAACAGTTCAGTGCCGTTACATACAAAGAACTTTGTTGGAGCACCTTAATCCGGACCTTTGGCACCCACTGATGACCCAGTATTTTGTCTCACACAAAGCTCCTTTGATGGATTGCAATACTGGTTTTCAGCATCATCTACTCTGTCAGCGCAGGAACCCATTCCCGTTCAACAAATTCACCTCAGTCTTGTCCTGTGGTACCTTCTGCTTTATGATGCAAATTATAAATATATTTAATTTGATGCTTTGTGTAACTATTGCTGATGTATGCATTTATATGGACTTTAAAGTCTAATAAAACTATAAAGAATATTATTAAAAAAAAAAAATTACAAGATTATGGCCAAGATTAGCTATTACTATCTGCACCATTCATCGATGGCTTAGTTCCTATGAGCAGAAAGGGAGCGATAGTCTCTGAAAAGGGGTCGTCTCGGGTACATCATTCCCAGTGGTGGAACTGACTCCACTTGTGAAGGCCCTGTTCACGTTTGGAATCCCCCCCAGGAAGGCTCACCATAGACCATGGCTAATGTAGTCAGTAGCTAGAGCCCGATCTTTCAAGTATGTATTTTCAGTATATTCATTGCATTGACCGAATAAATATTAAGGTCCCTAGCAAACAAATTTTAAAAAGAACATACTTATAAAAAGTAGCCAACAAGCTCATATACATTTAATTTTCAGCCCAAACATACAAATAAGTAAAGTCTTCTTTAACATTCTTTTCTTTCCTGCAGAACCATAGGTTTGCAAATGAGGCAAAATGTCTCACAAGGTCTCCAACTAGAAAATCTTCCCGGGGACCCGTTCTGATTCTATGAGCATGAACTATGTTTTGAGTTCAGTGTAGGTCAGTGGTCCTTAACCTGTGGACCAGGTACCAGTATAGTGTAGAGCAAGGGGCACTTTATCCCTTATATAATCCTTCCTGGTGTCAATGAAATTGCGGAAATCCAAAAGTCACCAACATTTGGAAATCTCAATTGTATTGACATGCCAGCTTCTTCAGAAGGGAAACTCTGATCCAGTGTGCATGGCTAGCATGTAGATGTTAAATCAGATGGGGTGCTTATCCTGATTGAAAACCTTTTAAGTTCTGCTTTTCAGGTGACAATTAGTCCACCATTTCCAACTTTATCCTAATCCGCGCATGTGTGCAATTGTGTCAATAATGCTAGTAAATTATCATATATATACCAACTGGCCCAACTATCCCCATTAACTGTTACACTCTGTTTTATGCAAAGGTCTATAAGCACGAATATAGATTTCTCAAGTCATTGTTCAAGCAGTCTGGTCAGGTTTGCCGTGGTATTATGGATCATAGATGGGCTGCTTTGAATTGATAGAATCAAATGCAAATGTTTAATGCACTTGATCAGCTGAGCTAAAAACATTTAGGTAAACACCTTGACAACAGGATACCAAAGCACGATTGGGAGCTAGTTACCCAAAATCTGTCTGTAATATTTTATCCCAGGGTGAAACAAAACTCTTCTTTCACAAGGGTTAGAATAAGCCCATCCTGGCAATATGAATAAATGGTGGTGTTAGAAGAATTGTCAAATATTTTGGCACAGCTTGTAATTCTGCAGCGAGGATGCCATTGGGTCCACTGAATCCATACTGTAGGAATTTACGCATTATATTGGGAAACTACAGAGACCCACATACTGATAGAACGACTCTGATGACATACCTAATAGATGCTCTAACACAGATACTCGAAATATAGACCGGAGGGGCACCAGAAACAAACCAGTAGGAAGACACAGACTCAGAGTGAGATTCAGTCCCTCAGTCAGCACAATACACACACTCACAGGATGATGGAAAACACAAACATTCACAGTCGGAGTTAAAGATTAAAAAAATGGGGAGATGCACAGGAAAAGGGTGACGCACACACTAATGTGGAGAAGACGTTGGGCATTAATACACACGCACTGAAGCATACATGAGGAAGCATACGAGATTTAAAGACTCACAAACAAAGGGAGAAGACAAACTCAAGAAGGCAGCCAGACAAGGAGTACGTTTCTACCTAAAATCAGAGTCGCTCTGGTTATTATTGGTAGACGGAAGTGTTGATGTTTTACCAGTGTTAGAGGGTGTAATGTTTCGAACTTTTAGTAACACTTATAAGATGATAACTCTCAAAACAGATCTAGATTGAAGGCAGTTAAAAAAAATCACGGTTCTTTTAGAAGAGGAAGCTGTCTTTTTTTCACATCTATGATCCAACCTACAATTTGCGCACAGTAACCTGTATTTTCACTGCACTTCGTCATTTCCGCTCTAAGGTATTCAAAATATTTAGGTTTGATTGTGCAGGTCTTGTGTATGGCGCGGAATGATATTTTCAATGATCAAATACTATATCATTTCCATTTTACTTAGTCTCTTCCAGCTTCATCCCAATGTGTACATCACACGTTCCAATTCCTTTGGGAGAAACGTTCACACAATTGTGGTTCTGGCCCACCTTTGAAAACGCTACACTACGCTGCCTCTTGCTTGGCCAGACTGAGGTTTGCCAACTAGAGACGAGATGGAAGCGATAAGCTAATGAAGGCTACTATGTTAATGGTGTGGTGTGCACTGCCAGATACCAGTGCTGGCCAATGAAAGAATACGTGGGGTAAATTAATGGCTCTGAAACTCTTTGTATAGCATCCAACTCCAGCTACTAAAAATCTCTGCTCTGTGATTCCAGTTTAGCAAACCATATTGTTCTCCAAGCCGCAACCTGCAAGATGAGCGTTGGCATATCTGCTCCGTTTAATTTCTTCAAGACTGGAGATTCCACCGGATTACCCTGAACCTCAACATATATGCTCTGATTGTACTTTCTTGTATTTCATAGACAGTTAAGGCTCTAGGGCAATTTTGGTTCTTAACTATCATTAGTTTTCAAATGATTTTCAAAGCAAAAATAATGTGATGTACAGTAAGGGATTGGAGTATGTGGCGATGAATGCACCACCGCACTTCACACTGCATCCTTGGTCTCAACGACACCGTCTGGACAATCATCCCTGAGCGGTTGCTTGCACCGCGTCCTGTGGACACTACACTCCGCACCTCCTCCTCTAACCTGCCTGGATGTCACCGACACCGTCACTGCCCGAACCGAACATTGATGGGCTCCGTCGCCTGCAGCGCAACCTGCCAGCACCACATTGAGCACTGCCTCACCCTGCATCGTAAGCCTTGGTCTCACTAACACCAACTGGACGATCATCACAGAGCTGCTGCCTGCAATGCGTCATGAGGGTACTTCACCCTGCACCGCTTCCATTCTTGCAACGCACCCGTGACGGTTGCCCCTGACCAACTCGCACCATGTGGGCTGCAACAAGAAAGGTACTCTTTACGAGTCTGTCAATGCTTTAGCTGGCCCATACTGACACAGTTGGTTGGAACTGTTGACCGCTGTAGCCCTGGATGGAGCTACAGACTCCGAAGAACTGTGTTTTTCAGCTATTTCTGAAATTTAAAGGTTATCTTGCAGAGTAACTATTTTTACAGTATTGGATGTTGGATTTTTGTCGTATATGGTCTTGATTAGTTTAGATAAAGATTTGCTTAGTTTTCTAAACTGGTGTGGTGTCCACTTGGAGCTTTTTCATTGTGTTACTGTATGCATGTACAAATGCTTTCCAAATTGCCTCTGAGATAAGCCTGTGCACTTGTGCCAAGCTATCAAGGGAGTGAACAGGGATTATTTTAGAAGTGTATCTCCCTTACCCCGACTAGGAAGAAGGGTCCCTACTTGGACAAAGTTGCAAACCATTGCAAACTAGATACCCCCATTTCTAACGGTTACACACTAAACACCCCACTGTCCATTTGATTCTTCCCCTTCAAGTTTAGAAAACAAAGGAAGTTTCACTTGAAGATGCTCACAATTCTAGTTGGCTGAGGACTTGTATTCTTCAGGAAGCAGACCTAATTGGGCACTGGCAGTGAGTGCACTATGTTTCTCATTAGTTCTGACCCTCTGAAGTCAGCCAGGACTTTATTTAATTTTCATCATCTAAGTAACTGTCATGAACAGGTCTCAGCCATGCATTTTTACTCAATGCTAAGACTTAAGGGCCAGACAGCAAAGCTGAACATGCTGTTGCCTTGCCTAAAAGTCAAGGAGTCAGATGCTGTAGAAAAAGGTTGCAGCTGCTCTCCGCACAATGAGGCCTTCGGCCTTCCTTGCAGACACCAACAGAGGATAACAACTAAAGAACCTGGTATGAGTCACAAGTATATGTCCACTAGCTGAAGTTGACTGTCCCTTAAGAATCAATCCTCGTATCAGGGTCTGGAAACACCAGAAACTGCACCTGTTCATGTAGCTGGAATGCCTCCCAGGACCAGCCTCTGTAATTATGCCCTACGATCAAGTAGTGTGCACCTGATACCCATTGGTGGAATGGGAATTTGATCTTGAGACATCACTGAATTCCTTTTGAACCTCCTTTCATACTCCCTTCCAATGTTTGAACCCAAAAGGAATAAAAAGGTGTTATCTTGCAGCGAAGATCACAGGGCTCTCTAGTTATGCAAAACAAGTGACCATTTGAGCAATCTCACTTTGACGGATTGCAGTTCCCAAAGTTATCTTAGCATCACCCAACTCTAAACTACGGTGCCTTCCTTTTCCTGATTGAAGTCCCTGGTTCCCAGTGTGCTCCCTATACTAAACATCTTCACCATATGTTGACCATGATCGGTCATTTCACAGAAATTGATCCCTGAAATTTCTTTACACCATTTGGTGTCAACTATGAAGTACTATAGCCGTTCCAGACACACTAAATTACTATTGGTGCAGGCTTAAATCATGATAGGTCAACTAAAAGATTATTTTTTCTCTTAATTAAGAACAATTCATAAATACATGAATGCATTCACATCATTTATATAGGCCATAGCAAAGGTCACATATAAGGTATGCCCGCACACACTGATATTAGCCTAACTAGCTTAAATTCTCGTTACTGGCCCTCATGTTTTAAAGAAACGCTTCTTTCCATCGGTTTTTCTAACATTTTGGACAACCAGTTTAAGTTCATAAAAGTGCCACAGTCGGTACCACCATTTATTGATAGTTGGTGGTACAGGTTACATCTAATCTTCAGCTATACAAAGTCGGACAATGGTTACAACGTTCAATATAAATGGAGTATTCACCTTCAATTATAGCTCCAACAACTCGCAGCAAAATACTCTTAACAGATATCACTGCATCTTACTTAATGCGGTTAGATACAGCTTGTGCCTTCTCTGGTAAAAAAAACAACTACTTTATTGCAGATAACAAACATATGCAGATAATGTGCTCTACCCAAGGGACATTTTGAATTTGCTCTGTAGTTCCATCTATACTTCTGTGATTTATAGTATAATCTATTCAGGATTCAAATAGTTATCATAATGGCTATACAAGATGAGTTATGAATATCTATGCTATTTTGTACATCTTGTACCTATATATCAGTGTCTAATTTTTTTGATCTATCTCCTTGCTATCCGATTCAGGTCTTCATCTAGGGTATGCAAGAGTATCGTATAAACACCTCTAATTGTAACAAGTTTCTGCAAGAAAAGCCTGTTCTATTCGATCTTATCTAACCCTATTTTAGCCATACCCATCTTAGCAAAAAATCTCTAATTTGCAGGTATTTGAAGAAATGCAGTCTACAGATCATGAACTCCTCTTGTAGATTGTCAAAAGTAGCAATCCTATCCTCCCCTCCTCCCAAAAAAGAGTGGATCTATGTTCTTCAATCCAATAGATGCCCACTTATTAGAAAAAGTTGCCGTAAAAATTTGTGGCATTAAAGACTGACCCCCATCCACCCACCCACCCTCCAAAGCTGAGTAGATTTATTAATAGCTGTATCCTCAAGGAAGCGGTAGCATGCTCTCCAAGTTTAGCTTACATCTTTTATCACCTTAAATCAAACAGTTTGAAATAATTTAGATGGAAATATTTCAATAGGTACCCAATAGCATCCGGTAAAAGTATCATGTATCATCTGAAACATTGCAAGATGAAAATACTTCTGTTAATAAGCAGAACACTCTTGAGCTATAATAGCGTAATAATAAAACTTGGTCGGGTAGGGTTCAGCTACACTATGTACAGGAGTCTAATCGGTCATATTGCCCTCCTGGGTTTTCTATATTCACATATTTAGTTAGATTTAACAAATTCTAATTTACAAAAAAAAAGCACAATTGGGGCATCAAAAATTATATTGACCTAAAAAGGTATTGTAACATAGGTGGAACATTCATTTTAATTATGTTAAGATGACACTTATGAAATAGGTAGCCTATGCCAATTTATCATAAGTCTATACTTTTCTAAGCAATTCTATATAATTTAGGAGAAAAGGCATTCAACATCACGAACATAGTTTAACCCCTAAGCACACACCTTTCTTGACTACCCTTTTGTAGCCTCTCCTGAATAGTCGCCAGTAGTCAGTCTTTTTTTCAATATTGAGTTTGCGTACAGCCTCCTCCCCAAACAGGTCTGCCTCTTCAATAGCTTTAGTTCCCTTTTTCAATTTTTTATACTAGGAAGCTGTATGATCAGCATACTCTGAAACCTTCAAATCCATTCCGATAAATATAATGGATTCTATATTTGTATTACATAATAAAGCATGCTGATCAGGTTTCAGATATAATACAAATAACATTGGCAAAATGAGGTAGCCTTGTCTAATCTCTCACTTTATAGATATGTTTGGGGGGGGTCTTACCCATCATGATGACTCAGACACACAGGTTTGATTATAGTCCTTGCGTTAGGGCCATTTTTATACCTAATCCCTATCTGTGTCCTTGGCTGGCCGTTGTGGAGACCAGGCATTTCTGGGCCACTGGGGGCCGGTTTTGGTACAGGGCCGTTTTTGCAGCATAGCTGCAAAATCGGCTGTGTAACAAAATCGTCCGAAAACCGGCCCTGGCAAAGAGCTCTGTTGCCCCCCAAACCCAAGGGGGGGGGGGGGGGGATTCGGCCGAGCACTTTGCCAGGGCCGGTTTTGGTTCCCAATCCGGCCCGGTTTCCATAGAAATCGCCAAGAGGCACTATTAAAAGCCATTTCAGTTTCCAGCATTATACCCATGGGTGCCCCAGCCACAAACATGAAAACTAAACAGGCTACATCCTGCTCGTGTCATATAACCGCACTATTGCAATAATACACGCATGAACTTCTACGACTAACGGTTGAGGGTATTTTGAAGAGCTAAGCTCCAGAATGGATATCTAAGGAGTGAGATATGATGTCCTCATTCTGACATTCTAACTCTAAAGGTTTCAGCTGGAGTGGGCAGACCAAACCATTTAAAGGAATGGTATCATGGAACCCTGAAGAAGTTGCTACATGTATAAAGATGGCAACTTCTGTTTGTTATGCCCGAGACTTGAACAGTTGAGTATATTTCCATTACTGGATGAATATATAACTACCTGTGGACAAGATATTTTGGCTAGGCCTGGGCGAAGCACTACGCTATGCTCGCGTAGTATGCGCAACTTTGCACTACGCAAGCTGCCCGTAGCAGTGTGAACACGCGTAGCGTAGTGCAGCGGTCATTTTTTGCTTGCTCGCGGTCCTCAACGTCAAGTTGGCGACCGCGAGCAAGCAAAATGACATCCTGGCGAGACTTTTTCCCCGTTCAAGATCAGCAAATTATTGATAGCGCATATTATTTCACCAATGGGATATCTTGATCAAACAAATATATGCAAAAACAACAGTTGATGGACAGAATGCATAACAATGTCATACATTCACCCCAGTACAGAGCTCTGGGCCTCTTGACTGGGGGTGAATGTTTTGATTTGTTCTGCATTCTGTCCATCAATTGCGTCTTTTGCTTTCTTGCCCTAAGTGCGCCAGGTATGTCCAGACATGGGTCCTGGGCTCACGGTGCCACTGGAAACAAGATATCCTGCCTGAAGAGGGGAGAAACCCCGAAACCGGTCCTAGGATGCTTGTTTCCGGTCCAGGTAGGACCTGGCTTAGCAGTTCGGGCTGGACTGTTCCCATGAAGCACAGGGTCAAGACTCCTTTGCAAATGGCCAGGTCTAAACTGGGGTGGAATGGTGAGCAAAAGAATGATGGATTTAACCCAGATCTCTTGACTGGGGGTGAATGTTTTAATTTGTTCTGCATTCCGTCCATCAATTGTGTGTTTTTTGCAAACATATATATATATAGCACTTATTTCTGAGGTTGGCAAATTAGCCTTTTCTATATATTCATTCAGCACGATGGATTCAATATTTACTACTTCAGCATACACATTTAGGTTACGTCAATAAAATTGCATTATTATTATAATATGCCTCTAATCAGATTCCATTCTACATCTTGTGCACTGGGTATGGCAGTTGCAGAATACCTTTCTCTAGTTTTTAATTCAATAAATCGTCCCGACGTACTCAATATCTTGCTTTTTCTGTAATAGATATGAAGCAGCTGTTTTCTCTCTTATGTGATGATATGGCTGATCGAAGAAAAAAAGCAACTGCATATATATATATCACTATCTAGTTTTGCCACCTAAACTGCATAGCTTTTACATGTATAAGCACCCACTTTTTCAGATTCTCATAGTAGTTTACTATATTGTTTATTATTACGTCTTATTTTGTTGCATATAGCTGTATAATAGTATCAACCCTTGTATAAGCTTTGAGTGTATCCCATACCACCTCATACTGAGCTGCTAGCCCATCAATTCTAATGAACTCAAGAGTTCCTCTAGTGAGTGTTGCATTTTGTATAAACCAAGAATGGCGATAAGATAATATTACTGGGCAGGTTTCCACTTCAATTTCTGCTATTTTATTATAAGACGCAGGTCCCAAACCGATTCGAGAACATGATATATGATCTGGTGAGTAGAAAGTGAAATCCCGATTCTTCCTTTCTTTTCGTTTCAAATGACTTAAGTTAGCCTATTTATAGCCTTTAACACTTTGATGACTCAATGTGTTGCATATGCATTAGAAGAATCATGATGATTCGTCATACAATAGAAATCATCATTTAAAAAAACTTCCTGTCCAATCCACAATTTCCATTGTTAAAAGCCCAAACATTCCTGAATCATCCTTATTTGGAACATAAGCAGCACAAATGATAATGAATTTTGTTTTGTACATACGTGTGGCTGCTCACCTCTGCTCACTGAACTCCTCTATCTGAGGTTGCCTTCATTATTTCTATACCATAATTATTCCCCCCTCCCAATATTGCGACCCCACAATGCAATCTCTGTTGCTTTGTATTGTTTAGAAGATTGAACCTATTGTTTGGCAAATGCAAACGACCTTAAATATGGCAGACTCTTGAATAAAAACTTGAGCACAAAGGTCCTGAAAAGATGATGCATTTTCCATCTACGTTTAGTAGTAGCTTTTCCAAGTCTGATCTAACAAAGAACGTTTTCTCACCCACACTGACCAGGGAAGTCTGACAAGCTTTTGCTTACACTGCTCGTCTCAGTAAAAACCGCCAATATATACCAGAATGGGGAATGGTTAAGGACCAATCTTGAATGGTTTTCTGCTTGGAAAGCAATGTGTCTGTTGGATTTGTTATTCAGAGTCCACATCCATATGTAGAAAAGCCTTTTGAAATAAGTTCGCAACAAAGCTGTGTAATTCAGATCCCTCTTGACCTTTCTTCATCTAACATTTGGTACTGGTTTTGTCGCTAAGTATTTGCCGAGTCTTCAATTTTCACTAAATGTCAGTTGTTCAGACTGATCGCCTAACAGCTCGCAAAGCTCAGTAGTCCATGTTTCGGTTTCAGCTGTTCTTTTTTCCAGCTCACTAAAACAAGACATTGCATCAATGATTCAGTCTGCAATCGCCTGCACGAGCTTTGTGTTTTTACGTTGTCAGCCTTAAACTCTGTGAACTGAGACTGAACCTCTGTTCTATGTACCATGTTGAGCTTCTATATCTCACTCGTTTGTCTCTACTTGGATTTAATGTATGATTGGTTGTCCTCGCTTGATTTTTAGCACCTTCTTAGTAGGGGCCAAACATACCATGCACAAGTGAAACTGCCAGAGGTGTCTCAAATATTTTCAGTGAAATATTGCTTTTATGATTCTCCACCCCTTCAGTCTAGTCAACATGACCATGTACTGCCAGTGTGGTACCTATCCATACTAATATTATAAAGAGAGAGCCCAAACCTTTGAGGCGGGTAATCTCAGTAACCACAGGACCAATCACAACACCCAATACTGCGTTGGAAAGGGCAGTTGCAGCAGAAGGACATAGGCTATGCAGACTGATAAAAAAATGTATTAAAAAATTGCAAAAAACTACATCATCCAGAAGGCCGAGGGCGAAAATAAAATCAAACAGGAAATGATGTAATAATGTGACTCACTATATTGAGACTGAGCGCCTGGAGCCAAATTGATCGTGAACAAGGGATATGCTATCCCGAAACGCGTAGATGTGTGCCTGCCTGCTTGAGAAACTCCATGCTGTGAGGATTAAATAAAAAAGCACATAAGTGAAGACAAACGCGAGTTCGTCCCGTTTTTCTCCCAGCTGGTTGGTTGTGGATTTAAATGCGGCGTGGTTCTGCCGCGAGGATTTACGAACCGGTGAGAGAGCGCTTCAAATTCTGACGGAAAGGAACCAAGGGGTATGGGTATGGGTATATATATATATATATATATATATATATATATATATATATATATATATATATATATATATATATATATATATATATATATATCCATACTAATATAATAAAGAGAGAGCCCAAAACTTTGAGGCGGGTAATCTCAGTAACCACAGCACCAATACTGCGTTGGAAAGGGCAGTTGCAGCAGAAGGACATAGGCTATGCAGACGGCCACCATATACATTTAAAAGATAAAAGAACCGTGCCAGCAAAGTAGTCCCTTGTGGGCGTGTCTGCGTTCTGCTGTGGGCGTGTGCTGGGGGCGTGACAAACGCTGGGGGCGTGTGGTACTTTCCGCCCTCATGCCATGTGAGTCGTAATTGCGCCGCATCAAGGGGCACCCTGGGGGCATGACACGCTGGGGCCATGACAAACGCTGTGGGTTTGTGTCCGCGCTGTGGGCGTGTGTCCGCCCTTCATGCCATGTGAAGCGCCAATTACGCAATTGCGCCGCATCAAGGGGCACGCTGGGGGCGTGTGCTTCATTCCGCACTTCATGCCATCTGGGTCGTACATTAATCAGATCATCTGCTGTGGCCGTGTGCTGGGAGGCGTCACACAGGCGTTCATCTCGAAGCGTGGTAAGTAACCATTCGCAAGACTCCCTTGGGGAACTGCCCGTTGTCTCACACATACTGGGGGTGCCGAATGCAGTGTGTGCCTTGCCCTGGGTGCGTCTGAAAGGGCCGAACGCAGTGTGTGGCTTGGCCTGGGTGCGTCTAAAAAGCACTCGGGCCGAAGAGCGTCGGTGTGGGTCATAAAGAAATTAGAACAGCGGGAAACAATCATTCAAGACTCACAGAATTCTAATTGTTAGACGGTCGCCGCTGGCCCTCAAGCGGGGGCACAAGCGGCTGAGCGTGTCTGCGGGGACAATTACTGCAGCCTCTCATGCGCGCAGTTACTGAACTATGACATTAAAGCAAATTACACGCGCCTGCTAACATCAGCCAGGGCTGTAGCGGGCTCAGGCGGCGGATCCCTACACTAATTACATGCGCCTGCTAACATGAACCAGGGCTGCAGCTGGGCCTCAAGCGGGGGAACACGCGAATGACCGTATCTGAATACACACATTACACACATTCTATTTCATACCGGACAACGTCGGGACGGGCTGCTAGTTGCTTTTATATAGGTGTAATATATACACACCGTGATCAAGGTGTCTGAGGCACTGAAACACGTTGGTTGTGCAATGACCCGTGTGGATTATAAATAAAAGAAAATTATTGTGCAAATTGCCCGTAAGTGCGCCTCCATTCTTCTTGGTGAGAGAAGGTTTTGAAGAATATTATACGGCTTGGCTCCGCTGTGGAGGCTCGCACCGCAAGAGAAGCGCCAGGGCTCCGGCGCCATTGAGCCACAAACGAAAGGATATCCGTACTTCATACCGTCCTTTGGAGTTTAGGACTTGGCTGTGGACACTTTGGATAATTTGGGCTCGCTGCCCAGTACGGACCGCTGTTGCAAGAGGAGGGGCCATAGCGGGGTGCGGCGGCTGCTTGCACCGTGAAGGAGATATATATATATATATATTCACTGAAAAAACCATAGGTTATACACCATATATAGTTAGGAATTAGCATTTAAAAAACCTTATTTTACTCACACAAAGCCATTGAAATTCCATATATAGTTAGTTGTACTAACTATATATCGCGCACCCGCAATCCACTGCTGATCATGTCACATATTACATCATTCATGACATGGTCAGTGACATCACTGATGACATCACTGATGACATCTCAAATGACATCACTGATGACATCACTGATGACATCTCAAATGACATCACTGATGACAACATCCAGTGACTGTATTTTTCTGTAAAGTTAAAATGTCTTACATATTTAAGAATGAGTGGATGTATAAGTGTCTGGATGAAGGATTTAGTAGGTGCATGACTGACTGTATGAATGAGTGATTAAATGTGTCTCACTGAGTGCATGGGTTAGTGACTAAACTGTCTTAATTTGTGCATCATTGTGTCTGTTGTTCTGAAAACTGCTGCATGTGTTGTTCAGTAGCTATATGAGTAACTATATGGGTTATTGATTGGTTGCCCAAGTATTTGTATGGGAGACTGAGTGTGTGTGTGGGTGGCTGGGAGGTGTATGACTGTGCATAGATGTGTGAGCAGTTGATTCACTAGATGTATGGGTTCAAAAGTGCATGTGGAAACAGCTGTATGGGCGGTTGACTGTGTGCATCAGTGTATTGGTGAGTGAATGGATATCTCAGTGCTACATGTCAAAGTAAGTACATATGTAAAACACAGTACATGTGAGAGTTGACATATATAAATAACTGTGCAAAAGAGCCAGTGAATGTGTGAGTGGCTGTATGGATCATTGTGAACTTGTATCAGGGATTGTATAAGAGAGTAAATATGTGTTAGTATATGTTTGAATAAGTAAGGTGTGTATAACTGTATAGTTGAGGAAATGGAGGTGTGATTGATTCTTTGCATGACTGACTAGGTGTGTGAGTAACTCCATGGATGAGTGACAGTCTGTGAGTGTCTGTTTACACTGAGTGTATCTAAGGTTATATTAGAGTCTGAAGAGCTTCATCGTATTATCACATGAATGATGTCATCAGTGATGTGATCAGTAATGTCAAATGAGATGTCATCAGTGATGTCATCAGTGATGTCATTTGAGATGTCATCAGTGATGTCATCAGTGATGTCACTGACCATGTCATGAATGATGTAATATGTGACATGATCAGCAGTGGATTGCGGGTGCGCGATATATAGTTAGTACAACTAACTATATATGGAATTTCAATGGTTTTGTGTGAGTAAAATAAGGTTTTTTAAATGCTAATTCCTAACTATATATGGTGTATAACCTATGGTTTTTTCAGTGAATTTTCAAGGTTTTGTAAATGCTAATTCCTAACTATATATGGTCTATAACCTATGGTTTTTTCAGTGAATTTCATTGGTTTTTTAAAAGCTAATATCTATAGCTGTAAAATGTATTCTTCTTTAAATCCAAAAATATATTTTATATGTTTATTAATAATTTTTTTTAAATATTTTTTTTGTTTCGCTCCCGGTCCGCGAACCGGAAAGCTTTCCGTTAGCTTAAATTGATGCCGCGACCCGGTCCGCGAACCGGTAAACGTTCCGTTTGCGCAACTGCCGCTTTAGAAATCAACATCGTGACGCGTCGCGAAAGCACGACGTATCGCGTTGCCGCGTAATGCGTCTTATGACGTACCGCGTTAGCGCACCCGGAAGTGCCCCGGGGCGCGGACCGAGGCGCGAAACGCAGCTCCCGGAAGCGATCCGCGGCGCGTCGCGAAAGCGCGACGTATCGCGTTGCCGCGTAATGCGTCTTATGACGTACCGCGTTAGCGCACCCGGAAGTGCCCCGGGGCGCGGACCGAGGCGCGAAGCGCAGCGATCCGGAAGCTATCCGGGGCGCGGACCGGAGCGCGTAACGTAAGCATAACAGGTCATGTGACTTGTTAATAACACTTTTCATTGGTTCATTTCACTTTTGGTTTCATAATCATGTAAGGCTAGGTCAGGTGACCTAAAAATAACACTTTTCATTGGTTGAGAACTATTGTTTTTCCCAAATGATGAAAACCCCTCCTTCTTTCCTCACTCTGACTTTCATCATTGTGAGAGGAAGACCTTTATTAATACTTCAGTAGTTTCTTCAGCTGGTGCACCCCCACCACCACCTCCACCTCCTCATGGGAAGAGAGGACCACCTCCCCAGGTCATGACCAACAAAGAGGAGGAAGAAGAAGAAATAGAGGAAGAGGAGAGAGAAGAACCACAGTTCTTGGAAGAGATGCCCCGGGTTTCCCATAGGAAAGCCAGTTTCATCTGGCAGTTTTATTCAATCCCTCCAGGGCAAAAGAAAGTGAATGCGAGGTATGTCACCTGCCTCATCTGCAAAGATAAATTATCAAGAGGGACTGATAAAAAGTATAGTTATGGGAACTATACCATGCATAGGCACATGACCAGGAGGCATCCACTCAATTACAGCCGGGCGGAAATACGGGATATGGAAGAAAATCCAACATCAACTCCTGTGGCCAGGTCAAGATCGTCAATATCATTGACACCAGCAGAGGCACGGGAAACTGTGCCAAACATTCAAGAGAATTTTGGCCACATGAAACATACTTGTATGCACTGTGGTGCGTTGATAGCATGTGGCAACATGAGTATCAATTCAATAAACCTAGCTTACAACAATCATAATTGCCCTAACCGCCCCCAGTAATTTTTTTTTTGCTCCTGTTGAGCCCTTTTCAATGCCTGTATTTTGTTGTTTCCCCCCCCAAAAAAACCAAAAAAAATATAAAACTGTTCAAAAAATACAAAAACAAAAAATGTTCAAAAAAAAAATATATATATATAAAACAACAAAAACATTAAAAAAAAGTTCTTTTCAGAACTACCTCCCCTTTCAAAAAAAATTGCTAGAATGTTTAGCACTCTGGCAAGCTCTATTTCTTTTGGTTCGCTTCCCGGTTAGCTTCCCGGTACGCGGACCGGGAGCTAACCAAAAAAAAAAAAAAAAAGAGTAAGTATAAGGAAAGTAAACAGAGAGTGATGTTAAAAGAAAGACAGCTATAGGGAGTAAAGAAGAGATACTGTTTAATAGATCTATTTACCGAAGAAAAGACGGAAGAGGGTATAATTGTGAAAAACAAAATAGATAAGGAAGTGAAAGAAAAAAAAAGAGAGTAGAACAATAACAAAGAAGAGTTTCTTGGAGAATGTGAGTGAATGTTCAAAATAAGATTAAAACATGGGGAATAACAGAGAGAAAAAATAGAAAACAGAAAACAAAAAATAACAGAAAAAGATTAATTGAAACAGCAAAGAAATGTAAGTAACATAGAGCCATATCATCAACATAGGCAATAAAAGTTTTGCAGCTTTTATCGTCAGAAATGTGTCGCTAAAGCCGCTTTTGCGGCAGAAAACTGCCGCTAAAACCACTTTTGCACCAGTTTTCTGCCAATAAAAACAGCAATAATTTTATTGGCTGTGTTCATAATATGCCCCTTAGTGTGCTTCAACTACACAGAGAAAGCATTATGAACAAGTAGTGATAGAGTGATCAGTCAAAGACACTAAGAGTAATAGAGACGGAGTGAGTGAACAAGAGTGAGGAACTACGAGAAGAGAGGGACTGAGAAAAAGAGTGGAAGGAGTTGAGTAAGTAGGTAATAGAGAAAGGAATGAGGGAAGTAGCAAAGGCAGGAAACTGAGGGTTAAAGAAATGAAGCAGTGGAACTAATAGAAGTTAAATGTGATAGAAATGTAACGAAAAGAGTACAAAACATTTACCTTATAATTGTCGTTAAATTACTCACTTTTAGTTTTTATACTTTCAATCTGTGAAAGAGAGAACAAACATTTGAAAAATATTAAAACATGTATTTAAAAATTACAAAAGACAAGGGAAAAGATTGAAGGACAAACAGTTTTTCAACAACTTTGACACTTACAGAAGCTTCTGCTTCTCCAGGCCCCCTACACAGTCCTAAAGATATACATTTTAAACTAACAGTATCTTGTTGAAGATGAAGTGAGGCCTATCTTAAAACATGGTGCATCTTTTGCATTGCTGTTGTCTCAGAAAAGTGTTGCAAGACACTAAAATTTTAAATGATTGCTTCAGGATGCCAATAAGATGTGTCCTATCCAGAGGTTTGTTCGAGGTGAGGCCTACTCAGGGTTGCAGATGAAATTTAGAGTTGTTGAAGAGTACAGAGAAGATAATACATTTGCAGGCCTACCAATGAAGTGAGTCATGTCCACTGCACTCTTGAACAAAGGCCAAACCTCCTCTGTTTCCCTGGACAGACCTAAACTTGATCTGCACAATGTGATTCGTAATGATAGGAAACACAGGTGATGTAATTGAAATACGTGCAATTTCTTTTGCTCATTTCACAATCACATCACTTGTGTTTCCTTTGCTTAGGTATCTCATTGTGCAGATGTAGTCCAGCATATGAAAGAGTACGCAGAAGTGCAGCACTGCATGCAACAACTTTGACACTTACAGAAGCCTCACCTTCTCCATGCCTCCTACACAGTTCTACATATACATCATAAATGCAAACAGTACAGAATTAATTATACATGTTAAATGGTTTATTTTTGCTGTTCTCAGAATGTATCAAAATTCACTAAAAACAGTGACTTGAAGGTATTCATCATATAACAGCGGGGAAAAAAAACCACAATCAAAATGATTGTGTTTAAAAAACCCATACAACATAAAAAATCAGAATTCAGAACTCCTTAAAGTTAACTTACTTTCCATGACGTCAAAGGATGTCCTATGAACAGCTTACACTCTGTTGTGCTGTTATTACTTTCAGCCCGCCACTTTCTGAAAGAAAACCTCCATCGTTTTTAAAAACATGTTACATGCAATAAATGACTTCTTGCTCTCTACCACAAGTTTCCACAAGGCCAAATCTTGTCAGAGCCATTTATAACTCTTGGATTTCTTGTAAGCCAATCCCGTCATTTGGCATTTCTGCAACTTTCAGAATTAAAATGTTGAAGATCATTTTCACAATCCTGGAATAGTAATATCTTCCCCTTCTTGCTCAGTCATGTTCTACATTTCCTATGACACTGATACTGCTTACTATGAAGCAGACTTACACTACCTCTATGACTACTACAATTATTTAATTCTCTACATCACTTTTAATCACAAAGCAATGTAAAACAGTAGACAGCATTGCAGACTTACATTCCCTCTACTCTATGTTTTGATTGGCTGCTTCAATTAGCTTATAAAAAGAAATAGTTTTTCTGAACTCATTCAAAGTGCACTTATTTCTCCATGACGTCCAGTCTTATGGTTAGAAGTTATGTCTCTGAACTACACTTATCCTCAAGGCCAAATCGTGTAGGAGCCATTAGAACTTCTTGAAATTCCACAGAGCACATCCCGAGATTCTTTCCCTAAAATTTTGGTTTTAAAAACACCAGGTAAGAGTTTTTAAGGTCATACGGCAATTTTTTTTTGAAAATTAAAACAGAATCATTGCAGAATGACCAGCCATTTCTAGACTTTAAATAAGCTGTGTAATGTCCTGATGTTATTGAAGGACCGTCATGATATATAATTGCTGCAGTTACAAAAGTCCTTCCTGATATTGACAACTGCGAAGCCACAACATTTTTAATTAAAGTTGTCAATTTTGTTCCATCAGGCCTACATCGTTGGAACATTAAAATGACATACTGGCCATATGTTCATATAAATAATGTGGACATCATTTCAGATTTACATTGGCTACACTCCATGTTGTGATCAGCTGCTTTTACTAGCTTATTAAAGGAGACTGATTTACTGTCTGGCAAAGTTAAATATATAAATCTTTCTGAGTCTACACTAGTAGTACTTGATACCATACAGTTCTCGCAGTCATGCTGCCATTGATAAGAAAGCCCAAACAGCTGATCTACATCTACACCTTCAGCATGCAATACATCAAGCATATACATTAAAAACTCCTGACAATCTTGCTGAATATTTTGAGAGAATTGTGTTTGGCCTGAACATCTGTCTAACAGATTTCGAATTTCAGACACACTTTCTATGTTTGTTCTATCAGTGCTACATTTCTCTAACACAGAATTTAACAAACTGCAAAATCTTTGATCAGAATTGACCACAATCTCTTCTTTTACATTTTCTAGAGAAAACAAAACATTAACCACTACATTAGCATAGCAGTTGACACCAGAACTGTTTTCAAATTGAAAACCAACAACATCTTCAACAGAATCCTTTTTGTTTCTGCTTATAATTTCAGGTTCATTGACTTTTCGTCTTTTTGCTACAACCTCCCCAGTATTGGTCACATTTCTTCGTTTCCGGCCTACCACACGTTTCTCAAACAAAGGATATTGAGGCAAATGTGGCGCATACTCTCTTCTTAACCTATTGTATTCCTTAACACAATCTAGATCCGCACAAATGCTTGTGACATCACACTCAATCAAGTACAATCCCGATAAAGTTCTAACTCGTGACAATGCCACATATGCCATACCCTCCTTGAACACAGAACTGCCAATATTCACCAATGCACTGTCTACACTTAAACCTTGCGATTTATGGATTGTCACCGCATATGCCAAGCAAACAGGAAACTGCTTACGGCGAACATATAAGTCTTTTACAAGCAAAAATCTAGCAGAACAACGACCAATTAGCTGTACTTCCTCAATGCCATCAAATTTATTTCTGTATTTTACAAAATCAACAACATTACCCATTGATCCATTTACCAGACCTCTTTCAACATGTAAATTCCTTCTTAAAATTATACGGCAGTTCAAGCACACATTCAGAGTCTTTTCAAAACCTGCAGTTTTAGATATACTCTTCTCTAATGAATCCAATTTTGTTTTCAGATTCTCAGACAAAATAATTGTTGATCCCATATGCTCTACTCTGTCAATAGCTTCCAGTTTCACAATCTCTTGCTTTTCTAAATGCAACATTTTGTTGTTGAATTTGGCACATTCTGCAAGAGTTGGCATCAAACATATTCCAGATTTCTTCTCAGTAATTTTCTGAAAAATATTCTCAGGCACAACATCTTGTTCTGGATATAAATTTGACAGTAATCGTGCATGTAAAGCTTCTTTCCCATGCTCGGTCACTTTTCCAATTCTAACATCTTGTAGAATAGTCTTGTAAACTTCATCCTTCGCCTGACGCATATTTTCATGCAGTTCAGCATAATTGAAGTTTAACCATATATTGACGTTGCCAATGCTGCCTAGGCACTTCCTGGTATCTTCATGCGTGAGCATTTTGAACACAGGTTGCCCTTTCACTGGTGTCAGCTGCAGAAGATCTCCGAAAACAATGATGTGTTTGCCACCAAATAACACATCATACTCTGTTTTGAGAACTTCTTGCATTCTCAAATGCACAAAGGCAAGCATGACATTGGAAACCATGCTTACTTCGTCAATGATAAGAAGTTTCATTTTCCTCAAGATTCTTGAAACTTCAAAACAAGCATCTCCAGATAGCTTGTGATATTGTAATTTGTTGTCATGCTCCACTGGCAGCATCAGTAAACGATGTAAAGTAATCCCTTTAATGTTATGTGCTGCCAGTCCAGTTGGAGCGGTGACAACACAAGACAGCGATGACTCTGTCCTTTCCTACAAATAGCATGAAATTGCTTTAATGAGGAAACTTTTTCCAGTTCCCGCTTCTCCACTCACGTACAGTCGGACAGGCTTCAACGACGTACATGAGCACTCTTTCTTGTCATGACTTAATCCATGATCAATTTGCATGGTAACTTCGTCATATATTTTCCTCTGCTCAACGTTGAGTTGTCTTTCCAACTCTTCTAAGTTAACCGCATCCTCCTGAGCATGTGCCATGGCTCTTTCCACTTCATTCATAGCAGTGGCAGCTTCATTTTCGATAACAGGTCCTCCTAGTGGATCCTGACTCAATGAAGCAGAACTCTGACTGTCCTGAGAACTGTCTTTGGCAATCTCGGCTGCAATCATTGCTTCCTGCTCAATTTCCGCATTCAACATTTGTACATATTTGGGAAAAAGCAGGACATTCTATGGTCTCCTTGGCAGCATTGAAAGAGTCTTCGTAACAGAGAAAATCTCCAAGCAGTTCCTCTTCTGCACGCCAAGGCTTGAAAAGTTGCAAAAGTGCTAAATAGAAAAACTCCTTTTTTTCAGGAGATTCGCCACTCAATTTTCGATGGTTTACCAAGTGGCATTTTCTTTGCTTGACCAGACATCCCTCACTTCCTATTACAGCATACACTCCTTTCTCAGTATCTTCTTTGATGTTCCTCTTGAATATGTAATTTTGAAGAACCTCATACAGACAAACATTCTCGAGGTGAATGCTTCGATTTGGATAATATGTATCCAACATGTTGGTCTTCAAAATGTCGGTACTGTTTGGCTCCTTTTCCGCCAAATACTCAATTTCCCGCACAGGTTTGAGAACTCGATTACGCGTTGCAGCAAGACCAAGACTCGCCCAAATGATACTCCTGGACTTGGCATAGAGACTTGCTGAAGACAACCGGTCAGAACATTTGTACGCTCCGATTTCTCGATGCGACAACATCTTCAGACTGAAACTGTACAACTTCTTGCTGAGGCTCTTTTCATGGGAAATGTCCTCCCACATATCCTTCAATTCTGTCTTCTCTTTTTTGGTGATGTAAGACGTCACATACCGAGCCACAGCCATACAGTTATCAGCCACAAACTGTATATCCATGTTAGCATTCCACATGGACAAAATCACCGGGTTGTAGTCGTTGATGTACTTGGACTCTTCGTTCCTCTTCAAATTGTATGTGTTTTTAGGTGATTTCTTCATCACATTATGTCGCAGCGAAGACATCAAACTGTTTACTCTTCCTTTAGAAATCACCGGTCGTGGAAAGCCGAAACGACATTTGGTGTAGAACTTGTCCTTGTTTCGGAATTTACGACGACAGTACTTTCCACATCGATGGCTTTGGAAACGCAGAACTTTTTCTCTTGCGGCTTTTCTTCTCCTTTGCGTTTGGAACAGCACACGTAGAATACTGTTGTATAAAACTCATCACTGAGTCTTCTGGATCCGTTCCAAATTTAGGTGCATCCTTGTTCCACAGCAACATATGTATATGAGGAGCACCTCTTGCTTGGTACTCCTTTCTCCAGAAGAAATCCAACACCTCTCCAAGAGGTGGATTCTTCTTATTCATGATGAAAGACATCATAGCTTCAAATCTATGATTGAAGTACCTACATACATTGACTGGATCCAAAGAGCACAGTTCTCCGGGTGTCTTGAATTCGATGTTTTCTACGTTAGCATTTGCCTCTCGTAGAAATTCAAGTAAGTCTTCCCAGCCATACTCGGCACAGCTCAGAGTGAGGAACCATGTGGGAGTAGCTAAGTTCCTCAGCATACATTTTAAATCACCATGACGACGGTACCAGTACTCATTAGTACCACGCTGACACGCCATGAGATTAATCAGGTGAGAATCCAAAATACTGTCTTGGACATTGACTTTATCCATAAAGTCACTTGCCGAGATGTTTTGCATGTGTATACCACTTTTCAAGATGTGGTTCACTGCATATGACAGTCCAGACAGATCGCTTTCAAACAGGAGATGAAACAAATAAGGAATGCATTGTCGAAACCTAGCATCTCCTGCATACAATCGCAAAGTCCGGTATTCAGAAGCAGGAATTTGATGAGGTTGCTCATCATATCTTCCTCCCTGACCTGTTGGAAAAAGCTGTGGGAAACACCGAGCTTCCAAACTTTCCTCCCAAACACTAATGGGACTCCCTTTGGCTTGTTTCATTTTGAAACAACTCAATAGCATTCCCCATGACTTCCTTGGAATGCAAAGGATGAACACTATAATGTTCATATATTTCTTCACTAGTAGAAGTTTCTACTTTCTCAATTTGACCAGCACACAAATCGCTATCCTCTTCCTCACTTACTTCCTCTTCTGCAACATATACATTCTTATAGTATTTATTATTTTTTTCCAAATACAATGTTGCCTTTTTAACTTTCCTAACATCTACTAAATCTTGCCATATTTTCTTATTCTTTGTCGGAACCCCATTAACTAAGATAACCAGAGGTTCCTCGTCCACTTTTTCTACTCCAATTGTGTTAATGTTTTTCTTCAAATCTAGAGGCAAATAAACAACTCTTCCCTTTAATCCTCTCTGTAAATCTGATGGAGGCAATTTCCCTGTCTTTGGCTCCATTCTTACAATAGCCTGAAAGGGATGGATACTTTGAATCAAAATAGATTCATAAGTATTTAAATCCTTCAATTCAGAAGGAATCTCAACCAATTCCAGATTATTATGAACTGCTCTAGCAGGCATCTGGTTTTGATTTAATTTGCAACAACAATAAGTACACACACGTTGATCCAATCCCAAATCAAAACAATTTTCTACCATCAAGTATGTTGCGAAATCCTTCCATTCACTATTATTTTCCCTTTCACTTTTTGCATATAAATCCACTAACTTAGTCTGATTCTTATAATAAGTGCGTCGACAACACACACAAGTGAAATTTGGCCTCTCACTTGATTTGACCTGAAACGTGGCAATTTCCCTCTGGAAATTATCTGTACTGGAAACCTGTACACTATCTTCCACATCACCCGCTTCTTCTTGGTCAATTTCAACATTCTCCTCTTTATTTCCAAAGTAACAAAACTCAATTTCTTCACATATATTCTTCACATCTATTTCAGAACCATGCAAAAGAGCAGCACATAATTTTTTAAGCATAATTGCTGGACTCTTAGCATAATACAACATTCTAACTAATTTCCTCACTTTATTATGATGCACTGCTAGCATCCTGAAATGATGAAAAACACTCTGGCATACTCTCCTGGAAAGACAAGCCAGTGAATGACCATGCAAACCTGTCACTTCTCTCACTCTGCAAGGATCTAATTCTTGCAACAACCTTATTTTCTGCTTCAAACTTTTCTTATTAAATGACCGTACAAAATCACAAAGCAAATTGATGGAATCCTGTCGCACACTGCAAATACTACTACACTTCCAGGTGTACACAGGACCCTTAGCACGTCTTCCTAAAACCTCATTACCTAACACCTCTTCTGCCTCTGTTGTCACAAGTTTTTCTTTTTCAACTGGACAACCATCTTTCACTTCATAAGCACGACCACTGGTGTCAACTGCATGCACCAAATCATTATCCTGGAAATAACTCTCCTCATTAAAAAATGCCTCACAGCTTGAACTATGCATCCATTCTCCAGAAAAAACTTCACAAAAGTTACTACGATTAACTATTCTCTTCCATCTACTATTTCTTTTGAAATCATAAATTGCCTTGTTTAGCTTCCTAATTCTATTGATTATCAAAATAAATAACTTACGTTTAATTTCAAATGCCTGATCAATAACTTTCTCAACTTTTTTTTTTCTCTTATAAAAAACCACTTTCTGTTGACCTTTCTTAATATTTTTTAACAAATTGCCAATTATCCTGTTGCGGAACATTCGTTTACGAATGTCCCTAAACTGTTGTTTCCTTCTACTATCATGCACAGAGTTATCTCTTGCTCTAGCAGTAACATTTTTGATTGGCCTTTCCTTTCCATTTGAATTGCTTCTCTTTTTCTGGACTGAAACATTTTCTGTAGTAATATTTTTTTTACTACAAATATTTCTTATGAATGTTTTTGTACTCTTACCCGGTGCTTTCTTGTTGACTTGACAAATCTTTTTGTTAGAGGACTGCTGCTTTTTTTCAATCACCTGCTGTCTTTGACGTTTTGCAGCCTTTCTCAGTCTTTCTTTCGTTGGCATGGTGAAATGTTGAAATGATCTGCAGTTGAATCTGTGGTAAAATATATTAAAAAATGTTATTAACCACTATTACCCAACAGTACATCAATAACAGTAATCAAAAACTTAAAACACTACTTTACATTTTTACATATAAGATTTTTTAGTGCATGGCAATTTTAGAATACAGAAATAGCAGAAAAGAAATGGAATTTATATTCATGTTACCTGTGCTATCTTATATGTGAATCTGATCTAATTTTATGAGCATATTTTAATATTTTATTGAAGACACTACACATAACCTGTTTTTGAAGGTGTCTTTATTTTTAAATTAAACGGTTTACATTTTTACTTTTTATTTATTATAAATTTTAAAAATAAATGTTTATAGTTCCATAGGATCAAGCAGGTCAGCTTCCCAACCTATGTCATATAATTCGGACAAATCTGCATCCTCATCACGTTCTTCTTCATCCTCAGGATTTAAATCATCCAAGGGATCAACATCCACTGATGTTTCAATTACAAGTTCAATGATGAGGTCAAAATCAACTGATTGCTGATTGTCGCTCATGTTGATGTTGTCTTTGTCTTTAAAGAAAGATAACAACAATGAGATGTTGCAGAGTAAGAGACAAATCTCAGAGATTATAATAGTAAAATTGTTTAACAAGAGTAACATTTTGCAGCTATTATTTAGCCATGTCCAGCGATGCTGAGCAGGTGAAGCCTATGTCTAATTTTTCAGTGAACAGGACTCATCTCTTCTTAACCTTGGATAAGCCTCACCGACTCTGTGTCCCCTGCACATACTTAAATGTAAAGGGGCAGATTTATGTTAAATGGCACATCCCCAGGCATGCACCAGTTAACGTGCACCGCTGCTCTGCCACCCATGGTGTGCCGCATTTACAATCAGAGAGGAGAAAGCTGCGTCAAAACCCTGCGCCTGCTTTAAGCAGGCATAGGTCTTGACGCAACATTGTGGAGATGGGGCACCCCTGAGCCTTGCTGGAGCTGCATCACACTTGCGATACAACTCCAGCAATGCGCCACCTTTACAGCACAGATACGTCACGCATCTGTGCCATTTTTGCCCCATGCTGCGCCGCATTGTAAATGCAGCACACCATGGATGGCGGAACAGCGGCGCAGGATGACTGGCACATCCCTGGTGATGCGCCAGTCATCATAAATCTATCCCTAAGCTTCTTATCTTGTTACAGATGAACCGCCATATGTATCATCAAACTATTTTGCATTTCCTAAATAGCGAATTTTAAGGAATAAATAGCAATTCTTTACCATTCCTAATTTGCAATGAGCAAATTGCTAATTGCAAATTACCCATTCATTTCCATGGGCTAGGAGGCTCATAGGAATGAAGGTGCAATTTGCGATTAGCAATTAGCTCATCGCAAATTAGGAATTTTTCCAAGGGTGCAGGGGTGTCTCAAGAACACCCTGCTGCACCCCTGAAAAAGAAATTTGGGGGCATATGGCGCACATACATGCCCTAAGGGCATGTATTGGCGTCATATGGCACCTTTTGTTTTTTGGAAAAAAAGCTTTTTGAAAAGAATTCGCAAATTACCACCAACTAAAAGTTGGTGGTAGTTTCCAAATCCTTAATGTCATTTTTTACATATTTTTTGTTTGATACATTGCATTTAAGGAATCGCAAAATTTGCAAATCCTTCAGTGCAATCGCAAAATAAGGAATAGCAAATTTTGCTATTCCTTATTTTGCATCAAACTTGTTTGATACATACCATTTGTCTAATTAGCATTCGCAAAGGCCGAAATTCGCAGAATTTTGATCTTTGCGAATGCTAATTAGCTTGATACATATGGCCCCAAGTGAGGCCTGTCTTGCAACATGGTGCATCTTTTGCATCACTGCTGCATCGGTTTCATGTGGCACTTTTTTTTACACCATGACACATCTGCCTAAATGCATCAATTTGTAATTTTGTCGCCTCATAGCAAATCTTTTGCACCGCCGCTGCATCATAAAAGTGACGCACAGTGGCGCAAAAGAGGCATACACCTATCATAAATCTGTCCCTAGCATTTTAAATAATTAATCCAGGATGACGATAAGGTGTGGCCTATCCAGAGGTTTGTTTAAGGTGAGGCCTACTCAGGATTGCAGATTAAAGTTACGCTTGATGAAGAATACAGAGGAGATAATACATGTAAAGGCCTACCAATGAAGTAAGTAATGTCCACTTTATTGCGCCAGTCATCATAAATGTATCCCTAAGCTTCTTATCTTGTTACAGATGAACCGCCATATGTATCATCAAACTATTTTGCATTTCCTAAATAGCGAATTTTAAGGAATAAATAGCAATTCTTTACCATTCCTAATTTGCAATGAGCAAATTGCTAATTGCAAATTACCCATTCATTTCCATGGGCTAGGAGGCTCATAGGAATGAAGGTGCAATTTGCGATTAGCAATTAGCTCATCGCAAATTAGGATTTTTTTCAAGGGTGCAGGGGTGTCTCAAGAACACCCTGCTGCACCCCTGAAAAAGAAATTTGGGGGCATATGGCACACATACATGCCCTAAGGGCATGTATTGGCGTCATATGGCACCTTTTGTTTTTTGGAAAAAAAGCTTTTTGAAAAGAATTCGCAAATTACCACAAACTAGAAGTTGGTGGTAGTTTCCAAATCCTTAATGTCATTTTTTACATATTTTTTGTTTGATACATTGCATTTAAGGAATCGCAAAATTTGCAAATCCTTCAGTGCAATCGCAAAATAAGGAATAGCAAATTTTGAATTAAGGACATTTTAAGTCATTTCCACATGTGCAGTGTTTTCAAATTATGATTTGAAAATCGTTTTTAGGGAAAAGGAATGGTTTGTAAATTTATGACAAGGACATAATGGTGTATGCTTCTTTATAAGGCATTTCAGTGTCTCTGATGTCATTTTTCCCATATTACATTATAAGACCTTTCCCCATGGAGCACATTCCTTGTAAATATGCTCCCACCTGTGCATGGTAAATTTAGATTTTGACTGTTTGAGTCACATAGCCATGTTAAAAGTGACCCAAAAAAAATTGCAAAGGCTTTAAAAAAACACTTTCATGTGTCTTAAGGACATTTTAAGTCATTTCCCCGTGGGCAGTGTTTTGTAAGTGGCGCAAAAGAGGCATACACCTATCATAAATCTGTCCCTAGCATTTTAAATGATTAATTCCTGATGACGATAAGGTGTGGCCTATCCAGAGGTTTGTTTAAGGTGAGGCCTACTCAGGATTGCAGATTAAAGTTACGCTTGATGAAGAATACAGAGGAGATAATACATGTAAAGCTCTACCAATGAAGTAAGTGATGTCCACTTCATTGCGCCAGTCATCATAAATGTATCCCTAAGCTTCTTATCTTGTTAGAGATCAACCGCCATATGTATCATCAAACTATTTTGCATTTCCAAAATAGCGAATTTTAAGGAATAAATAGCGATTCTTTACCATTCCTAATTTGCGATGAGCAAATTGCTAATTGCAAATTACCCATTCATTTCCATGGGCCAGGATGCCCATAGGAATGAAGGTGCAATTTGCGATTAGCAATTAGCTCATCACAAATTACGAATTTTTCCAAAGGTGCAGGGGTGTCTCAAGAACACCCTGCTGCACCCCTGAAAAAGAAATTTGGGGGCATATGGCGCACATAAATTTTAACAACATTCCTTTACCTCAAAAACGATTTTCAAGTCATAATTTGAAAACACTGCCCACAGGGAAATGACTTAAAATGTCCTTAAGACACATGAAAGTGTTTTTTGAAAGCCTTTGCAATTTTTTGGGGTCACTTTTAACATGGTTATGTGACTCAAACAGTCAAAATCTAAATTTACCATGCACAAGTGTGACCATATTTACAAGGAATGTGCCCCACGGAGAAAGGTCTTTTAATGTAATATGGGAAAAATGACATCAGAGACACTGAAATGCCTTATAAAGAAGCATACACCATTATATCCTTGTCATAAATTTACAAACCATTCCTTTTCCCCAAAAACGATTTTCAAATCATAATTTGAAAACACTGCACATGAGGAAATGACTTAAAATGTCCTTAAGACACATGAGTGTTTTTTGATTGCCTTTCCAGCATGGTTGGGTCACTTTTAACATGGCTATGTAACACAAACATTCAAAATCTAAATTTGCCATGCACAGGTGGGAGCATATTTACAAGCAATTTGCGCCACAGAGAAAGGTCTTACATTAAAATGGGACGCTTTCCGGGTCCGCACTGCCCTTCTTCCTGCGTGAACAGAGGATTCCCGGGCTGAGAGCCTGCTGCTGTGCCTGACTTGTGTGCTTTTCCTCGCCGGACCCGCTGCGCGGGTCCCGCTTCGCTGGGAGGAGTGCTGGATTCCACTGGTGTCTGCTTTGGGTGCTGGTGAGGAGCAAAGGCGGAGAGCTGCAGGGCTGCGAGCAAGCAGGGACTCCAACTACCAGGAGTCCCTGCACGGCCAATAGTCTACACCTGGCCCGCTCTCCCTGCAAGCCCCGCCCCCCAGCGAACGGACCTTTAAAATCTTACCTGTTTCCTGCTTCTGTGGGACGCTTTCCGGGTCTGCACTGCCCTTCTTCCTGCGTGAACAGAGGATTCCCGGGCTGAGAGCCTGCTGCTGTGCCTGACTTGTGTGCTTTTCCTCGCCGGACCCGCTGCGCGGGTCCCGCTTCGCTGGGAGGAGTGCTGGATTCCACTGGTGTCTGCTTTGGGTGCTGGTGAGGAGCAAAGGCGGAGAGCTGCAGGGCTGCGAGCAAGCAGGGACTCCAACTACCAGGAGTCCCTGCACGGCCAATAGTCTACACCTGGCCCGCTCTCCCTGCAAGCCCCGCCCCCCAGCGAACGGACCTTTAAAATCTTACCTGTTTCCTGCTTCTGTGGGACGCTTTCCGGGTCTGCACTGCCCTTCTTCCTGCGTGAACAGAGGATTCCCGGGCTGAGAGCCTGCTGCTGTGCCTGACTTGTGTGCTTTTCCTCGCCGGACCCGCTGCGCGGGTCCCGCTTCGCTGGGAGGAGTGCTGGATTCCACTGGTGTCTGCTTTGGGTGCTGGTGAGGAGCAAAGGCGGAGAGCTGCAGGGCTGCGAGCAAGCAGGGACTCCAACTACCAGGAGTCCCTGCACGGCCAATAGTCTACACCTGGCCCGCTCTCCCTGCAAGCCCCGCCCCCCAGCGAGTCACCACCCTTATAACTCCAACACCGGCTACCGCTGCGCGGGAGGGCGCCGGGAGAAGCCCGGGACAAGGGCGGGACCGTCTGTGGCCGTCCGGGGCCGCAGGAGGCCGGGCTGGGCCCACTCTCTTGGATCTCTTTTTTCTGGATTATCACTTTTTAGTTTATTTATTGACTCAGATCCCCGGTAGAGTGGAACTTATTACGAAGATCATGCCATCCCCGGTAAGAGAGAGCACCCCATCGAAACCAGCTGTAGCCAAAAACCGGACTCTTGAAAAATACTTTACTCGGCAAGTAGGGGAGGGGGATAAAGAGTGTAACCTGTCTAGGCTAAGGGCCGAACGGAGACGCTCAATTGATAACATGAAAAACACCCTCCTGGGAGAGCAAGTTCTTACACCCAGGGAAGAGCTGTCTAGAATTGATGATGTCCCATTATTGTTGAGGGATTGTAATAATACCTCACCAGGGGCAGTTATAAGTTCAGTGCCAGGCAATAGCCCTAGTCCTATTAGGTCGAGAATTGATTTAGTGTCCCAACTTCCCCCGGCCCCTAAACCGAGGAAAGCTACATCTAAACCGTCTAACACTCATGTAGTTTTTGGACCCCCCCCCCAACAAGCGCAGGAGGAAATCTAAGGGTAACCAAGGGAAGATTCAACCAAAGGTTTTACACTCGGACTTTGGCAAGTCCCTAAAAACCCCAATGCCGGTAGGAAAACCACCGGTGGTCTTAGACCCAAAACCCATTGGTAAAGATTCAGCTCCTGGCACGATAAAAGACTCAGGAGCGGTTATTGCTAACATTCCCTTGTCTGTTGTCCCGCTTGGAAATGTAGAATTCCTGTTAAGGTCCCTGCTATTGCCGATCAGCGAGAGTATTAAAAAGATAGAGATCAGACTAACCATTTTGGAGGCGACATTAGGTAGTCTGAAAACTCAAGCTGGCCGACAGGGAGCGCAATCTGATCCCATTCTCCCTACTGTAGTGCCCCAATTGACGGCAAATAGCGCTGTCACTCCAGCCCCTTCACAAGCCGTGAATGTGGCTCCCTCACAACAACAAGTCCCAAGACAAAAACCTGCCACATTTAAACCTCACCCTGCCAATATGCCCACCCAACCGCCAGGACCTGTTCCCCCGGCACTGCCGGTGGGTAATACTATCCCAACCCCACTAATGAAGCTCACCCTGAGACCACGCAGACCTAACTTACCCCCAGAGACTAACGCTTTTACGGTAGTCATGGCGGGTGTCCCCCCACTTGAGGAAGGGGAAAGGGAGGACTTTTGTGCCCTGAAAAGTAGGGTAATCAAGTGGTTAAATACAAATAGACCCCTTCCGACACATTTCAATAGTGAAATAATAATGGTAAGAAGGGTACCATGGGTGGGGAGAACACAAAAATCTATAAAAGGGGATTGTATATTAGTGAGTTTTAGGGATACAGGCACGGTGGAGTTTATATGTCAGGGTAAAAATAGCTCGAGGGAATCTACCATCCAGACCCTCCATGTGTCGTTCTTTTTCCCAATTAACCCGGGCCCATTTCAGCAACCCCAAACACATGATACTTGGGAGAGGGTTGGGAGGAGGGGGAGACATCAGGCCTCACACCCCAGACCGATAGTTGGCCGACCGGAACAACCCTTTTATACTCATAATCAGTTCAACTGTTTGTATGGACTAGAGGGGGTCGACTGACATACAGATAATACCTCCCATGGCTGTATTAAAAAGGGCGACCTGGCAGAAACATGGGAGGAGCTAAGTTTAAAGGATGTACAAATTTCGGCGATTGGCATGAGGGATTTAATGTGTGTTGAATCGGAGGCAACAGTTAAAAACAACATAGGAGGGGTACCTGAACAGGAAATTCAAGGGCAATTGTTGGAATTAAGATCAAGGGACCAGGAGGGAGTGGAATGGAGGGGAACGGAGGTGAGACTTATCTCATGGAATATAGCTGGCATTGCGGGTAAATTTCATAACAAGGAATGGGCTGAGTACATTAGGAAATTTAATATTATATGTGTACAGGAGACATGGGCAGTGGAGAATAACTATCACTTGCAGGGTTACAAGTGTTTCTTTGTTCCTGCGAGAAAGTCTAGTTCGGGAAGAGCTATGGGTGGCCTGTCTCTCTATGTAGATCTAGATCTACCAGGCACTTGGTCCTTCCCAGATTGGTCTTCACACGGGATCCAGGTAGTTCGGTTTCATGGAAAGGGGCTACGGTTTTCTGTCTTTAATTTGTACAATACCGAGTCAGCAAATAACCTCACCCCGGTACTTACTGAACTTGAACAAAGGCTGGGACAAGAAGTCGCATCTCAGAATAAGGGCCCATCCCATGGGTTGGTGGTGGCGGGGGATTTTAATTGCCATCTCTGTCCTGCATTAGTTAAAGTAAATACAGATTGGGAGCAATGCCCAATTCAGAAGGGGCCTCACTTTTCTCACTCACTTATTGGAGACACTCTTAGGTCACTCCGGCTGAAGTACGACCTAGAGCATACCATCAATATGATAGGCCCACAGCCGGACGGCACACTCCCACCAACCTTTAAAGGCAGGGGCTGTTCATCTATTATAGATTATATTTTGGTCTCAAGATCCCTGGTTAACAAAGTAATTAGTGCAGGGATAGATTGGAACGGCTTTAGTGATCATAACCCGCTTGTTTTAACGTTTATATACAGGGCAGGACGAGGACCTAATGTCCACCACCTAACAGGGGAGAGGGTCACTGACCAAGGCAGGAGACTGAAGTGGTCTAGAATAGATGGGGCAAAATTTTATAAAAACTTGAGCAACATGGGTCTCCGGGCCATAAATGACTGCTTGGATCTGGAAGTACAGGGCGCAAGAATACTAGAAAATTTTGAGCACATTGCAAATCTGATAGATGGGCTATTGAGGACCAATGTGCCCATACGTAACCCGGTCAACCCCCGGTGGTTTGACCAGAATTGTTCTAAAGCACTGAGGGAATTGAAATGCTCTCTTAAGCTAAAACCACGGGACCCACAAAAAATCAGGGCAAGCAGAGATAAATATAGAAAAGAGACCAAAAGGAGGAAACTTGCTTTGCAGGCAGATGCCTGGGCAGATCTGAGAGAGGCTGGGGAAAGAAGGGACCTAGCGGGGTTCTGGAGAATCATTAATAATCCGACCTTTTTAGAAAATGATTCTCCAGAAATAGGGACTAATATCCTACCGGAGCAGTGGGTTACCCACTTTAGGAGTCTGTACAATCATGATTCAGGTAACCTTGTAGAATTACCAGCAACTCAAAGCCATGTACTACCGGCAGTGTTTACTCTTAAAGAGATCACTGTAGGGATGGAAAGCCTAACCAAGAACAAAGCCCCTGGTCCGGATGGAATCCCCCCGGACCTCTTTCTTAGTAATATAGGCCTATGGGCCCCCCTGATGACTAGGGTTTTAAACGCCGCTATCTCCTGTGGTCTCCCCTCATCATGGTCCAAAGCAATTATTGTGCCAATTTTTAAAAAGGGCAATAAGGATGAGCCTAGTTGTTATCGGCCTATTTCCCTGATCGACGTCTCAGCAAAACTTTTGGGAAGGGCAATCTTGAATAGATTGTCAGAGTGGACCGAAGAAAATAACATCTTTTCTGATACCCAATACGGGTTCAGGGCAGGGAGGTCCACCAGCGATCAGTGCCTGAACCTATATATGCTGACTGCCAAATACACTCTGGCCAGTGATGAGCCCATTTATATGGGTTTCATGGACCTGGCAGCAGCATTCGATCACGTCAATAGAGGGAAGTTGTGGGACATGATGACAGGTCTGGGGATTGAGAGCGGTCTAATTACCATCTTAAGAGAGCTACACACTGACACCACGGCCACAGTAAGATTTAATAGGGAGGGGGGATTGACTGAGTCCTTCCCATGCAAAAGTGGAGTCAGACAGGGTTGCATCCTCGCCCCTTTTTTGTTCTCCCTTTATATTAATAATTTAGAACAATCACTCTTGGGTCTAAAAGCAGATTCTCCAAGGATTGGGTCGCGGCAAATCCCCGTCCTGCTTTATGCGGACGACGCGGTTTTGCTCGCGCGCACACCCCGAAGTTTGCAAATTTTGATAGATGGGTTCGTCAACTTTATGAGTGACTTGGACCTATCTGTCAACTTAAGCAAGTCTTATGTGCTCCTGGCAGGCAAAAAACCCTCCTCGAAATCAGTTTATACAATAGGCACCCACCGCTTAGAGGAGGTTAAAACGTTCTCCTATCTTGGAGTAACCTTTGATGGTCTTCTCCAATTTAAGTCCCTGGTGGAAGAACGCCGGAACAAAATGATTGCCTCCAATGGGGCCATAGCTGGTTATGGCAGGAGGCTGGGCAGGTGGAGCCCAAAACAGATGATGGTACTGTACGACTCTGTAACATGTTCCAAAGTAAGCTATGGGGCAGAAGTCTGGGGCTTTGTGAATACGGCTAGCATTGAACAGGAAGAGAATAGACACATGAAATCTGTCCTGAGGGTACCACCCAGTACTGTTGGATATATTGCTCATAGGGAGCTAGGGAGGCCATACCTGGGGGACTCATTAAAATTGAGGCCAATTGTGGCATGGCTAAAAATTTGGGCAAATCCAGACGCATATTTAACCAGAGAAATTTTACTGGATTGCCTGAGTAGGACTCATTGTATGCGTATCCCCTGGCTCAAATATGTGAGAAACACTCTTGAAGAGTTAGGGTTCGGAAATTTTTTCAGGAACCCCACAACCATCTTAGCACAGCACAAAAAACAAGTAGGGGAAATTTTCCTAGAGTGGAAAACCGAATGTCGTGCGGAGGTTGAAGGAGAGAAAAAGTCTGTGAGGGCTTACAACTTGATCAAGAGTGTGGAGGGTATGGAGCCCTATCTGTATCTTGTACATAATGTACAGGACAGATTTCTTATGTGTCGTTTCAGACTGAACTTACTTCCTTTTATGTTGGCCTCTCCACCAGGTTTTACTATGTCTATTGAGCAGAAGGGACCCTGCGGCTGCGACAATCGGTCTCCGCAGGATTCCCTTCATTTTATTTTGCTTTGCCCCTATTTCTCTATGCCCAGGCGCAGATTTTTAGTAGACATACTAAAAAAAGCTAAATTGGAACATGCTATGGATGCTTTAGTTTATTTACAACAAGCTTCTGATCCGCTAACCTTGTGTTGCATTATGAATTTTATTAAGGTGGCGGCTCGTTTAAGGATGACGAAGGGAGAGGAATGAACGACTAAGGATTTTTATATTTTAAATTTAGGGCCCTGCATGTTGGGATTTTTATTGTATTCATGTACAAGGATCTTGACAAAGATTTAATGCTTCTTTTAGCTGTGTATATATTTGTGTGTTTCTATGGTGTCATGTTTCTGATTAAGATTTAATGTTTTGTTCATTTATGTATATATATGTGTGCTTTTATGGTGTTTTTTAAACACCGAATAAAGATTCTTGAAATGAAATGATTGCCTTTGCAGCATGTTTGTATCACTTTTAACATGGCTATGTAACACAAACATTCAAAATCTAAATTTGCCATGCCCAGGTGGGAGCATATTTACAAGCAATTTGCGCCACAGAGAAAGGTCTTACATTAAAATGGGAAAAATAACATCAGAGACAGTCAATTGCCTTATAAAGAAGCATACACCATTATGTCCTTGTCAGAAATATTATAACCATTCATTTTCCTCAAAAACGATTTTCAAGTCATAATTTGAAAAGACTCCACAGCTCCTATGCAGAAAAACACCCTGTCAGTACTAATACTTCACATTTTCTCCAATTACATTTTCTCAAAGAAACAAAATCTATTTGTAAAACACTTGAGACAAAGCAACATTTGAAAAACACAACTTTCTTCATAATTTTCTCCTTAAAGCACACTATTCTCTATCTAAATTAAAGAAATATTTTCTCACCTTAGCAAATACTTTGAGTTTCAAAACAGTCTCAGAAACACACCAATTTGTCTTCAGCAGAGCAAAAGGTATGCACTCCAGAGTCTGCAGCTATCAAAAGCACAGAAATGCTGTAATTCTTCACACATATCTCATGTCACCCAATCAAAACTCTTCCCTCACTTTTTTTCAAATGAAAACCCTTCCCCCCTCTGCCATTTCATGCCTTTTCTGCATGGCAACCACCTCTTGGAAGACTTCTGGTGTTTGCAAGTTCACACAACAATGTTGCAATTGAACTCTGAACTCTCAGTGCACCTCATATCCAGTGCATTCTTTCATTTAATGATTTTTTCTTGACCACTCAAAATACATCTTTCAAACAACTCATCCATGCACCCTAACTTTCTGTTTTCAGCAATCAAAATCCACCAATCACTGTTACTGCTTCATTAACACAGAAACTCCACAGTTTTTTTCATTTTAAACTCTTATTTTTTCAACTGCCATTTCATTGCCACACTTCATCTGACTGCAGGAGAACCTTCTCACACCATGTTTTCTGTCTGGATTGTTGGACATAGTTACATCTATTGGGCTCAGAGGTATGCTGAGAACAGGAATTTACCTAACCTCAATTTACAAGATGTGGAAATTAAGTGGTTTGGCCACAGAGGATTAAAATGTCACCAATTGATACCATTGGTGAAAACCTTTATGCATTTGCCAAAACCTGACCTGTTAATTGTGCACTGTGGAGGTAATGATTTGGGCACTTTGACTGGGGTAGGTCTGGAAATGCTTTTAAAGGACACCTTTGAGCAATTGATGGCACTTTTTCCTCAAACTGCCTTGGTATATTCAAATATATGCCAAAGACAGAAATGGAGGTGGTCAAACCAATTTTGTCCACAAATTGAGAAGTCGAGGAAGCATGTAAACAAATCTGTTTCAGCTTATATGAGAGACCATGGAATGGGCTCCCTGTACAACAATAACTTGCGTTACTACATGCAAGATATCTACAGAGGAGATGGAGTTCACTTCTCAGATGAGGGCAACAGAATTTTCATTCTGAATTTAAGACTGTGCATTGGTACCTACTTATAAGTACCTAAATGTACCATAAACCCAAAAGCTCTTCTCAGAGCTACCCTACATCTGATCACTCACAATTATTATTTTACTCTAACATTTTTCACTAATTTTCAACAAAGTACGCTCCCTGGGGCGCTTCCCGGTACGCGAGCCGGGAGCTAACCTCGCGAAATTTTTTTAAAAAATGTTTTTTTTCTCGCACATATAAGCCTCCTCAGCCACCCTCAGAAAACCTAGGGGGTCAAAATAAGTCTACCGTGCCCCCTTCTACCCATTCTGAACATTATTTGCCCTCCATCTTGTATCTTAATTCGACCGAAACACAAAATGGTGGACTCCCGTAACGCTTAAGGTTCGCGAACCGGGGCGCTCACCAGTTCGCGTACCGGGTCGCTCCCTGTGAAGCGCACCATCAAAAAAGGTGGGAAAGTAGTTTACAGAAAAGCGACTGGAGACAATTTCACCAAATATAGATTAGCTCATACTACATACCAATCCCTACCATTTTCACAAATTTGATTGGAATTCCATTTAGCCATTTAGCCTGTAGACCTCTCTAAATACCCTGAGGTAAATTACTTCTCAAAACACATCTGAAGTGTTGGAATTGACAACCAATTAAAATGTTACTTTCATTTTCTACTTTTTTTACCTGACATTTGATTGGTTATGTACCTGAATATATATAAAGAAAGAGAGAGAAACACAGCCATTTTGACTACTACTTCCTGAACTACATTGCAAGATCATTTTCACTTACAACTTAAACTTGTTTTTAGAAGGTGAGATATTATTTTATAAATTTGAAAACATTTTCAGATAGTTATATACTATCCCTCTGTAAGAGTTAGACATTGAGAAAGGCTTCTTTATTATAATTATGGATTGATTTAGGTTTCTGTGGTATAATTATGAATTTACTTAGGCGTCTTCACAGGCACTTTTTAATAGTACTACTTCACGCCTAAAACCATACAGTGCCCATAGATTACTTCTCTGTTATAAACTCACAAGTACCTGTCTGAACTTAAACCCAACAGTGCCCTATCTCTACTGATATATTTATTTTTTATGCAAATTACAGCAATAAAATGGAAGGTGAGCAGAATGTTTCCTTCGAAATTGTTCTGGACAGCAACAATGAACAAGTTATGGAACCCATTGATGACTTAGAATTCATGGATGAGTCACGGGACTATGAATTACTTCAATGTGTAGAATCTGTCGATCATTTACTCCATTATGATGACGGTCAAATGTGGGAACTTATGTTCACTCAACAAGAGGACATATCGGACAGTCAAATGCTAGACGTTCTATTAAATTTTGAAAAACAATCCGAAAAATAAAATTGTATGTAATATTAAAAAATTGTTTGAGTCTTTAATCATTTTTATATGTAATTCATAAACTAGTTAAATGTTAGAAATGTTATTAAATTTTGAAACACAATCACAATAATAAATAAATGCTTAAAAAATAAAAAAAATTAAAAAATAATCAACAAAACCAACAATCAATTAACATACAGTATTTGAAAAGTCTATCATTCATTTTTCATTATAGTACGCTGCCCAGAACGCTTCCCGGTTCGCGAACCGGGCGCTACCCACGCAAAAAAACAAAAAAATTGTGGTTTTTTTTTTGCCCCGCGGGGCCCTTTTAAAGCCTCCACATTAAACCTAGGGGGTCAGGGAGGATATACTATGCCCCCTTATGGTCATTTCCCCCTTTGTTTTGGCCTCCTCTTGTCTCTCGATCCTACCGAGAGACAAGATGGCGGCCGCTCTGGACTGTTTAGAATGTTGACAGGCACCGGAGAGCCAATCAGCTTCGCTACGCGAAGTTTCGGTACGCGTAAAGTCCGCGAACCGGAGCGCTGCCCGGAGCGCGCTTACAGATATATATCTTTTTTTAAACGTTAATTTCTCAAAATCCACTGAAGCACATATATTTAGACCTAGCAAAGGCACATCGGGCTACCAGTCCCTACAATTTTGCCAAGTTTCGTGCAAATCCATTCAGCCGTTCGGGCTAAAAGTGAGGCCAACCGCCCTATGGAAAACTCAATGTTAAAAACACGTTTTGGGACCCCCCTTTTTTCTCGGCCCCCCCTTGACGAACCCCCCCCAAATTTCCAGGGGCTGCTCAGAAACAAAATGTTCCATTTTCCTGAAAATTTCGCCAAAGTTATTCGACATAGAATTTTCAAAAATCCCATAGGGAAAAAATCCTAACTATATATACCTACTGGCGACCGCCAGTAGGTAATATATATGTATATTCACTGAAAAAACCATAGGTTTTACACCAGTTATAGTTAGCTGGGAATTTTACTCGCATAAAACCATTGAAATTCCCACGTTATAGTTAGTTGGACTCACTATAGCTTGCGCGTGCAATGCACTGCTGATGACGTCACATATTACATCACTCATGACATGGTCAGTGACATCACTCATGACATCACTGATGACAGCATCCAGTGAATTTGTGTCTTTCTGAAAAATAAATAATAGTGAGTAATGTTTAAATATTTAAATATATGTATTAATGTAACACTTTGTGTATAAGTGGCTGCATGGGTTGGTGTGTAGCTACATGTGTAGGTATATGGGTTATTAGATGTTTTTCTTAGTATCAGTATAAGTGTTTGTATGGTTTGGTGGGAGTATTACTTAGCACATAGATGCATGAATGACTGACTGTTTGTATGTGTTTTCAATACAGCACATGTGCAGGACTGTATGGGTGGATGAGGGTGTATATGTGTATGTTAGTGAGTGAATGACTGTCTCACTAATGTCTTTATCAGTAACTACATATGTTTTAATGTAGTATATGTGAATATTGATGTATATAAGTGAGTATATGTGAGAGTGAGGGATTGTAAGAGTTCCTTTTTAAATTAGTATGTGTTTCTATAAGTGATTGTTTAAGAGAGTAAGTATGTGTAAGTTTCCTTAAAAGTAAAGTGGTAGTGTGTGTATAACTGTATATGCAAATAAATGGATGTTTAATAGTTTATTTGCATGTGTGAGTATGTGTGACAGTATCTTTTGGATGACTGTCGGTGTGTAACAGGATGTATAGGTATATCACTACATATGATGAGTGAGTATATGTATGACTGACTACATAGAACTGTTGGTGAATGAGTGGATGTGTATATAGATGGTGGAATTACTGAATTGGTTGTTGTAACTGGTATGGGTATCTCCATTTTTTTGAAAATGTTAGTTTCTATTTTTGAATATGTGTTTCGAGGGTTATATTACAGTGAAAGGAGGTCTGTCACTCTGTCACAAGGATGGTGTCATCAGTGATGTCATGAGTGATGTCACTGACCATGTCATGAGTGATGTAATATGTGACGTCATCAGCAGTGCATTGCACGCGCAAATTATAGTGAGTCCAACTAACTATAACGTGGGAATTTCAATGGTTTTATGCGAGTAAAATTCCCAGCTAACTATAACTGGTGTAAAACCTATGGTTTTTTCAGTGAATTTAATAGGTTTTTTAAATGCTAATTCCTAACTATAACTGGTGTGAAACCTATGTTTTTTTCATTGAATTTCATCGGTTCTTTAATAGCAAATCTCTATAGGTATGAAATAATATTTTTTATAATGAATTTTATATTGTATAAATATGTAATTATTATTATTTTTTTTAATATTTTTTGCCCGGAGCGCTCCCGGGGCGCGCACGGGTAAGCGCAATGTTACGGCGCGCCCCGGGGTGCGTACCGGTGAGCATCCCATTAGCGCTATTCCCGCGAACGAAAACACCATCGTGACGTATCGCGTAGCCGCGTGATGCGTCATATGACGCACTGCGTAAGCGCACCCGGAAGCACGCGATCGCATACGATCGCGCAATGTAAGCGCCCCGACGCGCTTTTGCTACGCGCCCCGGGATGCGTCCCAGGGCGCGTAGCGTAAGCGCGTCAAGCCATGTGACTTTAAAATAACACTTTTCATTGGTTCAGAACATTTTTTTTCCAAATATTGAGAAACCCACCCATTTCTCTCACTGTTGCTTTGTACTTGGAGAGAGCAAGAGGTGTTCTTTGCATTATCTGCTTCTCAAAGTTTCCTGATCTACAGCAATGTCTGCAAGGGAGTCATCCAGTAGTGATTCTGATGGTTTTTTGCCTGAGGACCCTCCTCACCACAAAACAAAGGACCACTTCATTTGGAAATTTTTTGACATCCCTGAAGGAAAAAAAAAAGGTTAATGCTGCTAAGGTAACCTGCAAGATATGTGGCAGTATTTTATCCAGAGGCAATCCTAATAAAAAATATAGCTTTGGAAATGCCAATTTAATTAGGCATGTCCAGAGAAAACACCCAAAAAACTATGCCAGGGAGAGTATGAGGGACCTGGCACGGAATTTACCAAGAGATGGCAGCAGCACCTCCACTGGTGGAGCAACACCTTCAGGAACACCACGTGGAAGAATGGTCCCCAACGTGCAGCCGGTGTTTGCAGGCATAAAATTTCTATGCGTGGACTGTGATGAACTGCTCTGTTATGGGGAGCAGAGCGTTGAACTCATTGCTATAAAGAGACAGGAACACCGCTGCCCTCCCCGTCCCTAATTTTTCACAATTTTTTGCTCCTGTTGAGCAGTTTTGGAATCCCTGTTTTTGTTTTTCCCCTGAAAAAAAATCCAAAAAAAATATAAAATCGTTTTAAAAAAGTATAATAAAATATAAAAAAAAAAAGAAAAAAAAAAGTTATTTTCAGAACTACCTCCAATTTATAAAAAAATGCTAAATTTTTTAAAAACTCTGTCATTCTTTTTTCTCCATGGTACGCTCCCCGGTACGCTCCCCGGTGCGCGTACCGGGCGATCCCCCTGTGAAAATCTAAACAAAATTACATTTTTTTTTGTCCCGCGGGACCCTTTTATGGCCCCCACATCAAACCTAGGGGGTTAGGGGGGGGTGTACCCTGCCCCCTTTTGGTCATTTCCCCCTTGTGTTTTTAGCCACCTCTTGTGTCTCGGTCCTACCGAGACACAAGATGGCAGCCGCTCCGGACTGTTTCGAATGTTTACAGACACCCGAGAGCCAATCAGCTTCCCGTGCGCAAGTCGCGTGGCGCGCCCGGAGCGTTCCCCGGTGCGCGGCTATAGATATATACATTTTTTTAACCTAAATTACTCAAAATCCTATGGAGCACATATCTTGAGACATAGCAAAGGCACATCGGGCTACCAGTCCCGACAATTTTGCCAAGTTTGGTGAAAATCCATTCAGCCGTTCGAGCTAAAAGTGCGACCGACCGCCCTATGGAAATTAACATGGGGAAAACACGTTTTGGGACCCCCCTTTTATCTCGGCCCCCACTTGACGAATCCCCCCCAAATATTCAGAGAAGGAGCGGAGCGCCGCGAGGCAAAGTTGCTGAAAAATTCCGGCCGATTCCTCAACCGGCACCAAAGTTATTCCAAATAGAATGTTGCGATTTCCCTATGGAAATCAATCCTAACTATAACTACCTACTGGCGACCGCCAGTAGGTAATGAGATATATATATATATATACATATATATATATCCAAAAAACGGTCATCCTGATATCTTTCCAAGAGACAAGCTGAGGCCCAGATGCATTCAAGGTGAATATTTATTTGCGATCGCAAATAAATATTCACCTTGAATGCATCTGGGCCTCAGCTTGTTGTCTTTTGGAAAGATATCAGGACGACCGTTTTTTGGATTTATTGGGGTGAGGCGAAACCCCGCTGAGGCCCGCCATTGCAATGTGGCGCGGGCTGATTTCGCCAAGCGTTTGGATATATATATATATATATATATATATATATATATATATATATATATATATTATCTACTGGCGGTCGCCAGTAGGTATATATAGTTAGGATTTTTTCCTATGGGATTTTTCAAAATTCTATGTTGAATAACTTTGGCGTTGATGGACGGAATTGGCTGAAATGTCCCTGAAAATGGCACATTTACTCTCCGGTCCTTCCCTGAAAGTTTGGGGGGGATTCGTCAAGCGGGGGCCGAGAAAAAAAGGGGGTCCCAAAACGAGTTTTCCCCATGTTAATTTCCATAGGGCGGTTGGCCTCACTTTTAGCCCGAACGGCTGAATGGATTTTCACCAAACTTGGCAAAATTGTAGGGACTGGTAGCCCGATGTGCCTTTGCTATGTCTCAAGATATGTGCTACAGTGGTTTTTACGAAAATTAACTTTGAAAAAATATATATTGGGCTACATTGGGCTATATATATGTTAGAGCCCAAATGTAGCCCAATGTAGCCCAAAGATGGCCACCAGAGACAAAAAACCAAATGTAGCCCAAATATCAGCCAGATGTAGCCCAACTATAGCCCAATGACAGAATGTCCCAGAGTGTTCTAAAGAACAACTAGAGCGCTAACAGTCTTACTTATGACAAAAGTATGGCACACCTGAAGTCATCTTGATTGGAATAAAGTGTTAACACTTAAAACATTTAATTTGCAAAGGAACAAAATGAGGGGGTTCATTTTGCCATAGAAATTATGATTAGTGCTGAAGAAAGAAAAATTAGGGCACATTTTGAGTGACTTCTCAAATCCTCTTATATTTCATTAAAAAAATTCTGATATGCAGTCTCCCAAGATGGCCACCAGAGACAAAAGAGCCCAAATGTAGCCCAAAGATGGCCACCAGAGACAAAAAAAAACAAATGTAGCCCAAATATCAGCCAGATGTAGCCCAACTATAGCCCAATGACAGAATGTCCCAGAGTGTTCTAAAGAACAACTAGAGCGCTAACAGTCTTACTTATGACAAAAGTATGGCACACCTGAAGTCATCTTGATTGGAATAAAGTGTTAACACTTAATACATTTATTTTGAAAAGGAACAAAATGAGGGGTTTCATTTTGCCATAGAAATTTTATATATATATATATTCACAGAAAAAACCATAGGTTTGAGACCATATATAGTTAGGTATTTGCATTTACAAAACCTTGAAAATTCAATGAAAAAACTATAGGTTTGAGACCATATATAGTTAGGTGAATATTTTAATCATACAAAACCAATGAAATTCCCATATATAGTTAGTTGCACTAACTATATATTTCGCGCACCCGCAATCCACTGCTGATGATGTCACATATTACATCATTCATGACATGGTCAGTGACATCACTGATGACATCACTGATGACATCTCAAATGACATCACTGATGACATCACTGATGACATCATCCAGTGACTGTGTTTCTGTAAAGTTTAAATATGTTTTACATATTGAAGAATGAGTGGATGTATAAGTGTCTGGATGAAGGATTTAGTAGGTGCGTGACTGACTGTATGAGTGAGTGAATAAATGTGTCGTACTAAATGCATGGGTTAGTGACTAAACTGTCTGAATGTGTGCATCAGTATGTCTGTTGTGGTGTAAACTGCTGCATGTGTTGATCATTAGCTATACGAGAGGCTATATGTGTTATTGATTGGTTGCCCAAGTATTTGTATGGGAGATTGAGTGTGTGTGGGGGTGGCTGGGAGGTGTGTGACTCTGTGCATAGATGTGTGAGCAGTTGATTCACTAGGTGTATGAGTTCAAGAGTGCATGTGGAAACAGCTACATGGGCGGTTGACTGTGTGCATGAGTGTATTGATGAGTGAATGGATATCTCAATGCTACATGTCATAGTAAGTACATATGTAACACACAGTACATGTGAGAGTTGGCATATATAAATAACTGTGCATGAGAGCCAGTGAATGTGTGAGTGGCTGTATGGATCATTGTGAACTTGTATCAGGGATTGTATAAGAGAGTAAATATGTGTTAGTATATGTTTGAATAAGTAAGGTGTGTATAACTGTATAGTTGAGGAAATGGAGGTGAGATTGATTCTTTGCATGACTGACTAGGTGTGTGAGTAACTCCATGGATGAGTGACAGTGTGTGAGTGTCTGTATACACTGAGTGTATCTAAGGTTATATTAGAGTCTGAAGAGGTTCATCGTATTAGCACATGAATGATGTCATCAGTGATGTGATCAATGATGTCAAATGAGATGTGATCAGTGATGTCATCAGTGATGTCATTTGAGATGTCATCGATGTCATCAGTGATGTCATTTGAGATGTCATCAGTGATGTCATCAGTGATGTCACTGACCATGTCATGAATGATGTAATATGTGACATCATCAGCAGTGGATTGCGGGTGCGCGAAATATATAGTTAGTGCAACTAACTATATATGGGAATTTCGTTGGTTTTGTATGATTAAAATATTCACCTAACTATATATGGTCTCAAACCTATGGTTTTTTCATTGAATATATATATATACACATCCAAACACTCAAGTAAACACGCCTTCTCCAGAAATTACGAGTGTGGACCCATCTATTGTGCAGGATTTATTTTTTCTCAAATTTCACCCATTCCGTCCGCCATGACACGTTTCAGTCGTATATATACACATTTGTTATTGGAAATATACATATCATGCAACAAACAAAATCCATTATCACACTTTCACGGTAGTGTCATATAGAGGTCCCGTGATCAGTTCCCTTTTTCTTCCATACAGCATTGGAAACAATATGAAGGAAATTGTGAATTTATTAAAACAAGTGTGTGTCCGATATAATAATCATTTTGTATAGAATTGCATGTGATGAAAATGTACTCCTTTTAAAATAGAAATATCATAGTTATCATCCTCCAAGATTACATAGTAATATCTGGGTCCTCCAAAATATGGCATTTCTGGCAAATTCTGGTGCTAACCCAGTCTTGGCTACTTCTGTTAATATGTTTTTCCAGTCTTTTACTGATCTACGTGTTGCCACCTAATCAAATCTTCCACTAAAGCAGAATTTGTCATCATAGCTTTTAAATCAAGATCTTTCACGATATCAGCAATCTGAATAAAAGACTAGTGTATGGAGCTCTTAGCAATTCTAATATCTGGTTCAATATCTATCCTTTTTCTTCCAGCATCTGTTTATAAAAGCTCTCGCAGGTATTTAGAACCATGAATGCTCCATTTATTTATCAGCACTCTGTCCAATGCTGGCTGACTTCTAATACAATAACTTCCAATCTGGTGGAAGTGTTAAACAATTTGATATTATAATGCCGAAATATTTGCTCTTTCCTTTCGAACAGACAGTCCAACACTTTATAGCTTACTTTTTTCGGCGACTTAGTCAATCGTAAAAAGATTCCAAAAAAAACCCATTATCTGATCATTTATCTAACCTTTAGTTACTCCAAATCGATACAAAGTATGCAAAACATACAAAGTAGTACTCTTTCACAAGTGGAAATGCAAGGCCCCTTCATTAAATGGTTTGTATAGCACACACAAAATTTATTTATTTTAATTATTTATTAGAAAGGTTTTATATAGCTCTGGCTAGACCCGGAGGTATCAGAGCGCTTTACATGAGTATCAGACCATAGTTGCAGGTTACATCGTTACAAAGGTTACACAGTTATTAGAGCATAGCTACATAGTTACATGTTTGGTCGAGACAAGCAATAAGGACAATATGCATACGGGAAAGAGCAGGCAATGGGAGAGATTCAGGGGAAGTAGACAGCGAACGAAGGAGGGAAATGGGGAGGGTGAGAGACACAGCATGAACGAAGAGGGGTATGGTAACAGGGGCACAAACCGGGAGACGAGTAATAGCTGCTTCCAAAGTCCAGTAAGCTGTGCGCCCAGGGGAAGTGGTATCATTCCCCCAACTCCATTGCGAGAGGCTCCCTTTACACAGCGGACTCTCTCAGAGGGATCACTGAGACTCCAGAGTATAAGTAATTGGATCTTTCCCCAACAAGGGGAGAAGAAGTGCTTAGTTAAAGGGCACTAGGGACAGGGGGCTAGGCGGCGTAGCAGGCAAGGGGAGAGATTAAGGGGGCTGGGGATAGGAGCCGGGGAAGTAGAGAATGAAAAAGGGAAAGTGTTAGGGGAGGGTGAGAGCATGAAGGTGGGGTGAAGGGGACACAAACCGGTAAACGGGTAAAAACCTTGTCCAAGGTCCGGTAAGCTGTAATCCCAGGGGACGTGGTATCATTCCCACATCTCCACTGCATGAGACTCCCTTTACGCAGTTGACTATCTGAGAGGAGTCTCTGAGACTCCAAGGCCTACCTACTGGATCCTTCCCCAACAAGGGGAGAGGGAGTGCTTTGGTAAGGGGCGCCATACCATGCCTCAACTGTGAGTGGCTCCCTTAGCGCTATGGACTCTCTTAGAGGGGTCACTGGGACTCCAGAGTAAGAATATTGGAACTTTCCCCAACAAGGGGAGAAGGAGTGCTTAGTCAAAAGGCAACAAGGGACAGGGGGCTAGGAGGCGGGTTGAAACTGGCAGGTCAACAGAGGGGGAAACAATTCAATACCAGGGTAAATTAGCGATCCAGAAAAAGACAGGATCCACGAAAGGCAAGGGTCAGGGAGGACAAAGGGAGGGAGTCAGCCAGTTGAAGAGTACCACAAGGAAGAAATACAGATAACAGAAAAGGAAATGTATACGTTGTAGAGTCACTCAGGAGAGAGATGCAAACAGGAAAGCTCAGAATCACAAACTAGTGATATTAAGTACAAAGAACTACTACATATACTAGTGGTTAGAGTTGTAACTATGCAAAATAGAAAATTCACTCAGGGTTCCATTTTCACAACGATTATGCTAAAAACAATTGTGTATTACTTTTCAACAGAGTGAACGGAGAAATAAGACATCCAAGGGGGTAGAGAGGGGGAGGGAGAGGAGATAGGCGACAGGAGAGATGGGGCCTGGGCGGGGAGAAAGAGAGAAGGCAGTCCATTTGAGGAACAATATCTGGGTGTCGGCAGGATGCAGTCCAACGGACCGAGGGGGGAGGACAAGAAACAATAAAATGGTGGCTCCGTTCGCGATCCCCCATTTTGCGCTGTCCGTTCCAGATACATCACTGGACCATCACTCTGAGGCATCTCCAACTATGCCGGGATAGGGCAAACTAAGCAGTCACATGTGTGGGACAAATGCGGAAGAACAAACTCCAAGGAGGCAATCTGTGTCTATAAATCCTCAGAGGGAAGGCAGTTCAGGCAGGCCGATTCATACAAAAAACCTCAGAGGGTAGTGCGTTCAGGCAGGCCGTATCATACAAGGTCATATAGGAAATATTCACCATCAACAATGCGGAAATGGAGTAAAAAAGCAGGCCATGAGTGTAATATATAGGAGGAACACACTCCAAGATGGCCACCAAGGCTGGGAAGGAACACACCCCTCTCTCTCCTTCCAGCAGCACAATGTGGTGCTCGTCCAACGTGGTGTCCGTCACTACCTGCGCCGCTATTTATACTGTGTTATTATTTGTTGTAGGTTCCGCAATGCTAGCTGCAGGTTTTATAAAAAAAATTTGGATTTACTATTGCAGAATTACCACCCACACTGATCGTTCTTTCCTGTTCAAACCGCTATTTCTTTTGACACTTTTCTATAATTCTGTTTCCTTCTGGACCTTGTATCCGTCTTGCAAATTTTTGTTGCCAGCCTTCTAGGATATCAGCAAGTTTAAAGGAGTCTCCTTATAGCATTTTCATTGTCATACCAGGCGCCAACTTAGAATAAGGCATTATATTGTGGTTAAAACTTCCTTAGAACAACAAACCCAAAAGGTGCCTACACCACCCTTATTTATACACAATATTATTTGTAAAGGTCAAAAACCCACTTTTTTAGTTTGACCAAGAAAATTGAATGGTATAAAATAAAAATACCTGGTCAAACTAAAAAAGTGAGTTTTTGACCTTTACAAATAATATTGTGTATAAATAAGGGTGGTGTAGGCACATTTTGTGTTTGTTGTTTGAAAAAGGGTCCAGCCTACCCCATGCCCGGATGGACCTAACTCCTTAGGGTTATAAAACTTCCTTAGGGCATTTCTATCGCATGCGCCAAACAATTGAACAATTTGGCGTTCGAGCCTCCACCATTGTGTACTTGCGGACTCACATTTTGAAGAAAATAAAACTTTGTTTACGATACAGGTGTCTGGTTCCCTGTTGTGGTGAAGCTCCTCAGCTCGGGAGATGGCGCGGGTTCCGTGAGGCTGAATCAAGTAGTTAGTCTCACTGAGTGCCCCAGTGTTCCGCTCATAGATCGGAATAAATTGCAGCCTTAAAAAGCACCCCGACAGCACTGCAGAGTTCTCGGCTTCATCGCACCCTCACAATGGTGTACGCACAGCAGGGGAGAACAACAGCCGAAATCCCCCAACAGCATCCTTCAAGACCCCACAGGCACAACTGGTGAAGTGGAGGCAGCCTCGAGATGTAAGGTGGATCGCTGGGCCTTCGACACGGACACAGTACTGGGCGTTGCCCCACGGTGGAAATGAGCGCTGCTTGACGGACGTGTGAGCTCAATAAGGAGGTAATAACAATGTCCAACATTAGTCTGGGTGCTTTATTTGCCCAGATAAATGCTGAAAATAACATACATCTTTAGGAAATAAAAAATCAAATGTTATTTAAGAAACAGGGCAATGCTATATACAAGTTGAATAATGGTAAAATCAGCATCCTTATTAATGCTATTCTACCCATGACTGATAGTGAGAGATGGTTCCAGCTGCATAGTAGGGCCTTAATTCTACCTATCAATGGGAGATAATTTAATTAAAAAAGTTTATCAACATCTGCAGTCATACAAATGAGCAGGTATCTTTTGGGTTTATAAAGAACTAGTGGCTAGAGATCAATGGGCAAAGTGTTGGACGAGCAATTGCATAACAGAATGTCAGTTTTTAACATATTGATCATGTAACCTCCCAACATCTGAAATTGATTAAATATATAAAAGACTTAGTTGAATGCCCTTGCCAGGTTTTAAAAAAAGAGCAATGTCGTCAGCTTAAAGTTTAATTTTAATCATCCCATTAATCGGGGCCTTGATGGTCTTATCTTTTCTTATAATAATAGCTAATGACGCAATAAATATAGTACATAAAATTGTGGCAAGAGGGCACACCTGTCTTGATCCATACCTGACCTTGCATACACCTATGTCTGTAGAGTTCACCATTAATCGGGCCTGTGCCCCTTCATATTGGTTGGATATTACTTTGACAAACACTGTAGGGAAACCAAACCCTCACAAGATACAAAATAGGCTCTCCCAATCAATGAGGTCAAAAGACTTCTCTGCATCTAAGACTTGAGCGGGGGCCAGTTCCCTTTTGAAGAACACTAAAGCTTCAATTAAGAGATTAGTGTTAGAGGCTAATTGTCTACCAGCCATAAAACCACTGATTATTTATCAAACTCCCCACCAAACGATTCATTGTATTCACAAGTAGTTCCATTACAATATTATCATCTGTGTTAACTAGACTAATTGGTCTTCATAAATTTACATTTCCAGAGTTTTTGTCTTTTTATACGGAAGCTTACTACCACAGCTTCATAGAGTGAGGGGGGGACATTCCTTCCCTTCAGAATGTGATTTGCCAATCTCAATATATGATGGTTTAAGGGGTGTGAGAAACATTGCTTTTAGAAAGTCAGCTAAGAAACCATCCTCCCCTCACAATTTTCTACTAGGTAAAGCTTTAACTACCTCTTCGACCACAGCTAATATAAAAGGGTATTATAAGGGCTTGTGCCTCGCTCAGATCTAAACTTGGTGCTCAAATATTAGTTGTAAACTCTCTCAGGTGCTCCAGATCCACTCCCTGCTGAGAGTCATACATTTTCTTGTAGTGTTGCCTTAACATATTATGAATAGATTTGGGATCTGTGGTGTGTCTATCCTTCCCATTGTCAAAAAGTGTGTGGATCATATTTTGCCCCTCTTTTTCGTGTCTCCCAGCAAATTTGCTCTCCACATATTAGTTGTTACTCATAGGCATTGCTAGAGAGGTAGACATTCTTGTAATAATGAAAAATGAAAAAAAACAGATGATGGATGGAATGTTGAATTAATCAAACATTCACCCCTAGTCTCAGATCTGGGTTAAATCCATTGGTTTCTTGCACACCACACCATTCCAGTTTAGACCCAGCCATATGCAAATCAGTCTTGACCCTGTTCCCCATGGGAACAGTCTAGCCTGAACTGCCAGGCCAGGTCTTCCTTGTACCAGAAACAAGCATCCTGGGACCGGTTTCGGAGCAATGATCATACATCTTCGGTTTTGTTTCTTCGAGTGCCAAAACATTAGATGTTTTAAATCTCACAAACCATTCCTATGACTCCTTTAAATAATACTCCAAAGCATGTCTTATCTCTCTATAGCTTTTATTTTCTACGATCCGCCTATGGATTATCTAAGCCCTAATGTTGCTTTGAAGGCATCCCATATCATTTCTGGGCGGACAGTGCCCTCACTAAGTGAAAAATATCAATCTGTTTCAAGCTCAAAGTCACTTAACCAGGCTTCATCTTCAGATATCAGTTCATTAAAATGCCATCTACATGGCGGGGAGGGGCTTTTCCAAATACCTGTAATATCCATCTCAATCAGAAAATGGTCAGAATAGCCATTTGCTAGATGACCTGTTGCTATTTGAATAAAATCCACCCTTGTTGCGGATTTACATCTATTTGAGAGGCATGAAATTTATGCTGGGTTGGAAATGTATCCCCCCAAGGGATCAATTAAATGTAGGCTTTCTGATATTTGTGTATGATTTTAGTAATTTTAGGTTTATTCTGCCTGTGAGTCCAGGGATGGCTACCCCATTAGGGTGGAGGACTGTTGTCCCACTGGTTGAGAGCCAGGAAGTTCAAGCATGAAAAATAAAATCATAAAACAATTTTTATTATCATTTTATTTTTCATCCTGCATGCTGCCAGCTGTGCTGATGGATGGGCGGGGCCATCCGTTCTGACGACAGAAGATGGGGCGGCAGGAAATAGGAGTGATGAGCAATGCTAAGGGTGCATCTTGGTTTGGCCGGCTGTCTTAGGACAGCCAAACCAACATGCGCACTTAGCAGCCTCCAACTTGAGCTGTGTTGCACAGCCAGGTAGACAACAGAGACAGGCTGCCAGGCCTTGTCTGAGTGCCAAACCAGGCCGCTCAGACCAATACCAGCGCTTCTCCCATGCTGGTTAATAGTATTACCAGCATTAATTCAGCGTCTGGATTGGCCTATGGGAGTGTGGGAGCCTGTGCAGTGCTCCCGTGGGCTGCCCGGAGTTGGGGGAAGGATGAGAAGAGCATTGAAGTGGCAGCGGACACCAGGTAAGTGATCTTTCTTTTTTATTCGCCCGCTCTCTGTTAGAACTTTTTATATCACAGATTTCATGTTTTATTTGGGGTGCAACACAAGGTTTTGTATGCGACATATAGTGACAATTCAAACCCTAAGTTAGGAGTTGGGTGCTTTAAGGTGGGATGTGTCACATATATTATGTATAAAGTGCTTTCATGTAAAGCATTTTGCTTCCAAAAATACCTTCAATTGTTATTTAGAAATCGGAGTTGATATTAATTTTACCGACTTTGGAAGAATGGAAGGCTAAGCTGATCTTGTCCGCATTGAAACCTGGAAGGGCTTTATCACACAGATCTCAAGAACAATTGCTTAGTTTGCTGGTACAGAAGTACTAGAACAATTTCATCTGTTTCAGATATTTTGTCTCACTGCAATTTAAGTTGAAGAAAGGACTTGATTACACGTGGCCAGATTCTCAAGGCTCTACTGGTACTGGTATTCTTCTGCGCCGCTCATTGTGTTATGTACTCCAATCTAGGCAACTACAGAACTTTTTACCTACATTTGTCCTACCTTGCTCTGCATAGCAGTTCTAGCACTGACCTTTTACCCAGTTATGTGCTGAATAAATGCTGATCAGTTTCCTTGAAACTAGCCTCATTTACTATGCATGAGGATTCTAAGAAAAGACCCTGCACATGATGTACATAACAGGATTAACATACTCTGTAAAAAAGTCATGGTCATCTTCATCCTAGGACAAAAAAACTACTTTGCATAATTGCAGGTTTTGATTCAGGTTTTGATTCAGGCTCATTTACATAATCGTACTCACAACATATCGATTGTGTAAGGAACCCAGAGGCTATCTTTATGGTATAAAAGGACCATACAAACACTAGAAAGGCAAAGGAGAAGCTTCCATGCGGACACAAAACACTGGAGGTCCCGGCCTGAAGAAGCTCCAGCACACAGTGATCTGATAACCCTTGCGGGGTGTCCAACTCGAGACCAAGACGGGGTCCTTCATTCTCTCCCTTCAGTTAATGGGGTTGGCTCTTTCCTAGGGGATTCTTGGCTTTACACCCAACCCACATACATGCTAGGTACACTTAGGTAGGGTTTGCATCGTAAGAGTAAGCTTGATTACCGTCATGGAAAATGTAGCACGCTGGATTACAAACTGTAGTTTAAAAATAAAAGGAGACAAGATGGAATTTATATTCCTGGGAAATAATCTTCCATCACAAGTCACTATTGAGTGGCCAAAAGGACTGGGCAGTCCGCGGTCCACAGAAACTCCATAAAGAGCTTAGGAATGTGGCTAGACATTAATTTGACGATGGAAACACAAGCCAGAAAACTAACCACTGCATGTTTTGGAATCCTGCAATGCTCCACATAATTCTAAGCCTTATCCCAGCGCAAACCCGAAACACAGTGATACAGTCCCTGTTGATTTCATGCCTGGACTACGGAAACGTTCTCTTCTTGCTTGGGGTCACAAATACGTATTGAACAGGCTACAGGTGCTACAGAACGCAGCCACCACAGACGCACAGATACTATGTATTTTTAGGAACTACACAACAATTTGATTTTGTTTTACATATATTTGCTTCTGCGTGAAACACGTTTCCTTTCTCTGGCACTATGTCACGAAATCACACCATGAGAGCAATCCTTTCGAGTGGAAGAGTGCAAGGCTTTTTTTCTATTTCCGTTCCCTCTCCCAGGTTCAAATGCTCCCAGGGCGTCCGGATTCAAATTACAAACCAATGTATATTTATAGGCTGCATTGTAATAGTTGGTTTATGGAAATAGAATGGAGAGAGGGAAAACCCAAACACAGCTGACACTTAAAACAGTGCAGTTGAAGCCTGGCCCTTTGTGCGTTAGCAATACCTGAAACTCGTTTCGGGACTCGTTTTGTATTTGCTGTTTGCAGGCTTTGGCTTTCGGATTAAAAGGCGCTCTTCCCGCTGAGACCCCTTGTTCGCGAACACGTTGAAGGAGAGAAACAAGGTTAGCATCAGGGATCGAAATCGCAGTGTCGTCGTGCCGCCATTATTTAAAATACAGCTATGCCGGCAACAAAAATATCAAACCTGCTTCTGACATTGCCTCCTTTAAAAAAAAGAAATTGAAGCGAGTTGCACATTTTGGAGAGATGGTTGTACGACCAGCCACGTACCCCTCCAAATACTCAAAGTTGGTGATTAATATTTACCATAGGCAAGGTCTGTAGGTGTTAGGTAAAATGGTGCAGGGTAGCACAGGTGTGTGCCACCCTCCCCCTCATCATCTTTTCATGTATAAAACAAACAAAGGTGCTTGAGAGTGGCTGCTGTAGAGTTCAGGGTGCTGTGTAGGGGAAGCACTGCAGCTAATCACCCAGCAGGTAGTGCTCGGGGTCTGGCGGTACCCCGGCACACACAAGAAAAATCTGCATCTCCACAAACTGAGCATAAAATGATCAGGACAGGCCTTAATCTCTGGTAAGCTTGGTAGCACTGCTGTGTGCATCACATTTCTAGATAGCCTGTAAACAATGGTGATGTGGAGAGCGACCACTCATCCTTTGTCATTGGAGTTCATCTTTCTGCTAATTAGGGGGAGTCGCAGGCCTTTTCCCAATGAAGTGGACCCATCGTGAACACTTGGCTTTTAGAGAGCCCCCACTTTTTCCATCCTACTAAAAGACCTTTCTAATTTCGGCTCATATTTCAATATGACTGATTGCAGCTGGCAGCTGTGGGTGCTTCCTGAAGCCTGGTTAGAGAATTTTCTGCAAAAGGTAATGCAGTTAGTGCCAGACCTTAGGCAAGCACACACTTAAAGGGCGAATTTGTTTCACCGTACAATTTGCATATTACAGTAACTGGTGAACATATTAATGCAATAAGATGTCAGCCACTTTTTAATGTGTTTAATATTTCAAGACTATACATTCCCACCGCTTTATAAACCTTGCTTTCTCACAAAATTAATTTGCTGTAAAATGCACCATTTGCCAATTTTCTTTAATTTATTCTTGGGGAGGATGACTCAACCTGGACCCCCACGTTTGTCCATTAAGCTTGCTCGCTTTGCTCGCTACTTAAGTCATGCCCAACCTTTTACTCCCCACCACTTTCAAATGTCACCAGCCGCCATTGGATATACATCAACCCTATTAAAAGTATCTTTAATATTTCTCTGTTTGGTCTTGAATGTAAGCAGCATAATAGTGGTTTATAAACCCTGTAAAGAGTTTCAAATTATGGTTGCCCTACCCGAATGGGATTGTCATTTGGCTCTGCCGTTTAAATGTCAGGGCGTATAGAAGAATTTTCTCAGCATGACAATTTGAGCCTGCCAAATATTTTCAACTTCAGTAGTAGGTATGGCAGGCTACAGGTAAGTAGGGAGGATGAGGGTGAAATGTTATAAAATAAAAAGGGAGAAACAGAAAAACCTTTTGAATATTAGAGCAGAATGTTAGTACCAGCCATCGTTGGCCCCATGTTTCTCTATTTTCAACAATGGAGCTCTCAGCATTCTCGTGTGTTAATCTCAAGTGCGTGTTAAATAAATTGCACTGCAACAGTACTCAACAATATTGTAGATTAAGGGAAGACCTGATCAGTGGCGTAACAAAATTCGAGGGGCCCCCCTGAAAAGTGCATGGAGGGGACCCCCATACTTTGGACCCAGTCTGGAGCTCTCAAGCTGCCACCCGTGCACAATGCCTGAGGAGGACCCCCTTGAGCTCAGACCCCCCCGCACTGCAGGCCTGTTGTTACAGCACTAGATCTGATACAGGGTAAAGGTTATTGAAATAATGCATACTCACAGAAAGTTTCTCATCAGTTCGGTTATTTAACAATCTTAAGACACTCATGGAACACCCCTTGCTTAAGACAGGGTTGACTAAATTGGTCAAATGAGGCAAAATCTGACATGAGAAGTCTTTTGCAATATTCAAAGGAACAGGATCCACTAAGTAGTTGGAAGCTTTAGTTTTTAATTACATTTGTTAATATTTCCTCGTCCAAGTCAAGTAATACCAGATCACCATGGATTTACAGGGCTCCTCTATCTGTGAGTACAGGAGATCAGGTTACTATTGCTCACTGGATTTAACTTTGATATAGCAAGAGGGTCTTCAAATCTAATGGGGGCGGGGGCATTATTTGCCAATCAATCCAAGCTGAATGGTTGTTTGGGTTGGATTCTAGCCTTGACGATTAAATATTTAAAATGGATGGCCTCAGAGTTGAGAATGTTTTATGTATAGTGGTTTAGATCTCCTAAAGCCATTTGGCTCGAAGAGGAAAGAGCTTGTTTCGTGTTCTTCTCCAGCATTCTTATGAACGCCTTTGTTTGTAAAGCACTTTCAAAAACCAATCTTTCACTCTTCAAGAGGGCTAAGTCGCCAAGAAGTTCAGATGGTCATTAAGACTGGAGGTTGAAGCACTAATGTCAATATTAAACTGATGTGGGGAATTTGTTTAATGCTAGTGTAACATAGCTAGTAAGGTCAAGATTCTAGGTGTTGCAAAACCATGTGAACTTCTTTTTTGGTGGGTCAGACTTTAACGAGTTGTGAAAAATACCTTTCTATTACAGTGGCATACTGAAGAAACCTAAGAGACGCATGCTCTATTGTGAACAACCCATTTTCGCCTTGAATTGCTTAAGGAGGTAATGTTAACAGATTAGTAAATAAAAATAAAGCACTCTTGTAGAAGGGACAGATCCTCTACCTTGGTTAAACATGCGTAACCTCTCTCCCAGACACACATAGGAATATGTACTTCTTATTTCCATATAAGGTGAATGTCTGTCCCCCAACCCCAATTGAGAAACGTTGCATTTTACCTTAGCTGGCTATTTGATGCCCATTCTAGAGAATATTCATTTGGAGCAGAATTGCCATCCAGGAAGTCAAGACAGAATCAAATACAGGGGTATACGCCTCTACTGTAATTCACTCATGTAGTGTCCAGTAGAGTGAGTGTTCTCTAGAAGCACCAAATGAATTTGTCTCAACGTATTATAGTATTTTCCTTGTATTAGCAGAGATTACAAGTTGCCAAAAGTCAAGTGTGGGTACATCACCCACCACTACTTTTTGCTTTGCTTTTTGATACTTGTAGTCCTGAAGTGATGATGTGAAATACTGAGCTACCAGTACAAGAATGAAAATTAAAAAAACAACTATATGGTGCTTACAACTGAGAAGGGGCCACAACTAAAATGCTCTAAACCAAGGTAATTAAACATAACACATACCCTCTCAACTGCATATGCCATTCTACATTTCCATATATCTAGGCTGTCTAAGTCAGACGGTGCTCTGATAGTCCTCCTCCTGTGTCCATGGTTGCTTCCAGCGTGTAGCATTAATTTTATCATTACACAATCTGGTTCTCCTACTCATAAGTAATGTTTATTTTTGCAAAGATATCAATGCAATAGTTGCAAATGTTCTTAACTATTGAAAATTGTTTGTGGGTGTGGAGGGACTGTCTAAGGAAGGAAAGAAAGAATATAATTCTGGAGATGGTGGTAAGCGACTATGAGCAAAGTATTTGTTTCAGAAGGGTTGGTGCAGAATATGAAACACCCATCTTTTACAGCAGACTTACTATAGTTAGGACTGTGATGCCTACAAGGGTTATAATGAAGTGGGTGAAACAATAGACATGAAATTCCCAAAAAAGCCACAGGTAGTGTAAGTGAGTAACCCTTTCAACCACGCCAACATCACAGGTTTGACCTCCTTGTCCCATCCAAAGTCCCGACAAACCTTTCTATTGGCTGCTGAAGTTCTGGGTGAAGAGGAAGGTGTGGAAACTGCACAAAGTGAACAGGAATCCCAGAGACCAGCTTCCTTCTCAGTCCTCACACGATCCCATGAATTAGGAGGCAAGAGTACTAGATGGCAACCAGAGTTACCTCAAATTGGTGCAATGGGAGTAAATAGTGAATCAACCTCATTAAAATGGCATGAGACAACAATTTTGTACTGAAACCGATTCATGCAATGAAACAAGTCCAAGGATCATACATTTCGAGGGCGAAGGGGGAGAAAGACGCCTTAATTACAAGAACATGACCTGCTTCAGTATTAATGACTTCACAAGCAGAGGCATTTTCCAAATTCACAAACAGCAAAAAACTCACCTCAAATATGATCAAAACGTAGACCCCTGCCAAAATAACTGCAGCAATGGTGACCTGAGTTTCAATGCCCGCAATTAGATACTGATGAGAAATAGAAAGGGGTACGAGAGGAGTATCTTTCAGGAAAGCTTGAACCGTGATTGAGAGGGTATCACTGCAACAGAAAAAGAAAAAAAGATTCTGGTCACAATAAAATCATGGAGTATCAACTTATTTGGGTCTGGAAATTAAAGCTCTACAATGGCCTGGAGCGGATGCATGATGTTACAACGCATACTTTTACAACGCCTACCTTTACAACGCATTTTTTACACCACAACATCCATTACAACGCACACCATTACAGCGCATGCCATTACAACAAATTCTTTGAAACTACCTTTACAACGTATTCCACTACAACGCATACTACATTTACAACGCATACCATTACAACGCATTACATTACATTGCATGTAAGGTAAGTGTTGGATAGTGTAGGGGTAAAAATTACTATTCTAACTCCAGGGGGTGCAGCAGTAGGGTAAGTGTTGGATAGTGTAGGGGTAAAAATTACTATTCTAACTCCAGGGGGTGCAACAGTAGGGTAAGTGTTGGATAGTGTAAGGGTACTATGTGTTGTAATGCTATGCGTTGTAATGGTATGCATTGTAATGACTGCGTTGTAATGGCATGCGTTGTAGTGTCATGCGTTGTAATGACTGCTTTGTAAATGCATGCGTTGTAATGGATGTTGCGTTGTAAAGGTTTCGTTGTAATGGTAGTGCGTTGTAAAAGTTGCGTTGTAAAGGTTGTTCACCGCCTGGAGCAATTGCAGCCCTACCTGTGGATTTTTAAACATTGGATTTGATTCACAAAAGGAATTAGGAGTTGGGGCGTCCTAGGGTATTTTAGAGGCCAAGTAGGGTGGTTTTACTGCTAAGACAGAAGGACACGTGGCCGGCTGCAGACCTAGCTGACTTCTTCCATCACATTTTACTCTCTGGAAATTAGGTGGGCATCAAAGAAGATGGTCACGCATTACATTCTTACACCCTGATGTACAATGCACACCATGTTGTTTAGGGCTGTCTGTATTTTTGCATTCCTCTCTTTATCTAAAGGTGTTATTTCCAAAGTTCATGGAAACTGAACAAGGGTGTTTGTCCGTTCAAAGTGCTGATTCAAAATACATGCCTCGTCTCCCTTATGACAATATCACAAGAAGTAAATTATTGGAAATAGGTGGAAGAGGGACCGAATCATTGTACTGTGAACCAATTTCATGTCTTGAAGATTGTAGCGGTTTTTTTCCCATATTAGCCCCCTTAAACATATATGATCTTTTTGATGTGCAAATGGGAAACAACGACCACAGGTCTCTACAAAAAATGAAGAGGAATCCCAGAATGTACCCAAGTGATCAGATAAACATTTCCACCAGTATTGCTTTAGGTCAGAGTGCTGGCTGGGCAGAATTCTCCCCAGGAAATACATTTACTGTGCAGCCACTAGCCGTGATTAAGAATAATTTATCAAAGATTTACTAAATAAGAGATTAGTACAGTTTTCAGGTGTTTCTTCACAAACGTTTGCAAATGTCATGATGTTCATGAAGGATGCAAAAGAAAGTTTTGCAAAACAAAAAAAACAATGTTAACACTAGAATTCTATTGAAAAGAGTTTTTGAAAATTCTGTAGCAAAAACTGTTGCCTAAATTTTCACTTGCACAGAAATTGTTGCGATGTTAAACTTTGTAAATTTCACATACTAGGATGTTTATCAACTATATGGGCAACATTTTAACGCCACACCCCACAAAATATAGCTTAATGAAGATAAATTGAATAAGTTTAGTGTGGTTGAGTATAGTCGGATGTAGGTGGGCGTGATCGGCACATACAGTTCAACTGATCATCATAATTAAGCTCGGAGAAATCCCTCCCTCTTTATAAACTTTCTGCATTTTTTTTTTTTAGGACTCTTCTATTTTATTGAATTATAGAAGAAAACCTATACAGCAAGGAAAAACTGTATGGTAGTTTGAGAACAACAGATTGCCTTTTCCAATTTAAGTATTCGGTTTGTAAACAGAAAGTCACATTACCTTGATAACATATCAATAGAGGAGATGTTTTCTACCAAGGAGTTCCAATTGGCATAGAAAATGACAGCAAACCAAGAGGATCCTGGCTGTCACTGGGAACAATGAGGAGAAAATGTCCCTTTATTGACAGCTGCTCATCTACAATTTGAGCATGTGCAAGCAGAGGCAAATAAGTCATGCGGGGCCGTGCACAAACCTGTTTCACTGTTCCTGGTTTGACTCTTTGATTTCCCAGACCAAAAACTTTTGATCACATTCGATTTTTACTTTTTGCTGAAAATGTATTTATGTAGTCCCCTACTAAGGCTCTCTCCCCTTTTGTGAGCTGCCTTCAAACCCAGAAACAGAAAAGTTAAGAGGAATTGAATTGTATGAATCAGTTACGACAGCAAAGATACAAAGTGAAGGGCTATATATCGTCCAGAAATACACCTGGTACCCTCTGCCCAAACCCTAGTCCCATTCATGCTTGGTTGAAAACCTGCCCCTGTCCCATTATCACTACTGCCAATACTTCCATAACTACTATCAGAAGCAACTAGCAGCAGCCTGGTCATGCTATTGCATTACTATAGTATTACAACTACTATTAATTGTACCACCACTGTAGGCCATAATACTAACATGCTAACAGTACTCTTATAAATACCACTACTGGGTGTAGTATTACCAGTTCTACATCTAATGTTGCTACTGCTTACACAGTACTGATATTAATGAGTCAATTTCTACTAGAGGTACTACTACCACAGATGGTGCTAGTTTTAATCTTTAGTGATATTTGTCCTACTGCTTGTACAACAAAGATTACATGTACTATGCATAGCAAGTTTAGTGTCCATGAATCGACCTAGACAAAAAGATGGTAACGTGGCCTTTACCCATGAATGTAAATTATATTGGACACAAGTAGTGCCACCGGTTTACTGCTCTATCACACATTTTAAAAATGTGATTTTGGATATTTTTCATAGTGTTGATAATTATATTGTATGAATCATTTTATTGTGCTAAACGAAAGTAAAAGATTTGTATATTGTGTTTTATGATTCAGCTACCACGGAGTTATGTGCATTTAATAATATGTGCATTTCCGGTAGACGTTAGATAAACTGGAGTGATTTGCAAAGGGACTCAGTAAGATTCACTTGATGAGGCTGCATGGTGTGCGTCTAAATTCAACGCTCCAATTGAGATGTTTGCATTGTGAAAGTCCTGACACACTGGGTTAGAGACCTCCAAGTAGGCAAAGTCTAAGATAAAACTCAAGGAAATGTAACAAAGTAGAGAACATACGCCATTATATGTAGGCAGAAATGGACTTAAAAGCACATTTATCCACAGTCTCAGAAACTGCATACGCCCACGTATTTGACTGAAAGAAATTGCAATTCATTCATGTATTATACCATCAATTAATAGTACAATATTCCACGTTCTCAATAAAACAGGTTTGTTTAGTTGCAAGATGCGGTTACAGGAGCAGCCTCTTAGCTTTAGACTGATTTGAACTGCATGGAGTTAAAATAAAAAAAAACTGTGGAGGAAGAAAAAATCAACCTTAATTTCAGGCCTCATTAAAAAACTGCAGAGAATATTTGTTGATGTGTGAACATACAAGAGCTGGACTCCTATTCATGGATAGAGCAACTCTGAATGTACTGAAAATGGGTTTTAAAAGATGCAAGGACATTTCCCTAACTGCATGGAAAAGGCTTGAAATCAGACCATTAACCACTTAACTAAACGTCATAGTGAGCGCTACATAAATGACAATACAATATGCATAAGCATACAAATACATGAGGGTAGAAGCAACTGTTATTTATGAAAGCTTAATCTATATAAAGTTTTATGTATGCATTTAGTCTCCATAAAACCAGGACACTTGCTAATTAAATGCTTTAATGTTTCATTATGCACACCCAGAAGCCATTGAACATAAATACACAAAGTTTCGGGGCAACGTATGTATTCAACTCATCACAAGTGAGATTATTAATGTAAGCATTTCCCCAATACCTGCTTATAAAGGGTAAAATACCAATCAATAACCGCTCTATAAGCCCAAAGTAAGATATTTTTTAAATTGGTTTTACACATTTGTTCACGGTGTAGATGCCTCCTTAAGTTTATCTAAGAACTCATGTGCACATTGCCTTGGTAGGACGAGGAGTGAGGCACCCATGCCTGCTTTACACACACAATGTTATGTTAATGCTTGGGTAGAAAGAGGAAATGTCCCAGAGATTACAGACCAGGTGTGCACAATAAGAAAGGTAGAGGTGCATAATACTCACAGGTTCTATCTGAAGTATACTACATTTACTACTGGTAGCACCAATACTCATACTTATATTACAAACAACACTGGCAGCACGATCAGCACAGTATTTATAGTACTACAATGGACAGTGCTACATCTTGTAGCGACACCAGCATCAACAGTAGTAGCAATACTGCCAGACATGCTACAGCAGCCACAATCAACAACAGAAGCAAGAATACATAATCTAACTGCATGCTTGATAGAATATAGTGTTAGCTTATCACTTTGTGGTTTGTGGTGTTTAGCTAGATTAGGAAGGTTCACACAATTACCCACTCTTCCATTTCATGACCTCGTTTTATTTATGCATTCACATAATTCCCCCAACACCCTTGTTTTATGCATGAGGGAGAAACCACGGGCTGCTCTGATATTCCCTCAGGGTCCACCAACTTCTAGCTAGTGGGGTAAGAGTAGTTTTCTCATTGGCGTCGATTCACCAAAATGCAAGGGGTAGTGAAAGTGACATCACATACCCTTTGAACTTAATGACTTCAAAGGAAGTGACACCAGATCCTGATTTTTTCCTAAACTTGATATACAATATTTGACACTTCTGAAGTTCAATAATAACTGCATAATTAATATAACATAACACAAAGGTGTATTTTAGATATCACCTACATTATGGTGCGGACTTGATCTTTGAAAGTTCTGGAACGTAATATTTGCACTCAATTGTAGAGAGCAAGCAAAACAAGAAAGTAGGTCTCTATGAGGGGGTTTCTCCTCCGAGAAAATCTTTTAAAGAATGTAATCAAATAGTTCATATTAAAGCACAATTTTCACATGCATTTTCTAAAAAGCCCTGTGCCCTGAAAGGACACTCATTACATTTTCAAAACCTTTCATGGTGGCTAAGACAATGAAACCTGACGCTTCCCAGGAGTTGTCCACATCTCTTTCAAAATGTGCTATGAATGCCACCAAATGTTAAAAATAAGCTCCACTGTGCCAGGGCTAGCATTGGTCAAGGGTTCTCCCAATTTGCCAGAGAGGGGAGAGAAGAAACTATAGGAGTACACCTGTACACCAAGTTGAGACCTGGGCGATTAACGCAACATGAACAATGTCTCAACAGGTAACATTCAATTTAGGCTATTATATAAGCATGCACATATAGTTGCAAAAGGAAAAGACAAGGGAAACTCCAAAGTAGAAGAATGTGCCAAGGGCACCATGTATTTTGGAGAAAGTGTAGGAAAATATTAGTATCAACACTGTTTACACTGAATGCAAGTGTAACCAGAAAACATGTTGTGAATATAGGTGCTTGTGACACAAGGTGAACAGTGCAAGTGACAAGTGGACTTGCATATGGATTGCATGCCTTACTAACTAACGACTGGCCCCCGGACGCCTCAATCTTGACGCCAGTTCATTGCGTTTTTTCCACCTTGGACCACCGCATTACCCTCAGCCCCCGGACGCACAACTCGCCAGACCGCAGATGACCACCCCCACACCCACAGGACTTACGTTGGTCATCATCCTTCCTCCCATTCCTTGGGACGGTTTTCCGCTCCATACAGGCACCTACGCTATGGTAACCGGGTCCTTTCCACTCATTGGTTCATAACACATGTTGTAGGCTAGATTACTGGCTCATTACAAGATGTGGGGCTATGGGCAGCTGAATCGCACCATCAAGAAGTACTCTCTCTGAGCATCCCCCTATGATGCTACAGCTACTGGGGCTGTTAGTGGCTAGTAGTACTGGAGATTACATGCAGAGACACTCAAACTGAGTTTTTCATGAGGGAATACAGGCAGATAACAGAATATTTCCAGGTCAACTTGGGGTCTGTGGACTATATGGCTGTTGCGATGGAAGCCTTCAAGAAGACCATATGGTACATATCCATTGCCAAACAGAGGAGTCCATTAAACCTTACATGCACACTTATCACATTTAGAACAAGAACTAAAGGTGCTCTGAACCCCACTAACCATGATCAGATGAAGGCCTTATTCAGAGACCAATTCTCCAATTCTGAGGTGGTTGAGACAGTCCAGATTCAGAGGTAAATATTTCAGGGGGGAATCTCACAGGAGAGCACTTGATGCGATGATCAAATGTCTATGGGAAGCCAATAACATCATAGACAGAGGATTGGGTGGGAGCATTCTATCAAGACACCTCCTAGGTCTACGAGTCTTCAGATCGTACTTCACCAAGTTAGTCCCTTCTGGAGGTTCGCAGCCTGAAGCCCAGATAACAAAATACTTAGATAACACAGCTGTAGGCTGGCTTGGAAGTATGAATCACCAGATCCTGGATTCACCTTCGATAAAATACAGCAGGTACTCTGTCTACTTCCCACATGCAAAACCCCAAGCTCACATGGGCTGCCTGCTGAGTTTTTAAAATGTTATCCTGAGATCTTGTCCCCCCTCACAATTTACTAGTACTATTTGAAGACACATAAGAATTGCATGCTTCAACCTACACGCTGGGTAAGGAATGAAAGATGTAGCCAAACAGGACACCACAAGGCTGGATAGTCTCTCTATGACATTCCACTGAACCTGATGCGCTGCGGAAAAGCTCACTGTGAGAGCAACCTGAATCCTTCAGAGATCTTGGAGACAAAAACTTTTTTAAGTCTCAGATTTTTCAATGTGTAAGGAGGAATACACTTTGACACAGCCAAGGGTTTTAAAGACCTCAGAACAGCACTTGGAGGTCAGGACTCCCTCCCGCAGAAACTGCCAGGAGGGTCCAGGAAAGGTCCAGATGGAACTAGTCAGTTGGGTTCTTCCTGAAATGGGCTTCTAGCAGCTTGTTGTGTCACTGCAGCTTAACAGAAGGTTAGCACACTGACCCTTGAAGTCCATTTCTTTCTCCTAGGTACAAGTGGGAGCAGGCCCAGCCTTTCCAGTCTCCTCACAGGTCTCAACACCAGGTGTAGCCCTTCATTTGTCTTCCAAAAGTTCAATAGTGCTCTGAAGACGGAACCCAGGGTTGCCGCATTTATGTCTGGCCCTAGCCTTTCGGTGGAGTGACTCCTGGCCTCTCCCTAACCAAAATGAAAATAATTCCTAAGGGTAACCCTACACATATTTGCAGCAGTTCCCGTTTGCCCTAGTGCAAATGTTCCCACGGTGTCTTTCTACCCAAATCCAATATTCCATATCCTTTCTCTCCCTTTGCAGAGCTCCTGTGCCCATCCTAATGGTGTGGCTATTAAAATGAGTCGTCCCACTTGTGTCGTCACTCCAAACTGGTGTTTGGGGCAGCTCCTCTCCCACTGGGATGGGTGCATGACGGACTAGTGAGACAAAAGATGGGAAAGGTCCAAGTTTTAGCTACATCTGCCTGTAACAGGGGAGGCCTCTTTGAAGATAATTAAGTTCCTCAGCACGGCCAAAATGACCAGTCTGTCAGAGTCACAAAACAACTCCCCACACCGAGGCTTTTGTCTCAGCTCTAGGCGCAAGTTCACACCTCATCATGGGGCAATTCAGTTCATAGGTTAAAGTTGGAAGCTCATTCAAATGGGCTTCTTGAGGCAAGGAACTGGTACATTTCTTAAAGCGGAAGCAACTAGTTTAAGATAAGAAATGGAGGTGCGCTACTGACGTTCCAGAGAGATTCATGCAAACTGGAGACACAGCAGAAGAAAACACTCTCAAAGGACATAAGGCACACGTTTTTAGCAATGCTAGGGCAGAATTTGCCCTAGCCAGGGTCAAATAAAATAACTAGTGTGGCAAAGCTGAGAGGATGTTGCCATCAAAGTAAGCAGAAATAGGCCCAATCATTTGCAGTGACCACTAAAGGAAAGGAGGAATTCAACTAACCTGGAAATTGAAAAGTTTCAACAGTATTAAGAGCTCTATGAAACTTTTAGCCTCTGAGGTGGTAGCGGAGTACAATGAAAAAGAGCATTCTAAATAACTAGAAAATTAGCAACACTAATCCCTTTGAAATACGTATTTAGACAAATCAGAGCTCTAGAATTGGGAATAGCTTTGAGGCCTAGTGGTCTCCCATCTTTTTCTTAAAACATTTTGGCCAGCAGTGATAGATATACTAACCAGAAACTATTGATATTTTGTACTTATAAAGATGGTGACAGCATCTATTTTCTTGAAAACAGGGAGGTATCCAAAAGACTTTGGAGCCAACTAATGGCCCAACACTCACCAACCATTTATCAGGAACTTCACTTACAAAGCAGTCTATGTTAACTCCCAGGTCACATCAATGCTAATCATTTCTGGCACAACTACCAGTCTTGCTTCTGATCACCCTGCAACAGAGACTGCTACCTTGCATATCACAGACAATGCCCTCAACCACAAATCAAGATGACCCCAGTGCTTCGTTATATGTCTGGATCTTTCACCTGCCTTCCAAACAGTCATCCACCCCACCCTCATATGCACCCTGCAGTCTAGAAAGGGATCTACTCACAAAACATCAAACTTCACCAATATGCCTATGATACGCATCTCTACTTGAAAGTCTCCTCTGCTTCAGACGTCCAATGCCTGAAACACAGTTTGCATATCATCCAGACCTGGATTTACAGCGCCCACCTGAAGTTCAATCCCGCTGAGACCGAATTCCTGTTATTTGTCAAGAATGACAAAAAAGATGCAGTAAAAATCTGGCTTACTGACATGAATCAGGACTCCTTTAAACCCTAAGTTTCATTGAATGTCCAGTCAATTTGATTCACTCTGGACCCCAACCTCACCATAAAGGAACACTGCCGAAAAGAAAACAATGATGGCCAAGTACCAGCTCTCTCTTCTAAAGAAAGTCAAACAGTTTTTTTCCAGAAAGTGACTTCAGAACGGCTGTTGAAACGCTTGTATCTGGATGGTGGTAATGCCCCCCTCCATGACCTCCAAAATTCTTACACCCCTTTGGGGCATCCTACTAGCCACCACACAGTCTTTCAGAATCTGAAGAAATATGACTACATCACCCCATCCTGTTGGGCCGCCATTGGCTGCTCTTGGTGGCCTGCACCAGCTTCAAAACCAGCTGCATCATTTACGAACCAATCGCGACCAGCACCCTCGCTCATTTTGATAAGTTCACCATCTCTGGTGATTCTTGCCACGGCCAGAATACCATCTACCTGCAGACTAAGAAGTGTAAAAAAGAATACACAAGGCAGCAGACCTTTTCCAGCTATGCACCCAGGATCTGGAATAGCAGCTCTGTACCCATCAGTACTACCTCAATGCTGCTCCAATTTAGAAAGAAAAAAGAGTCAGGGAACCAATTGGACTTCCTGCTGTGAAGTTCAGCACGTATCAGCTGAAGGAAACTATAAAATTGTACATTATGCCATTCAAAGTCCTCTGCGACCTCAGAGATGGCTTTATATGGTCAACTTCCCATACATCCCCTATATTGGAGATGCTTCCAGTGTTTGACATCGTAAAACTTTGGGGTTGTTGAGGTGGTGAAAGCAAAAAGAACAGATGATGGACGGAATGCTGAACAAATCAAACATTCACCCCATCACAGATTTGGGTTTAATCAATAGTTTGTTCTCACCACACCACCCCAGTTCTGTGACATGGGGTGAATGTTTGATAATGTTCAGCATTCCATCCATCATCTTTTTGTGTTATTTTCGGCTAAAGTGGGAATGGTATGCCGAGACGTGGGTCCCGTGCTCTCTATGCCACTGGTTGCTGAAATGCGATGATACCCTGAAACTGGGCCCAGGATGCTTGTTTTCCAGTTCAGGGAGGAGCTGGCCTGGCAGTTCAGACTTGACAGTTCCCATTGGAGCAGGGTCAAGACAGATTTGGATGTGACTAGGTTCAAACTGGAATGATATGGTGAGCAAATGAACAATGGATTTAACCCAGATCTGTTCCTGGGGGGGGGGGGGGGGGGGGGGGGGGTGAATGTTTGAATATGTTCAGCATTCTGCCCATATTTTTCCTGTTGAGCTGGTTTACATACCTAATTCCCATGCAAAAATTGTGTTTCCCTGGTCATCCCACTGTTCCATCCAATCCATTTGAGTGCCTTGCTCCAGCTTGTTAAAGACACCCCTAGTGACCTGTGTCAAGTGACTCCCCATCATTCTTCCATTAAGTATGCCCCTGAGGAGAGTCTCCATCAATTCTGCCCCTTCCAATCTGTTCCTCAGATTGTCCCTCTCCCCAAACATCCATTAATTCAGTACTATTAATAGAGCCACCTAATAGCATCACTGAATGTCGACCATGGCCACGCTACTTTTGTACCAGGATAAGAGGCAGTTTAACAAATTGATGCAAGTGTTTTATAAACTAGGAAGATCAGTATAATCTCCTCTAATTATCTCAAAGAAGTGGCTCTGGAAAGCGTAGGTTTGAACCACATTAAACAGTTTCGGCATGGAAACAATTTATTTATTTATTTAGAGGTTTTCTACAGCGCTAGCCAGACCCGAGGGTATCGGATCGCTTTACAACATGATGAAGAGGAAACAAAATACAGGACAAAGGCATGTTATGAAAGTACAGAAAAAGTTCAAAAGGAAGCTTTACAGTTCTGTTGAGTGTCAGAGGTGTGCCGTTGAAGTAGAGAGGTCGAGGGGGCCGAGGAGTGGCATTGAGGAAAAGGGATCAAGAGGTAGTCTCAAAGCCTAGGGAAGGCAAGACTAATGCTGGAAATGTTCTCTTCGCTGTGCCGACCCAGGGCTGGGAGTTCGGAGAGAGGGAATGAGGTAGGTAGTGGTTGTGCGATGACTGAAGGCTGCCCATTGGGGGCGCGCGGTCAGGAGACAGCCTGGTGGAGGTGAGAGCATCACGTAATTGCGTTCGGGAAGGCGCGGTTGAGGTAGAGGGTTTTTAGGAGGCTTTTGAATTTTGGAAAAGAGGGGGTGGATCTGATGTCGACTGGGATGGCGTTCCAGATTTTCAGAGCGTTTCCTGCAAAAGAGCGGGCAGCAGTCTTTTGTTTACGCTTTTTTAGGGGAATGAGTAGGAAGGAGTTGGAACTCCTGAGGCTTCTTGATTGCCCGGCTTTCTTGAGTTTGGAGGCTAAGTATTGTGGTTTCCCTGTGTGCAGGGCTTTGTGTGTGAGGCAGGCAGTTCTGAAGCTGGCCGGCATTTCGACTGGGAGCCATTTTAGATCTCAGAGTATGGGAGAAATGTGGTCAAATTTCTTGATTCCGGTGACCATTCTGGCTGCTGCATTGAGGGTAGTTTTGAGCGGGCTATGTGAGAGGGAGCTGTACTGGAGAGGACTGCGTTCCCATAGTCCAGTCTGGACAACACCAGGGATTGGGTGGCTTGCTTGAGGTCGGTAGGAGGGATGTGGGGTTTGATTTTGTTGAGGAGCTTCAGATTGAGGAAAGCGCTCTTGGCGGAGTTGTTGATGTGATTGGACATGGATAGTTTGTGGTCAAAGGTGATACCCAGTGATTTGACCGAGGTTACCAGGGTGAGGGCATCAATACCTTTCAACCATTCAACAATTTGCGGGTTTTCTTCCTTGTTAGAGATGAGGAGGATCTCTGTTTTTCCCTGATTGAGTTTGAGGTGGTTCATTGATAGCCATTCTTGGACTTCTCTGAGGGTATTGTTGAGTCTTAAAATGTCGTTAAAGGAGGAGGTTTCCAAGTAGATATGTGTATCATCTGCATATAGATGAAAGGGCATATTTGCTTTTTTCAGAATGGAGCTGAGGGGTTCCATATATATGTTGAACAGTTGAGGGGAGAGAATGGAGCCTTGAGGGACGCCTCTGTTTAAGGGGAGGAGTTCCGAGGCAAAGGATTTGATTTTTACTCTTTGGGAGCGGTTTTAGAAGAAAGAGGAAAACCACTGGAGGACCACTTCGTCTGCACCTACCCGGTCTTTGAGAGCTTTAATGAGAAGACTGATCTACAGTGTCAAAAGCAGCTGACAAGTCTAGGAGGATGAGGAGACAGCAGTGGCCTGCGTCGAGGAAGTTGAAGATGTCGTCCATGATGTTGAGGATTGCAGTTTTGGTGCTGTAGCCTTTTCTGAAGCCTGATTGGTGGTGGTCAAGCAGATTTAGGTTGTCAATATGTTTGTTCAGTTGACGTAGAACGCATTTTTCTAGGATTTTGGCAAGGAAAGGGAGATTGGAGATAGGTCTGAAATTATTCAGGTTGGTTGCGTTTAAGCCTAGCTTTTTCAGAAGAGGAGTGACTTGGCAGACTTCATAAACAGTTTTTAGGGAACTGTTTATGATTTCACACCAAAGAGTGGAGCCAGGGTGAGTTTCAGCTCTTTGACCATTTGAGAGGGAATGGGGTCGAGGTTGTGAGACGATTGCTTGGAGGAGGAGATTGAGGATCTCCGATTCGGAGATGGGGTCGGAGGACCAGGTTGTTGCTGGTCGCCTTTTCGTGATAATTTCGCTTGTTGGAGAGCAGTCTTTGTCGGGGATGGAGGTTAATGTCCAGAGAAAGTTCGATTAAGATGATTTTTTTCGTTAAAGAAGTTGGCGAAGTTGGCGCACAAGGTTTTTGAGGGCTGGACGAGGGATGTCGTTGGCTTCGACGTTTGTTTTTTAATGCTGTCAAAGAGTTCTCTTGGTCTGTTTTGGGCCTTGTCCAGTGCGGTGCAGAAAAAGTTGGATCTTTCGTTATTGATATTTGTTTGTACTTTCTTCTTGCTGCTCTGAGTTCCTCGTAACAGCTGGAGGAGGGGTCCTTTCTCCAGAGACGTTCAGAAGCTCCAAGTTGCCTTCTTTTCTCATTAATGTCCTTGTTGAACCAGGATCTGGAGGGAATGCGCCTGGGTTTTTTCAGTTTCAAGGAGGCTAGTTCGTCAAGGATGGAGGACATGGTAACGTTGTAGTGGGCTGTGAGTTCTTCAGTAGAGAGGCCTTCCGGGGAGATGGGCAGGATGGAGGATATTTTCTCTTCTAACTCATCTGTGTTGATCTGTGATACGTTTCTCGACCATGAGGTGGGACTGAGATGGAGGGCAGAGGCAAGGTCTGATGATGGAGGTGGAAGAGGATAAGGTGATTGTCTGACCAGTCGACCGGCAGGATGTGATCTATAGTGATTGCGTCATGATTGGCGATGATGGCATCCAGGATAGCTCCTTTGTCATGTTTTTTTTTAGAACAGTGCTGGGTGAGGTTGTTGGTAAGGTGTAGGTCATTTAGGGTTTGTACAGGAGCACTGTTCTTATCATTCCAGTGGAGGTTACGGTCACCTAGAATGACGTTGTTGGTATCTCGGAGAGAGATGTGCGATTAGATCTGATAGATGTTCTGTGAACGTGACGGAGTTGCCTGGGGGATGGTATTGGAGGTGGCAGTGCACTAGCTTATTGTTGGTGGTTTTGATGTTGGCAGTTAGGCATTCGAAGGAGTTGTATATGATGTTATCGGTTTCGGACACAGATAGGTTATTGTTGTGGATGATTTCCACGCCTCCGCCTTTTTGGTCTATTCTATCTTTCTTGATGATAGAGAAACCCGGGGGAACGAGCATATCCAGGACTGGAGGGGAGGAGTCATTGAGCCAGGTCTCGGTGATGAAGGCAATGTCAGAGCTGAGAATGGATTCGGCTAGCTCTGTAGCGTGTTTTAAATGGGGCATCTTGTCTTCTAATGGAGAGAGGCAGTGAATCCCATTGAGTTAAGCTTACCCTAATAGTCTGAAACAGTGGGGCGAGGTTTAATGGTCATGCAAATTGTGGGTTGTGTTTACTTTGTACGCCTAGGTATTTGAAACTATTTGTAACAGCAGGTAGCGAAACTTGCCAATTCACTGCAAACTCACCCTTTATAATGGGTATATACTTAATTTGTCACGATTAATAAAGAGACCAGACTATTCTCTGAATTCTTTTAGGATTCTAAAGAGTAGTGAAATACATCCCTATGGCAGGAAAGAGGTGACATGGTGGCAACAGACCTATACAAAAGCTCTACCTGAACCTCCTAGAACTCTGGCCTTTAGAATATAGGGAAGCAACCTAAAGAGCCCTTGAAGGGTCCTAGTCTCACTTTCGGTGGTGTAGGCTGAGCCCAAGAAGTATTCTGAGGGAAGAGCTGTTGAAGGAGAGTAGGAAGAGACCGAGTAAAGGATACACAATTTAAACAAAGTAAAAACAACTGAAAAATAGAACTCTGGCCCAACTGAAGTATATATAAATTAAAACTTTATTCATTTCACTCCCTACCATAAACACGTCGAAGAAAATTGATAAAGGAAAACCGAAGAAAATAGCATTAACCATTTTCAATTACATTTAGTGGACCAATAGCTAACAAGAGAATCATTGGGTAGCATAGCAAGTTTATGAGGAATACGCGGAACATTGGGAAAGACTGTCTAAGGTTCTTTTCAGTAAGACGGGGAACAATGTTAGCCTAATCTGGCAGTACGTATATGCCGTTGTTCAAAGCTTGGGTGTTTGTCACAGTAAAAAAGTTAACTTCAGGCTGAGATGTAAATAAGAAGGTCACTCTGGTCCACTGATGGCTAGATTTAGCCTAATTACGTTAATCAGGTTACCCAAATGTGAAATATTGTTTTTGATGTTTATTTATTATGAGCTCCGTTTTCTTTACAATTACAATGTTTTTATGTTTCACTATATTTATATCTCCTATAAGCACCGAACTGTTGCCTGGGGTTCTCTCATAGCTGCTGCTCCTTAATGATCAGTGCAGAGTTTTCTTATAGTCAATATCACGTTTTCGTGGTGCTGAACGGACCACAGCAATGTTTTTTTATTTTTTTTATTAGTTGTGCTGAATAAAATATGTCTATCTATATTTAGGCTGTTTTAAACTTCACACTTTCAGGTCAGCAGGAGGCAGTGCATTGAAAAGAAAAAATATTTTTCAGGTGAAAGCACAGTGAAGGCAAAACTGATACTTCAACGCAAGGCTGGAACTTCATCATGGTCTTACAAAGGATCGTAGAAAAAAACCAAAAGTGTTATAGGCAGGTATAGCTTGTCCTTGCGAGACACTGCTCATCTGAATCCCACAATAATGTTGACAAAATCTGGATTCTGCAAATCGAGCAAGAATCTTCAGCTAGATTACCTTGTGATCAAACCCTAGTACAATAATGGACTGCTTTGAGCCAGTGCATCTCACTCATCCTGGATACAGTCTGTTACAGAGCTTAAAGCAGGCAGGCTATTACCATTTAAGATCTTACACTGCAGGTATCAGACTCCTCTGTTCTCCTGGAAGCCATCTCCACCAGGCCCTTATACTTCTGGTCATTTGAGATTCCATAACAGACAGGCAGGGCAGCAGAGCATCCATAGTATCCTTTGGAGCGGGTGAGGCAGTGGATACGAATTTCTGAAAGAAAGGTTTAGACCAGGGAAACATCTGCTGGTTGTGAGAACAGCATTCTGCTTCCTGGGCCTTAGGAAGCTGGCATATCCTCTTGATTCAAAGTAAAATTACTAGTATTGAAGGTGCATGTTAGTAGAGACAGACCAAATTCTATTGGTAACAATTTATAAGCCTTTTTGGCACTAAGCCTGGCCTTTTCCATAAAAAGGCTCAACCCCTTTCTACCATAGCAGCATGTCCAAATCCTGAGAAATTTGGTATAGGGATGCTGAGGGTATGTAGTTCTGCCATGAATGAGAAACGTGGATTAGCATAGATGCTTGAATTAAAAGTTATTCATCAGGATGTTTTCAAGCTCATCAGTTTCATACACCTTCCAGCAAATCTGCCAGGCAGGCATATCGCAAAGAGGCCACCATCTTGATGCGGGGGCTCTCCCACACTCACTTAACAGAAGGAGCGAGAAAGGCAAAATGATTTTACGACGGAACGCCTTGCATACCATTAATAGCTATGCCGAGCCAAGAAGACTATAATCATTGAAAACCTGTGAGGTGGTGAAATAACCCCATCAAATGGCATCATAGCCAAAGAAACATCTAATAAATACAAAACAAGTTCTATTAAAATAAACAAAAAATGTAATCAGCAAAGAGTCACACAACTCTCTATAAGGAACTGAAATCTGACACAGCAAGAAAAAAAGTAATCATCTCACGAGTGACATCGGGAGTCATTACGTCATAGCCAAGTTTTTAAACCTTTACTTCACAGTTATTCACTTAAGTTAAAACATGTTTAAAGTTTACAGTCACTTAATGTTAAAATGATGAATGTATATATGTATGTGGTATTCCTCCTAGTCATCCATAAATTGGGCTCAACAAGATGTTTCAGAGCAAATGGTTAGCCAGTTTTGATCAGTGCATTTTAACAGGACTACTGAGGTGCGTATATCAAAATTGGATTAATGTTTCATGGCTGAGGATCATTACTCATCTGCAAATTTTCAATGCAATTTAATCAAAACAATACCCATTGAGGTGTCCTGTTTTTTGGAAGACGATTAATTATTAAATGTCTAGACATCTATAAAGACTACAAATGTGGCTGGTGAATTGTTCAACAGTTAAATATCAACTTTTTAAAATTATGGTAGATCAAGTTTATTAGAATATACTTTCAATACAAAAATGTACTGTAGATAAACTGACTTTCAGACATGGGAGTGGTGGAATGATTTGCACCTGCATTCTTCCTGTTTTTTGGCGAGATTAAGCATCTCATGGAAAAACACAGTAGACAAACCTTATGAATAAGATCAAAGAAGGGGGATGTGACTTTGCAGCTGTGCTGTAGCTGCTATGATGTTTAAATTGACCTACTAATAGATTTGTTTTTCAGATAAAATTAGGGAAAGACTGCACTCAATCAGGTCACAAATCTTCTTACGATTTAACCAAAACATTTATCTCAAGGTAAGGTGGATGATTTTGACTAAGTATTGCAATATGCTGATTCTCCCTTGAAAACTTCCATCAAAAGAGTTGACATTTGCAAAGTGGACATAAGTATTTCTGAGTTAGCAAATGCAATACAAGGACATTTCCTATTGAGTCCAATATTGTAGAAATTTTAATGGAAGAACATGCTCTAGTGTTGGCCATCTCTGGGAACATGGATCGTTAGAGTTTCTGAAGGCACTCACTACTACTGCAAAGGATTTGTAATCTGGACAGCCATCACATGTATACAAGTTGCAGAGTCCAAATGTGAAGATCACTTTAGGAAAATAGGATCTGTTTTTATGGTTACCCTCACTTTTTTCTTTATGTGATGCTGTTTAGGATGAGTCTGACTGGGATTCAGCTAATCAGGACCCCTGTCTCTGTGCCTTCTCCCCTAAATAGGTATGGTATGTACTTGGGCACGTCCCAGATTGGACACTGGTGTACACATATCAGTCCCTAGTATATGGTACTAAGGTACACCAGGGGTCCCCCAAGGGCTGAAGCATGCATTATGCCACCCACAGGAGACCACCCCCCATTTGTAACTACAGGCCTGCCATTGCAGCCTGTGTAAGCTGTTGCTAGCACCACTTACGAAAGTTATAGGTTTCCCTATATCGAACGTCACTGCCATTAAAACCTTTATTTCCCCCCAAATTAGGCTTTTCGGTCCTGAAGGCAGGGTGCTCGGTTCCAAGTGTAAGGGTGGCTCTGCATGAGCGGAGTCCATTCTCCTGGGTTGTAAGATAGTCAGCCATATAACATATAGAGGGGCATGATTGCATGCACTGTAAAGCTCCTCCGGGAAGCCCTTAGTGCTCCCGGTGCCAGTCTTCTAGACCTAGACAGCACACCATGGCTGCTGCCTACCAGACACCTGATTCTGCCCTCCTGCTGCGGAGCCAAGCGCGAGCAGGGGAAGGCAGAACAATAGGTATCCTGTCACAAGGAGGTGTGACCACCTCCCAGACAGGGTTTAGTGTTTTTGTGCCGAGTGGGGGCATAACCCAGTTTAAACCAGCTCAGGGAGCCATTGACTCTCGCTCTGGCGCGAAACTGGACAAAGGAAGGACCTCAGAGTTTCCTTCCCACTGTCCGACCTCTCTCCTGGGAGGGAACCCTGAATCTTCCCAACCCTTTCCTTAGGGTACTTAAGGCCTTATCGGAGGGTGGGTCCCTAGAATCGTCGTGGGACAAGATCATTTCAAGATACCACTTTAACTATCTTGACACTCTGGAGTTGCTCTGGTCATCAAGGCTGCAACTGGGAAGACTCTTTCTGCTCCGGATCTCGTTGCCCTGCTCGTCTACTGCAATGTCCAGGCCTGTGCATCAAATAGGAACCTTCCAAGACCTGTGGACATCCAAGACACTAGAAGGAATCTCCCTTGATGTGAAGGAGTCATTTCCCTGCATCTGCAGGCACCGCAACGAAGCTGACCGTTCTGCTGATCCTGGGCTCCAGCAGACTCCTAAAGGCTCAGCAACACAGGTGCTAATTCTTCACGTTCCTCGAGGCCCTACCTGTCCTCTCACAAAGTTTGAGGTCAGTATCCATTGTTGGAGCCGCAGGAACCGAAAAGCTGTGCACCACATCGACTTGCAGTTGCAAAGACTTCTCTGCTTCCTTCCACCAAGATCATCAGGCTCCAAGTAGCCCCAATCTCAAGCATCTCCTATGACCAAGATCTTTTTTCTCACCGCATCACTTGCACCGTGGTCCTGCATCGTTAGGGAGATGCTCGAGCTCCATACACTATGTGGTCCTTTTTCACTTAATCTACACCTATAAGATATGTCTGGTACAAAAAGCTGCTTCACACTCCTTCTGGACTAAGCCTTGACGGCTGCTCTCCACAGCTACCTCTTAGACAGCTTTCTAAGGTTGTCTAAGACCACTAAAATCACCATAAGGGTTGTCTGGATTGGTGCAAGGTGCCCACTTACATAAGTGTACACATTATGCCAAGCCAGCTTCTCACAATCACTGTTTGAATGAAAAAGAAAAATTGCATGATACAAACTGAATAAGACTTGGAAAATCCACATATGTTGATTTTAGAGAGTGCCCTAGTAGCATATAGGTAATCTGAGGTAATGTTTTAAGGCGGTGATCTATTCACAGTTTAATGGAAGCCAAATTGCAAAGCTCAGGAGCACTGGCATTACACAGTGTGTAAATGTGCATTTAATCAAATCCACAACAAATATTCTGTACTCACAATATTAGTGACTGAAAAGTACCATTAACATTTCTTAATAAGTCCACAAACCTGTTCAGTATTTCAAATGTTTTTTGCTTGACAGCTTGGCCTCTCCTTCGAGTATTTAAAGGGAGTGTCCAGTTGTAAACAACCTGCAATAGATGTAATACTCAAAATTAACACATGTTCTAATACTTGTGCATTAAACCTTAATGAGAACCAAGTCTACATACATATTTTTTATTATGCACTAAAAAATTTTAAGTTCATTTGGGATAAATGCTCTGACCTATGACTGTGTGCTAATGGTTAATGATAGAGCCTATTGTGCATAGTATATTGGGTGTTAAATAGTGGCCTTAAAGCTCAAATTTGTGAGTTTAAGGTTGAAAAGAGATTTTTTCTGGGGTTTTAATTTTGGGGCTTACGATTTTTTTAAGTGTTTTTATTATGCTGGAAGTATTTATTTTGTACACTCGTTAGTCTAGTATTCCTAGCCTTCAAGAATGTGTAAGGCAGCGGGTTATTTAAATAGCTCTATTGCGCTCCTACACAATTGGTGTGCTCACCTAGTTCACAAACTCTAACTAGTCTGTGCCAGTATGTACCCAGTACTCCGTAGTACCCTTTGCTACAACTATCAGAGATTATACCGGAGATATGTTACTTGTCCTGTCTCTGCCAGCAGCAGTCACTCTGTGTAAGCAATATGCATGGTTTCTCAAGTGGAATGCTCAGAAATCCATCTCACACGTTTCAGGTCCCCTTTACATTGGCTAACTATTTTCCTGACATTCTCCTAAGTGAACGCTATGCTCCAACACTGCCTCTCTCCTACAGACACCAAAGATAAGGAAAGCCCACCAGGGAGTAGATCATCAACCTTATAGGTAGCTAAGGCTATTAAACAGAGACTGAGTCTCAAACTGGAAATGTTCCAATAGAAAAGTGTGCCCGCTGTGTACCACAGTATCAAAGGCATCTTTGACGACTTTGATATAGGTGACACCATTAATTACCCTACACAGATGAACATAAAACACCAAGTGGCAAGGTATGCATCAAGCATTATCTTCAGGTTCTTCCCAAAATGAACTACAGAAACCTTCCCTTACAATACCAATAGAGTCCAATTGATTTGATCAGGAAAAACAATGCTATTTTTTTCTTAAGACTAAGGGACTCTTTGTACATGATGTATTCATTGACTTACCTGATCCCCAGGATCATCATCATCATTTTTTTCTCTTCTTTATTTCTTTCCTCTTCCTCTCTTGCTCTTCCCCCCTCTTGTACTTGTACCATGTTATATGAAATATTCAGGATATAGAGTCCTATTTCTACGATCAATATACTGTTTTCATTTGGATTGTTATGATATATGCTAACCTCCAAGTGTATATATATATATTTATATTCACTGGAAAACAAAAAGGTTACAACGACGTTATAGTTAGGAAATATAATTTTTTAAAACACAGAAATTAACTAAAAAAACAAAGGTTACTGAGACAAAGTTAGGCTCAGGTGTCACTCATACAAAACCAGGGAAATTTGGCTGTTATAGTTAGTGCGCTAACTAGAACTCGTGCCTCCCCAATGCACTACTTATGACCTTATATTACATCACTCATGACAGGGTCAGTGACATCACTGATGACATAGTTGATGACATCATCCAGTGACTGAGTGTTACTAAAATGTTAGCACGTTAAATTATATACCAAGGTATATTGGAGAATCAGTGGGTGTATGAGTGCCCGATTGGATGATTCAGTGGGTGCATGACTGACTGTATAAGTGAGTGATTAGGTGTCTCAGTGAATGTATGGGTAAGGGACTTGGTTTTGCGAATGTCTGTATCAGTCAGGCAGATGGTGCCTAAGAGGCTGTATGGGTTGCTGAGTGGGTACATGAGTGGCTGTATGGGTGATTAATTAGGTGTCTGAGTGTCTGTGTGGGTGGGTGATGAGTGAGTGGCTGTATGGGTTAGTGAGTGCGTGCATGCGGGGCTGCATGGATGAGTGTGTATGGCTGTGTGGGTGAGTGCATGTGTCAGTGGTATATGGGTGAGTAGCTGGGTATATGAAAGGCAGTATAGGTGAGTGATAGGGTAAATGAGTAGTGACTGAGTGAATGTGAGTGTATCTGTAAGGGGGAGTGTGTGCTTGTGTCACTGACTGTATAGGTGAGTGAGTACGTGTTAGTATCTGTATGAGTAAGTGAGTGTGCGCGTTTAACTGTATGGGCGATTAAGTGGCTGTGTGACAGACTATGAGTGAATAGGTGTGAGAGTAGCTCAATGGATGAATGACTGTGTGTGAGAGGCTATATGAGTGGCTAGGTAAGTGGCTGTATGAGTGAGTGGATATATGAGTGACTGTATGAATCAGTGATTGGCTGTGTAAGTATTGGTGTGTGTGTGAATGGGTTTAAGAATGTTAGTGTGGTAATTGCAGTGGGTGTATGGAAGGTTATATGGGGTGTGAGTGGGTACAGATTCTGTGGATTATGTCATCAGTGATGTCACTGACCATGTCATGAACGATGTAATATGGGAGTTCATAAGCAGTGCATTAAGGGGCGTGAGTTATAGTTAGCTCACTAACTATAATGGCTGAATTTCTCTGGTTTTGTACGAGTGACACCCTAGCCTAACTATAACAACTCTGTAAACTTTGTTTTTTCAGTGAATTTCTAAGGTTTTTTAAATGCCAATTCCTACCTATAACGTCTTTGTAAACTTAGTTTTTTCAGTGAATTTCTATGTTGTTTTTTTTTTTAACTAGGAGTAGCGTTTGCAGAGTGGTGGAGAAAGAGGGATGGGCCTCTGACCAGGTCTCAGGAATTCTACTGTATAGGACTTACAGGAGGTACCAGGAGGGCTTCTTGGCCCCCAAGGTCCCTCAGGAGTAAAGTGAACTTCATCCCCCAACTAGTAGTGCGCCTTGAGCCGCGTTTGCAGAGTGGTGGCAAAAGGGGGGGTGGCCTCTGAAGACCTCTTAGCAATCCTGCTGTGTGGGACTTATTGGAGATTAAAAAAAAAAAGTCCTGTGCTCCATTGCAGTCAGAATATACTTCACTCTTCATTCTCAGTGGTGGAAAATAGATCCAACCAGAACCCTCCTCATTGATTGAAGATGCCCTGCATCTTCACAGGGTGGAGACGCCACTCAGTCTACCAGATGACCCCTGCTCAACTTGTCAGCTGTGGCATTCAATTACACTGCTATTTAGTTGGTGACCAGAAAGACGTTCTGATGCATAAGTCCCATCAAGACTTAAAGCATCCCAACACAAGGCACACTTAGCCCTGCCTGTTACAGTACCACATGGTAGTGGTGTTGTCCTTGAGGACCTGTACCAGCCTCCCTGCATAAGATGACAGGATGTTTTTCAGGGCTAAATGGATCACCCGCAGCTCCAGGAGGTTGATGCAGAACAGTTTTTTTTTTTTTTTTTTTAATAAGAGTTTTATATAACGTGAACTCGACCCAAAGATATCAGGTGTCAGAGTGCTTTACATGAGCATCAGTTTGGTTACAGATGGACACTTTCATTTTTGTAAGGCACAGGGAGATAACGCGATTTGCCCAGAATCACAGGATTTTGAGCGTCATTTCAGAGACTTGAACCCGGATCCCCCAACTTCGAGGTCGACCACTTTAGCCGTAAGGTCTCTTTCTTTAGGAGACTTGTCCACATCCAATGGTGACTTTTCTCCACCCAAACCAGCAGTGATGCATCTGTCACTTTCCTAGTCATAGATGGGGGAACGAAAGTGGTCGACCCCAAGACAGGTCGCCATCTGTCACCTATTACTGCAGATCCCAAGCCACCTCCTGCAAGATCAGTAGGGTGATGGAGTCGACCCTGGTGACTGGCCCGCTGTCACATGAGGTTCCACTGTAGGACCCTCATACTGGCAGACCAAGAAGGATCAGAGCCATCCTCAATGAGGCCCAGGAATGGTTCTGAAACATCAGGAGAATAGCCTGAGTAATCTGGACTTGATGCAGTGAAGGGGCAAGGGGGGAAAAGGGGAGGCTTGCATGCAACTGTGTCCAGTACTGCCCCAGTGAAAGATACTTTGCAAGGGGGTCAAGGTTTCACTTTGGCTCTTTGATGGAAAACCCCAATGATATCCAGAGGCTGGCTGTCTGGAAGTGACCCATCACTGACTGCGGTGAGCCCTCCTTCAGCAACTGGTTGTTGAGGTACAAGAATGTATGTCCTCCCAATCTTTGGAGATAGGTAGAGAACACTGCCACCACTTTTGTGAACACCCAGGGCCCCAGGGTAAATCCAAGGAGGAGTACAACAAACAAGTGTTTTTGCGCCTCCTTGAAGCTCAGGCAATGCCTGTGGAACTGAGGGATGTGTATATGGAACTACACGTCCTATAAGTCCAAGGACATCATCCAGTCTCCTGAGTCCAGAGAAGTAAGCAGCAGACTAGTCCCCTCTAATGTTAGCATCTTGAAAGTGTCCTTCCATAAGAGGACATTCAATGGGAAAAGTTCCTGAATGAGCCCAAGGCCTCCATTCATTTTTCGGATGAAGAAATAGCAGGAATAACATCACTCATCATTAGAGTCCGGTACATACTCAAGGGCACCTCTGGAAAGCAAAAGTAGTATTTCCTAGATCAGGATTTGCGACTGCTACTCTGAAATTTGTTCTGGTGCAGGAGGTAAAAAGGGCAGGTGAGAAAAATCAATGGTAAGGCACAGCCCTCTTACACTATATGTAAGACCTATGTGACTGATGTAATTTATCTCCAGCGAGGGAAGACGTGTAGGCTCTTGCCCCCCACTAGGCTGGCATGGGCAACAAGGAGAATTTAAAGTAGCTAGGTAGCAGTTGTAGCTGGGGAGGAGGAGTTGGAGGACTGGCTGCTCTGCACTTTGTCTACCAGCATCACACCCACAGCTCCAAATGGACTGAATTGATTTCTGCACCACCTGTTGGAATGGCTGTCGCGGTCTATAATTCATCCCCCTGGAATAACCTTTGAATTTATGGAACTGATTGGCAAATTGATTCACTGGTGTTAAAAACCCTATCATGCGGTGGCTCGTCTGTCTTTGAACTTCTCCAGTGCAGCCTGCCTTTTCCCCAAAAAACCTTGGAACCATCAAAGAGCATGTCCCGTAAAGATGCTTGTACAATGCTCAAAAATCCAGTACACCTCATCAATGTGTGACTCCTAAAGACCATGCTGGTACCAACAGCCCTGCCAATGTATTATATAGTATGCAGGCCAGCACAAATCACAATCTTTGCAGCATCGGTCCATCATGTCTTTTTTGTGCTTTGGGATTATCTTGAAAAGCTAGCAAGTCCCATCTGGCCCTGTCCCAGAGACCATGTCTTTATCACAACAGCAAACACCCTATTTTAAAACCTCAGGGTCAAACTCTATGAAAACACTCTCTTGCCGGATAAAACAATCCATTTTGTATCCCTTTCCAGGAGATTGAACGGAAAAAAGTGATGGTTAATCTAGTTAGTGGAAACCTCCACAATGAGGCCCTCGGGTGTAAGGTTTTAGTAAAAAAAAATCCAGGTAACCAGAGGCAGTTCTGAGTCGCTGGCCTATTAGTTTGCTAACTGGTGAGCATGATCGGTTTTCACCATGTAACCATTAAGGTGTTGGTAAAGGGCTTGTTAAAGCAACAATGGCTCTGGGGATAGAATACTTGAGAACATTTGACTTTGTTTTGATTGGGGCAACACTAGCGCCTCAGCTTCCCTCTTGACTAACTCTGCAAACAAAGAATTTTCTTCCATTGGTAGTACATGTATTAAGTCCAGCTCACTTTGAGCAGATGGGTTCAAGCACCTATTTTTTGTAGATCTAGGCATAACCAATCAATCAGGAGTTTGTTTAGTGTGGCTACTCACCCGTGAGGTAATCAAGGCGCTCGGGGGGGGGGGGGGCTGCTGATCCGTCTGGGCATGGAGGTTCAGTCGAAGGTCTTGAGATCCTTCCAGAATTGTGTCAGCAACGGGGATTGTCTGAGGTGGAGGGGCAGTTATAATGCATTGACAGTATAACAAGAGTGGAGCAGCTTCCCTCTTCATCATAACTATCCTGGAGGATATACATTGATCCTGCATAGGGTCAGAATCAGAGGCATAAATACAATGGAGCCTCTGTTGTAAATTGCATCAGAGTATGTTTCTGATTTGAACCAAGCTGAATGACTAGTTGTGCTTTCGTAATTTCATTAGGGGACCTCGGTCTGGCTTAGGCAGTGGTTGGTTAGGAGATTTGATGCATGTGTTTGCACCAGGTCGCCCATTGGCACTCAAGGTAAGTGCATTGGGAACAGGTATAGATCTTGGAGCTGGTGCAGATGACTCCATCAGATCCAGTACTGGCCTGGAATGGTGCCCCAAAGGGGCATAGGGCAATAGGGGAGCACCCATCAGAAGTAACCTGGCTGGAGGCATCTCACATCGACCCTCTCCATGTATGAATTTGTCCATTCCCCTGCTCCATATGCAATTTGACTTCTGACTTGCCTCGAAGAACTTCAGGCAGGCCTTGTTGCAATGTTTTGTTGCCATACCAGCTACCTCTAGATTGCCTTTAGTCACATGATTAGGTGCAGTTGGCCTTTGTGTATTCCTCCAAGACAGTCACACAAAAGGGGGACAGGGTGTTGGTAGAACTAGCCATCCTGGCATGATGGTCCATCCCAATAGGATGTGACCTGTGACCATGGTAAGGAGGAAGGAAATATCACACATCCGTGGGAGGAAAACTCTAGAAGTTTCTTCCACTCCAAAGTCTGCAACAGCTTTAAAAATAGGACCCTCAGACCCACTCTTTATAAAATTAATGGTCCTGTAGATACTACTGAAGAAGGACTACCCTGCTACAAAAGGACTGCCCTGCTGCCATATAACTGCCCTTCTCTTTGGGAAGGAAGACTAAACCTACTTCCTCCATCTCAGGCAATGACTCTAAGGGTTAGCTGGCTACCTTCCTGTTCTGAGCTACAGGGACACAACAAAATCAAGAGGCCTCCCTGCAACTGCCCAGCTGACCTGCTCCAGCTGGACCTGCCTGAGCCCTGCTGGCCCCTGCTAGAGTGAGTCCCTGATCCCAAAGTGCCCTTTTCTGAATGAGGAAAAATCCTGAAGTTTTGGGCTTTTCACAACTGCAAACAAGCCTGTTCATGCGAGATCTGAGCTCCGATGACGACCACCAACGCAAAGCTCTGGAGGACCAAACTCTTCACGCAACATTAATCGCCAGCGATGACCGGCAACATGAGATCTGCCTTTCATGCTACAACATCAACAGCTCGTGCTGGCCGCCAAAGCAAGTCTCCAGCAAAGACCATCCATGATGCCTGACAGGATGTTCGCGCTACAGCGACGGCCATCCACGAAGCCAGGACTGCTCCTCACACTACAGTGGTGACCATCAGCGATGCTCTCCCTTATTCTTGCAGCCTCCTCCTCCGCAATCTGAACTCTTCGTTTCCAGACTTTGAGAGGGTAACTTTCAGCGGGACTAGCTTGGTCCCTGCGGCGGCTCCTCCGGTATGTCGCTGGAGCGTAGCTCCCTCTGCCAGCCTCAAAACTTGTAAAATAAAATGATATTAAAGCAGGTTTATTATAGTTTTAGTTTTCAGGCTCTAAGGGCCAGCGAGTCTTGGGGGCGGGGCCATCACAAGGGCAGTGATGAGAGGGAGTAATGGGCACGGCTATTAGATCAGTGAGCATGTCGTCTGGCCGGCCATGTCAGGACGGCCAAACCGACATGTGCACAGAGCTGTCTCTAACCCGGCTGCGTTGGCGTGTTAGAGACAGCAAGCACAGGTACCAGTCTGTCTGAGAGCACAAATTCACGGCACTCAGGCCATTCCTAAAGCAGGCCTTCAAGCATGACAGCAGCATTAGGATTGGCCGCAGGGGACACTGGGAGCCTGTGTGCTGCACAAAGGACACAAAGCAGAAGAGCGTCGGGTGGCAGGTTAGTTCTTTTTTCCCTTTTTTTAATGTTTTCTTCGTTTACCCCGCCCCTTCTCTCGCACACCAGCCGCTACTGCTCTCTGTATCCGGCCCACGCTACATCGTGGACGGCATGAATTCATGATTTTTCCCTGGTCTAGCATGACCAGATAACCACGAGTGGTGCTTTTAGGCACTATACATTTTGGAATTGCATATACCAGATTCTACTGATTGGATTGTTGTAGTCTTGGTGTTAATAATTCATTACATTTTACTTTATTTTTCTAAATTGGTGTGGGACTTGTGTTGTATTTTCACTTTATTTCTGTTTCAGTGCTGCATAAGTATTTTACACATTGCATCTAAGTTAAACCTGACTGCTTTTGTGCCAAGCTACCAGAAGGTTACACACGTTAAAATGCTGACTTTTGTGTTTCATCCTAGCAAGGATTGTGGCTGTTACCCACAATTTCTCACACTAGCACAGTGTAAAAATGTTTAAGGGTCAATCGGACCAATGAAAGTTGGAAGCAGAACTCTAGATCCCTGTGGGAAAGCATATAAAGAAAAGAACCAACATCAGCACACACAGTTGTAGTGCTGTTCTAATAATCATGCGTTTTTTCTTCAAGGAAACCCGCTTCAGGAATCATATATGCTGCTTTCTTAGGTAAAGTAACAAATATAAATGTACATTTACTCATGGCAATGTGACAATTAAGTCTGCTTGAAAATATTCATGTATTTCTGTATGGAATGATTTTACTTTTCTAGTTATTGCTTTAAATAATGAACAAAATGTCATAGAAGCGGATCACATCATTTCTTGCTTATTGTTTTTAGACAATAGGCAAGGCTTTATAGAGTGCAAGTACGTGAAAGGTTGCAAGGCCTTGTTTATTCTGAAAATGTTCAACAATGTATCAACTACGAGAGAGAGTGTAATGAGCTTGAGAATGACCGAGAATAACCTCAACCCAGAGATTGGAGATGGAAGGGTCATACTGAGCTTCCTACGCTGAATGCTGGTGGGAGGTGCTTCCTGCCTTCACTTGGCAGCTTACCTGCCTGCCTGCTGACACAGATGAGAATAGCAGATTCTGCTACTGTGCTATACTTGGGTTCTATTGTTCAGAAGGGGTATTCAGGAATGAAATCACCTTATCAACTCAAAGTAGACTGCTTCTGGTGCTTAGCTAGTCATAAGAAAGAGGGGTATTGATATCAGTAAGCTTTACGATATAATAAAAAGGTTCCAATATGTTTTTATTATTCATCCTCCTGATAAGTATTATTGCCAAGAATTTGCTTCTTATTATAATAGTTACCATTCACATTGTATGCACTAGGCAGTGGCGTAACAAAACTTGAGGGCCTCTGCAAGGTACCTAGTGGGCCCCACTCCTCTCTTAATAAGGAGCTCTTAGGTCAGGGTACTATTCTGAGGCGGCCCCTGGAGCTTGGGAGCCCCTGGAGCTTGAGTGCCCCCGCACCGCAGGCCCTATGTTACGCCACAGGTGCTAGGATGGGGTTTTGATTTTAAATAAATCTTAAAAATATATTCCTCGTTTTAGTGTTCTTAAGTGTGCCTTTCCATAGTGGCAGAGTTTGGCTTCCACTAACTATCACTATTTAATATCTCAAAAGATTCATTGCTACCCAAAATGTATCTCATGCAAATTATGCTCATTGGATTGCTGGGTAGTTCCAGTCCATCTGGCCTTCTATCTCAGGTTGCTACGTTGACAAAGTTCTTTATGCTAGTGAATCTAGTAAGCCTATTACCGGAAAGAAATCCAGATAACATAGCAGTGCTTTTATGAGACTCCACTCCATCACTTTTGGTGTGGTGCAGTCAAGGCAAAGCCTTATGGCACCACCTGCCGGCTCTCAGGAACACTGCAGTGAAGGATTCCAGAACAATGCTGTCACCTAGGAATATTCAAAAGGTGTGGAATCTGCAGTTCGAAGTATCCATCAGACTTTAGATATCACTTCAGAAGAAAATCTTTACCAAAACCCAAAGACAATAAGTTATGATTTGACTGTCAAGTACAAAAACTAAATTACCCTGCTGAAATTAACCTTTTACGGTAGAGACAACCATTTATGCAACAATGAGAGGAAATGGTAGACAAGATTCTTCTAGATAACACTATAATGATGCACTATTTGAAAAACACTGAGACGTTGCCACATTAATAAGACATCTACCCTTTTGGACCGGCTGGCCAGGTCGCTCCCCTCATAACAAGCATCCAGGAAGTACTTGCATTTGTAAGCTTCCGCCAAAGGTTTAACGATTGCTTTCCATATTAATCCGCTGGCCAAATAAAGCAGACCTGTCCATGATTGCAGAAAATAAAAAAGTTCCAAATAATAGGCTATTAATCATAAACAAGCAGAGAACATTAAAAAGTGAAAATATTTTTTATTGCTCTTGCTCACTGCATCTGGCAGTGGTGCCATTTACGGATAGACAGTCAAAGCAACCAGTTAGGGTTATTGCTTCTCTCTATAGGGTGCTTTGCAATCCCTGTGGTCCCAATGAAATAATTGGAGATTCTTCAAAAGTTGATTCGAAAGACGTACCGCTGAAAAGTGAGCAGTGTCTTTCGAATCAAACCGCGCCAAAATACAGTTTTTTGATTTTTTTTCCAGATTCACACATATTTTGGACCAGAGGGCTGATTAATGACCACATTAACGGGTCACAGCTCTCTAAACACCGGCATTTATTTCTGGGTAAAGTGGGAGGCTGTTCAGCCACCACGCCCTTTAATTATGGATTATAGAACAAAGCCGAAACTTTATTCCCATCATTCCTGAAGGGTCATTCATCTTTATACCAAATGTCCTGAAGATGGTCTAGCGGATATATACAACTTTAGACCAAAAAGTCGACAACCATTTTTTTTTTGTATTATTGGATTGAAGGCAAGGTTGTCTGTTTAGTCGGTCACATTTCCCTATGAATATTTGTAAAAGGTGTTCACAATTGTAACAATTAAGTATTTGTAACATCATATCATTGTAATTTATGGTTGCATTGTGTTTTCTATGGAATATTTTTTTATCTTTTTGTACCCTTTTCAATTTTTTGGGAATATAAATTTATTCTTTGAATACATATACCCGTGTTAATAATTTCTTTGAATATTTGTTCATACGCAATACATCAGAATTGTATCCGAAAGAACTAAATTGCAAGCTACTTGATAAAGTTTGCTAACATTGAATGCAGAAATGAATGTGAATATATTGTCTAGCAAATCGCTTGCAGGCACACATACCTGCTAAGACCTGGAAGAGGGGCACTGACCTTGGAGGGGGCGCTGTGTTTAGCAATAACTTTCGATTTAAAGCACCTGCAGCAGAGTTCCTTGTCCTTCGAGCTTTCAGGCAGCAATAAAAATGCCTAGATAACTCTTGTGATTAATGTTCCTGCTAGAGAGAGAGAGATCCGAGTTTTGTCTGGAGGCTGTCTTACACCTTATACTAACTTGAGAAGGAGCATTTTACAAAAATAAAAGTAAAAAAGTAGCGCAGAGAAAGGCACCTTTGCAGGGAGGTAGCGAGGGAATCAGAGGAGGTGGTCATGGCAGGGGATGCCAAAAAAGATTGTCGCACTGGGCACCACAAGGTCTAAAGCTGGCCCTGAATGCCCACATTGTAGTTTAGAAGCATACTGGAATCTATTCAAACAAGAACATAAAGATGCACTCTTTCACTTACTCTTCAATGCTTTTATAAACGCGTCCCAAATCACATAGAATGGGAATATTGCCATACATTTAGTGCAAATATCAATGACTGTGCCCTATTTGAATTTTTGCTAAGTGCGAGTTGCATGCTTGTTTCTGGGCCGAGTCATAAAAGCATGGAACAGTACATAAAAGTACTCGTATAGTACCACTTGAGGTACTCGCATGCTTTGTGAACCTGCCCCATAATCCTAGCTCAGTATCAATTTGCCTTTCTAACACCCGAGTCATGGAAATGCAGTGTTCAAACCATAATCATCTACTGCAAGCTATTTATATTAGATTTCCCAACTGTTCTCACCTGATCTTCAGTATGAACATACTCGTTCATTTAAACCAAGCATAAACTTGGAAATGTTGCTTCTTGGTTCTTGTAGTAACAGCACACTTTGGCTGGATACATTGATCTAAACACACACACAAACAGAGGGAGGTGGCCCTGTTTGGCCAACGTATTGTTCTCGCACAGAGTGAAATAGCCAGTATGCCCTGGTCCCTAAGGCAAGCAAGTGAAATATGACACAGCGCCCCCCCTTTCAGTATTGAAATAGCACCATTACTGGAATGCAGTGGGCCCCTCAGAATCTCTGCGCCCGATACCACTGGGATTGCTGCACTGCTGATAGCTACACTCCTTGACCCACCTTAATTACAAGTAAGAACTACAAAGTTTCTGCAGGTGGCACTTAATCCTGCCTCGGTTAGGCTAGAAACAGAATCACCAGCTTGGTTGTGTCAGAAGGTCGCCCTCTGCTGACGCTGTTTGCACTGCCTGGGACTGGTGGTATGGCAAAAAAAAAAAAAAACAACAGTACCCCCCACGCATGCCAGGCCTACTTATGGAGGTCTCTCTGTGAAAAAGGACAACGTAGGCTAGCTTTTTGTGGCAGCATGGCATGAGAAGTCAGCCAACATTCTGTCTTTTTGAATTAAAGTGCTCCTGTGATGCAGTGATCACACTCTAGGAAAATGTTCTATCCATGCGGCAGGGATCTCTGAGGAAGCAGTAGAGGCTAGGCCTCAGGCAGCAGAGGCTAGGCCTCAGGTAGCACAGCCTCCCACCAGCATGCCTGCTACCTCTAAATAAAGTCCACAGTACCACGGCTGGGCAGGTCTTTTATTCCATCAGGCATTTCCCCGGTGGAATGGAAGTCCTTGGAGCTGGCTTTTAAAGCCCAAGGCTGCTCCTAGTGCCTCTGTCACTTTCTCCAGATGCCCGAGGCAAATTGCAGCAGGTACAGGGTGGATTCAAGAGAGACAGAGGGAATGGGAAAGGTAAAAGGAAAGTGAAGAGATGAGAGAGAGAATGGAATGGATCGCGTGAGGAATCTAAAGGAGCGGGGGGGCGGGGGGTAGGGAGGATTGAGCATTTTTCCCAGTGCTGCCTTACATGGTCCAAAAGTCACAATCTTTTTTTTTATTATTCAGGATTGAAGTTGTGATGGGTCTCTCTTTACCCAACACTTAAAAAGATGCCAAATGAAAACATTCTCAGTTTTGTCTGTTGGAAACATTTAGACTTACTTTGAGGCATTCATGGGATCGATTTCAGACTAGTCCTGAGTAATACTGGATGTGGACCTGTTCAATCGTTATTTTGGCTTTTATCACTACTATATAAGCTAATGCAATATATGTTCCACCTGTTTGTTCCAGTTATACATATAAAATATTGTTCACATGCGAAGAAATCATAAGCGTACCTAATGGTACATGGTTTGCCACCTTACGTTAGCTTCAGGACACTGCTTGTAGCACCCGCTTAGATATGTAAATGCATTTGTATTTATATAGCAATATACAGAAACAACAAAGGAGCGTCACCATTAGAGTGACTGCAAGACAAAATGGTTAGTCTGTCAGGATCTTCTGGGTCCGGCGAAGGGGTTGTGCAGGTGCTATAACGGGTGCTTAGCAAAGGAGGCATTGTGCCCATGGTGCTTAGAACTGTAGCGCCCCCCAATAAACTCGGTTACACTCTAATTGTCGGAATCTTAGAAACCGTGTAATTTTTAATTTTTTTCACACAAGGAACCCAGGTTAGGGTGGGCCTTAGCGCGCCCATACCGCCGGGTTTCGCACACAACACTAATCACTTTGGTCCTGACGAATGCCTGTTTAATTTCAACACATAGGCTGAAACATGTTGACCTGGAATCTATGACATAATATCGACAGACAGAATATCTACATACAAAAATATCGACAAAAAAATATCGAAGTCAAAAATATCGGAGTTATATCTTCATAAAGGTAAGTACAAAAATATCGAAAATTTAATATCGTAGTACAAAAATATCGAAATTAAAAATATCGTTTTTTAAATGTACTAATAATAATGTAAAAATAATTTAAAAATACATATAATTTTACAAATATTAAATAAAAACATTAAAACATTAAAAAAATTATAACTAATACATATACATTTAAAATAAATTAAAAACTCTACATATAAATTAATATATATACGTACCCCACATATTGCAACAGTAGGAAAATCGTTGGATAGCGTAGGGGTAAAAATTACTATTCCCACTCCAGAGGGTGCAACAGTAGGGAAAGCGTTTGATAGCGTAGGGGTTTAAATTACTATTCCCACTCCAGAGGGTGCAACAGTAGGGAAAGCGTTGGTTAGCGTAGGGGTAAAAATTACGATTCCCACTCCAGAGGGTGCAACAGTAGGGAAAGAGTTGAATAGCGTAGGGGTTTAAATTACTATTTCCACTCCAGAGGGTGCAACAGTAGGGAAAGCGTTGGATAGCGTAGGGGTAAAAATTACTATTCCTACTCCAGAGAGTGCAACAGTAGGGAAAGCATTGGATAGCGTAGGGGTCAAAATTACTATTCCCACTCCAGAGGGTGCAACAGTAGGGAAAGCGTTGGATAGCGTAGTGGTTTAAATTACTATTCCCACTCCAGAGGGTGCAACAGTAGGGAAAGCGTTGGATAGCGTAGTGGTAAAAATTACTATTCCCACTCCAGAGGGTGCAACAGTAGGGAAAGCGTTGGATAGCGTAGGGGTAACAATTACTATTCCCACTCCAGAGGGTGCAACAGTAGGGAAAGCGTTGGATAGCGTAGGGGTTTAAATTACTATTCCCACTCCAGAGGGTGCAACAGTAGGGAAAGCGTTGGATAGCGTAGGGGTAAAAATTACTATTCCTACTCCAGAGAGTGCAACAGTAGGGAAAGCGTTGGATAGCGTAGGGGTCAAAATTACTATTCCCACTCCAAAGGGTGCAACACTAGGGAAAGCGTTGGATAGCGTAGGGGTAAAAATTACTATTCCCACTCCAGAGAGTGCAACAGTAGGGAAAGCGTTGGATAGCATGGGGGTAAAAATTACTTAAATACAAAGAATGTTGTGTTGTTCCTAAAGAAAGATAGAGGTATAATTACAGTCTACAGTGCAAGAGGATTAGAACAGGGTAGCCAGGTGGTCACCCTGGGAATCCATTTTGTTGGATTTAATGCCCTCACACACCCTTTCAGGTGTCATGCTTCATCATTTGGGCCTGCTCCTCGTTGGGTCGGCGGTGCAATACCCAACGGGCAACACCTCATAGAGGGGCTCTTTGGCGGAGATCTTTTTCCAACTGCCGTATAGATGAAGTGCGGGTATGGGGCCAGGATTCAGGGTAGACGTGACCATGTGAGTTAAAATAAAGCTAGTGGTACCAAGGGCACTTTATTCAGGAGGGCCACTGCTTTAGTTAAAAACAATCTCCTAGAGGAGAGTAGTGGAAAATGATGTTTCCCACTCTCATCTGGAATATGTTAGAGTCCGGTCAAAATGTTTCTCGCTGCTCTAAAATTAATTAAGCGATTCTTCAGGATCAGGGGGACTAATTTAGCAAGTATCTAGGGGTATATGTAACTGTCTACACTATTACCACACGGTATGGTGTATGTAAGCTCGTTTGGCTACCATCCTAGTGGGTGAAGGGAAGAGCAATGGTATATTACCCTTCTTCGGGTTGTGATCGTTAATACCTAAAGTTAAAAACAATCAGACAACGACAGTGTCCAGCGGGTAAAGCTTCAGGGAGATCTTCCACCACAATGTTGGTCAATGCCTGAGCTGCATTAATCGCACCTACCCATCGCCGCCTCCAACCGGTTCCAGCGGCGATGGGAAGGGTGCGATTAATGCAGCTCAGGCATTGACCAACATTGTGGTGGAAGATCTCCCTGAAGCTTTACCCGCTGGACACTGTCGTTGTCTGATTGTTTTTAACTTTAGGTATTAACGATCACAACCCGAAGAAGGGTAATATACCATTGCTCTTCCCTTCACCCACTAGGATGGTAGCCAAACGAGCTTACATACACCATACTGTGTGGTAATAGTGTAGACAGTTACATATACCCCTAGATACTTGCTAAATTAGTCCCCCTGGTCCTGAAGAATCGCTTAATAAATTTTAGAGCAGCGAGAAACATGTTGACCGGACTCTAACATATTCCAGATGAGAGTGGGAAACATCATTTTCCACTACTCTCCTCTAGGAGATTGTTTTTAACTAAAGCAGTGGCCCTCCTGAATAAAGTGTCCTTGGTACCACTAGCTTTATTTTAACTCACATGGTCACGTCTACCCTGAATCCTGGCCCCATACCCGCACTTCATCTATACGGCAGTTGGAAAAAGATCTCCGCCAAAGAGCCCCTCTATGAGGTGTTGCCCGTTGGGTATTGCACCGCCGACCCAACGAGGAGCAGGCCCAAATGATGAAGCATGACACCTGAAAGGGTATGTGAGGGCATTAAATCCAACAAAATGGATTCCCAGGGTGACCACCTGGCTACCCTGTTCTAATCCGCTTGCACTGTAGACTGTAATTATACCTCTATCTTTCTTTAGGAACAACACAACATTCTTTGTATTTACGTATATTTTGGGCACGTCGTGGTTGGACCTTCTGCCCCTGTGAGAGCAGTAACAGCCCCAGACTCCTTTTTGATACCAGGTAAAAATTACTTCCCACACTACTCCCCCTTTAACACACAACACACAACACATACAAAAAAAAAATATTATACATTTCTATTAATCAATTAATATTACTAAATTGATGTAATTATAAATGAACTAATTAACACATATTAATTACTAATTAATTAACAATAAATACCAACAAATAAATACAATCCCTTTAATTAATTACATTTAATTATATCACACCCTATCCCCCGATAAACACACAACCCACTACACAAATAAATCACATCATTTAATCACTTAATTATTAATTACCAATTAATTATTCATTAACAATAACAAATACATTAAATATATTAGCACATTACCTCTAATTAATGTAATTAAATAATTAATATTATTTAATTACCAATTCATTATTAATTAACAACAAAAAATTAAATATATTAGCACATTAACTCTAATTAAGTTAATTTACTAATTAATATTATTTATTTACCAATTAATTATTAATTACAATTATTTACAAAAATATATTAATTAATTAATTATTAATAAATTACTTCCCACCCTATTCCCCTATAAACCCACAACCCGCTCTGATACTAAAACGCAAAATGTAAACAAATTTACTAATTTTCAAACATACATTACAAAACATATTTAACAAACATATAAACAACATAATAAAAAAAATAAAAGTAAACAAAATTTCGATATTAGTAAATTTCGATATTAGTAACATACATACCTTAACAAAACGATATTCTGTCTGTCGATATTTTGGACATCGATATTCTATACCATCGAAATTAAAACATCGATATTATTGTATATCGATATTTTAATTTCGATATTTTGTCTCACTACCGTTGACCTGATCACTGCACTTAAGGATAATCTCGTATTTATAATCCTGGTCCTTTATCCTCTCACTGTTTTTACTCTGTCCAATTGGCAAAATTAATAAAAGATTTTTTTGACCTAATTGTGACATTTTAACCTTTCACTTTCACAAACCAAGAACCAGCTCCGCAGTAACTCTGGCGTCGCAGCACACTGGGGAGGCATTCGGTCACTCCCGGTGGGGCCCTATGATGAAGCATGTCGCCAACAAATGGCGAGTGAAGGCCTTCCTCAATAACCTAACAAGGTTTCATTTATAACTACCATAGATTGTGTACCGTTTTCACTTGCTGACAGACTAACCATTTTGTCTTGCAGTCACTCTAATGGGGACGCTCCTTTGTTGTTTCTGTATGTTTAACCCAGGGGAATAGGAGCGTCTCTTTCCCTTCCCTTACTCTCTTGTTGTTCCAAGTGTATTTATATAGCACCTTCTACCCAGAGGTCTCGTAGCGCTGTATTCATACCGCTGTGGAACCCTTCCTGGCTTTCCTGTGAAATGTCTACTCCTGGGCACCCCCAAGGTGAAGCCAGGCATCTAAGCGCTTCTGGGGCCGTTGTGGAGATTAAGCAAGCTATTGCCCAGAGTCACAGAGTGGGACCCATGATTAGACTAGGCACCGAGGCGAGAATTATCAGGTCCGGGGAAATTGTGTCCAAGAGCTGCCGAGGCGGGACTTGAACCCTGGTCCCAGGCCAGACCTCTGCATCAGGGTCTGCCGCTCTAACCATTGAGCCACACATCTCCACTCTGCCGCTCTAACCATTGAGCCACATAACACTTGAGAAATGCTCACTCAACACTAGGTTTATTAATACGATTACCAAGTCACGTAAATATTCTGGCAGACAAAAGCCCATCCATGTCACACTGAGAAGTTATTTATGATCATCCATAAGCCCACCTTATCACAAATTATGTGACAGAGGAGTGCAGATAATGGCATATACCAGCAATATTTTATTGGGGGAAGGGTTCCAGATCATGCACCTCAAACCCCAATTCCACCAATATGATGAAAGTAACTGCATAAAGAGGTGGCACTAGGCATTGCACGGCTCAAGATAAAGCAGTATGAATTACCCCTAAAGCTTTCGCTTAGATGCACTAGGCAAGATAATGCACTCTTTAGATATTTGATTACAATACAATTTCATTACTTATTGAGAGATCAAATAAATTAAACCGAAAAATTAATAAGTGTCCTGGTTACCCGAGATGGACGTCTCTTTCTTGGTCCTCCATCATCTGTCTGTTCAACTTGAACAAGAATATATTCTTCCATTTTGCGGCCAACAACATCCGCTAAGAACGCCCCTTCAATATCTAACTGCAACAGCGCAGAGCCACCAAAATCTGTAAGATTCACAGCTGACAGGTATATGTTAAGGATATATCAAGTTTTTGTATGTAATGGTCATACTTATTCATAATAACATTTTCAATTTGCCCATCAATTGTGAATTACTCTCTCGATTTTAAATTAAAACGCGACTTACCTGATTTTGGCAATCTTAAACAGAAGGGAAACTCTCGTTGACACTTACTTGAAAAATGGAGATGCACAGATTACCAGGCAAGGCTCTATTTAATGATTTATCATGGATGTATCTCAAATTGGGATCCATAACATCTACGGATGCCAAAACATTTTTAGGAAAAAGAAAAGTGTCAATGTTATTGAACATCACTGTGGTGGGTTCATTATCATGATGGGTGACTTTGCTGTACTTTCCATATAGCCCCTCTCTTCCTTCCTCACGTAGAACAAGATAAGTATTCCAGAGGTATTGATTTTTTTCTATGTGCACCCACAAGTACTAATTTACGCACTCAGTGAATTTCCCAAAATAAGTTACAGCTCTTTTGGCCTGCATGCCAGTGCCCATGCTTCTCAACTCCAGAATCTCGTCTTCGTCTGTTTCCACCAATGGGATAGGAGGGGTTTTTCCATTGGGTCTGGCACCTGTTCCACTCAAAAAATCCCTTTCACACCAGATCAGCATTTGTGGGTGCACACCACTGCGGCATAGTGTACCAATCAATGTTCATGGCACTGACCACAGTTTGCAAGCACAATCGACGAATAAAGGGGAAAGGTTCAGCTAAGGGAAGGGGACTTAAAGTACCCATTGGGAAGGTACCACAACCCACCCATGACTGAGAAAAAGTATTTGAGGGAGACACCCTAGAACCATTCCTATAAAGGGCAGTGTGAACACCGACCAAACTTTCAGGATGTTAGCCACACCTAACAAAGTAAAAACATCCTCATGATCAACTCAAAACCTGTCATGGCCGCATTCTACATTCCTCCAATATATTGACTCCTTTATTTATATCTTTGTCGTTAATGATACTGATTAAAGACCACTGAGAAAAATAAATCATCCCCTTTCAGAATGCACAGGCCTCTCTGGCTGTACAGGCACAAACTGGGGAGTAAAGCGGGTGTAACACAAGGCTCGCCTTATCTCTGCAGTTCAAACAGCATCCAGCCATCCATCCATCCATCCTGCCTCTCCCTGCTTGCTTGAATAGATTCACAGTATCCTGAATCAACAGCCATTTTAACATCAGGCCACCATATCGATTGCCCAAAGGCTTACCTCGAAGTCCCACCCTAACTTCCTTAAACTCCCCCTCGTATCTGCTCTGCTCACGGCGACCCAGCCTGGGCATCTATCAAAGGGAAGAGGCTGAAGGGCTGTTTCCCTGTTTGGCTTTGTTAAGGGCTGAAAATTGCCAAACGACCAGTCATTATTCCATCCGCAGACTGAACAGGCAGAGCCACGCGTCACAACAATAACACTAGTGTAAATATTTAATGATATTCAACACCAACTTACGATTGCTTTCTTAAGCAATTTTGCAATGCTAAGTATTCCTTGGTGCACAGTACCATGGATTTTTTTTATTGCCTTTTTTTCAAACCATTTTTACTAAAGAGCTGCATATCTCGACAGTGCCTAGAACTAGATCACAATCATTAGAATAACACAGGTCTCAGTCTATAACAGCTATCAAATGCACTACATGAGCCATGATGCCCGTGAGCTAGCTCCAATATGAAACCGAAACAGTAGAAGAATCCTCTATAGGCTGAGCAGTGGGGAGAGCTCATCGTTGCTCTGTCTGCAACAGTGTTGCAGCATGTAGCAAAATAACCTAGGCAACAGCCCAAACTGCAAGTGAGATAACTACCTGGTGAGAAGTGGTAGGCTGGGATGATGCCCAGGAGCAGATAACGGCATGTTAGTTGAAACATGCTGGATTCTGTGGTGCCAGAGCAGGGGCGTAACACAGGCCCCCGCAGCCCAAGCGGTGCGGGGGGCCCCTAGCTCCAAGGGGCCCCCTCGGCACTGAACTCTGGCCGGGAGGGCTCCTGATTGAGCCCGGAGGGGGCCCCCCTAAGTACCGTGCAGGGAGGCCCCATCAATTTTCATTACGCCAGTGTGCCAGAGGCGTAAAGCAGGCCCCTGTGGTGCAGGAGGGCCCCGCCCTTCAAGGGAGCCACATTCAGCCCTTGTCCAATAAATATCAGATATGGAAGACCTGGGTGCCCCTCAACACTTTCTGCAGGGGGCCCCCATAAATTTGTGTTAGTTCACTATGTGGTGCTGTTTCCATGAGCCCGCTAGGTGAGAGATAGGCTACTGTGGATAGGTGGGATGGGAGACGGCAGATGGGCTCTATTAGTGATGAGGTGAAATATAGATGAGGGGGTGAAGGCTTTTGGGCCTATTGGACAGGGGAGGAGCATGGGGTAATTTAAGGCGATCAAGCTGCGTTGCGTGGGGAGGGGCATGACTGATTGAAAATAGGGTGTTCGGAGAGGACGCAAGCTTTTTTTCTGCAAAAGGCCGCACCCTCAGCCACTGCCAAATGTGGAGGTCAAGGTCATATTTGTCTAAGGTGGGGGGCTGGATTGACCTACACTTGCTGGTGATGGCGCGTTTATCCAACAAAAGCAGCTAGTCTAAAAAACGCAATGCTGTTTTTGCTTTTTCGGATGCTTAAATACTCCCAGCGCACAGGCTTCCCATTACTACAATTGCATAAGTCCTGTTTACTCTTATCAGTAGGAAGACTTCCATCAGAAAATTGACAATTCGGGGCAACTTCTTAGCATGTGACAAAAGTCAGCTGATAATCCCCACAGTGGGCACAGGCAACCTTGGACATGGGGAACAATTGATTAACCTGGGACTGGCGGGAGGGAGGGCATGCTGTATGGAGGATGAAGAATTGTATTATTTTTAAACTAAAACTTCCCAACACTTTGCTTGGATATTCTAGGGCCCTGGACCCATAGATTTTATAATTGTTGTACATAACATTACAACTTATAGAAAGCCACACCAGTTTTAAAAATGTACATATTTCATAGCCAAACATGAGGAGCAACCCCCAACAGAAAACTTCTCGCACTCCCAGTGAATTGATCCTGTACATAACTACTTTGGATGCCACATTACCCCTCAAAATAATATGGTCACCTCTATCCATTTTCCTGGCCCTCCCTCACACTAATCACAGCAGAGTGCCTATTTTGACATTCTCAGCACCCACTGCTATATACTACCTTACTACCTCAAGCACACTTACACCCTTTCACAACTCTTATGTTCGACATCACCTAAAACTTACAGATACCACTTAACGACCCAGAGAGGCTGAACACCAAACAGACCTCTGACTACATTGACCTCAACCCTGAGAATCTCACTGCATCTTTCAGCATATGGAATGGAGAGTGTATGCATTAAAATCTTTCACCAAAGCATATTTTGATACTTACAACCCAACACTACATCACTTCAATGATTGATATATGGATTAAACCCAAAGAATCGACCACCCTTGATTATGTACACACCAGCTTAACTCGCGCACCACAGAAGAAACACCAAGGAATTGGAGTCTACTCCCAACATCGGAAACCACTCACTTCTGAACACACACACCCACACACACCCACACACACACTCAGAAACTATTCATAATATGGGCAAACCATTAGACACCACCCTAATTTCTGTCCAGCTATCCTTGACTTCTCCAACCAGCAATTCCTTTCCATGTGATTATAACTGGACAGGCATTATGATAGATATACCTCCTGCCCCAAAATTCATTACCTTATATCTTAAAACGTAAACCATGTTCCAGACTTGCTCCCAGCGTTTCTTTACCAAATCCACAATGATATTTTTTTCAGTCAGCACCTCAGAAACTTTGACGAAGTCAATAAGACATTTCAACAGGTTTTCGATATGCACTTTCCCCTATGTACTTAAACTGCAACTACTCCACACTAACACTCTTGGATCACACCTAGCATTTGCATAATGAAAATAAGGATCATGTCACTATGCTACTGGCACAATTAGAAGACCCTAAAAAATCGTGACATCTGTGGACTTGAACACTCTCTCAGGCTGTCAAAGCCACATATTTCAACCCGCCATCTCATCATTAAAGCCTCATCCCATACCTCTCAGTTGTGTCATCAGTAATTTAACCCCGCCACGCCCATCCATCACTCAGCATTTTCCAGCCACTGTTGCATCATTCTTTGTTCCACGATTATCCACAGAGGCTGAACACCAAACAGGACTCAAAATACATTGAACTCAACACCAGGCAACTTAGTGCATTGTTCTGCCTATGGAATGCACAGCATATGCATTAAAATAGCTTTCATCAGGAGCCCAAAGTGCTCAATCCCCTTTTACATCCAATAACCAAACAAGGAACATAATGATGTGAAGGACGGACATCACTTCATTGTACCTACACCTATTTGCACATACTGTGATCTGTCCATCCTCTTTTTCTATACTAAAACCAAACACATACACGGCAGGACTAAAAAAAAAAGACTCTATACGTTTGGTTCATCACTCACCCCCAGACCCAACACTGTCTTTTCATTGAAAGAACATCCCCATAAAATGGAAATGTACACACGAGGCTAAAGAAAGAAGTTGAAATTGGAAATGAACGAAACACGTTTTCATCATAAAACCCGATTGCACAATTTCATGCAATTTTCACCCATGGGAGACTGGTTTCTGCATAAACAATTCTCACCAAGACATTTATAGCTTGAACCAGTCTCCTGCTATCTCGTGTTATTTTTTCAGGCGCGGGCTGCCCCTCGTGTGAAAACGGCCACGCAGCATCCAGCAAACCACAATGATTTTTCCCTTGGCGGATCAGGTCAGAACAAACTAATGGGGAACGTCTGAAGACTAAATGTCCAACGTATTGAAAATACATGCCAAAGAAAACTGGGCTTTGGCACTCAGGATGGTGTATGTTAGTTCTGCCATACTTTAAAGGGTGCCTTCTCCCATAGCAAAGACTATGGTCACCAACCCACCCATCCTGTTTTTGCGGCTTGGTATTCACTGCACTTTTGGCTGGATGGTCTAGGCGCATAGTGGTGGTGGGGTGAACCCCTTCAGGAATTGCACACATTTAAAGGCAAGATTGGCAGCTGTTAGTCACTTTCACAGAGGTAAGGTACAATCTTGGTGAGATTCTTCCAACCAAGTGACTAACGACAATTTCCAAAAGTCTTTTGAACCATCAGGAGTATTATGCCATTGCATGTGTGCATGTGTAAAAGCTACTTCAAAGGGTCACATTAAGTAAATGTTTCCACCAAGTGACAGGCTCTAGCTTTTTAAAACCAGAACTGGATTTTCAAAAAGTAACTTGCACATAACTATGTAAAAAAAAAAACGTTATGAAACCTGCTGCGCTATAATAGTTTTGCATGTTCCATTATTGATCCTTTTAGATAAGTTAGAGGCAAAGGATGCCGAAAAGAAAAATTGTAAATTAAATGCGATAATGGTAATCATCTCCCCCGGTGGTCTCCATTAACGTTTTCAAGGACATGCCATAATTATAGTTTAGCTTTTTATCTTGACATTCAGGAGTAGTGTCTAATTTGCTGTTAAACTCAGTAAATTATGCTCTGAATAATATATGATCTACAGAGATGTGCTAGAGGAATGTGAATTTTGTGTGTAGTTTTGCGAAAAACATTTCTCTCTTTTTGGTCTCAAACTCAACCTTCAACAGATTTGTCTGCAATAAAAAAAGAAAAATAATAAGTGGTCGCCAAAATAGCGGATAAAAAAAAAAAAAATGGGTGTAGATTCATTTGAAACGCACTAGGCAGTCAGCAATCATCTCCTCAAAGTATGATACTGGTCAGAAGAGAGGTGATGTCAACAAGTATCAATGACCACCACTAATTCACAAGATTAAAAAACGAAGAAAGCGGTTACTGTGACTTCACCAAAAAAGATGGCCATGACATCCAGTTAGCTGAGTCTGTCTCAGTTAGCCATTGAGTGGTTTCTGCCTTTACTATCAAGTCGGCTGGTGTAGGACACTTTCGTGCATCAGTCATCTAGGTAGTGTGTGGTAATCCATCGAGCTTTCTATAAGTCAGGTTATTGCCATTTATAGTGTCTTTGTGGCTGCCTAATAATCGCATTGGATTTGTTTAATGCAGCTCACACCCATATTTAGCTGCTTGTCAAAATTTCACAGAAGAATCTGGAAAATATGTTGGAAGGTCTCCTCTTCAATGGAGCATAGATGGGCAAGCAGACTAAAATTAAATGCACCAAAGATTGGTCCATTTTGTGAGTCCACATCCTTTGCTAAATTTTCCCACTTGACATCCTATTTGTTGACTTTGGCTCACACCATATATTCCAACAAAGCCTAAACACTGGGAGGAGGCAGATATCAGACTTCCTTCCAGATATTGATGGGAACGTTTTAAAACTTAACCAAATCCATAGTCTATTAACTTTGATGTATTCAAGCAATATGGGTTCTTAGGTGCCTAGCTTGTTAACTTCTTAATCCAATACTTTACAGAATGGATGTAGGTTCATCAGCTGTATCACAAATGTGTTCAAAACAATCATCTGCTCCATTAAATGGACCTTGTTAACCGATCTACAAAGAGCTTATTGTCTTCCAATAGGATACTGGTTTGGCACTTAAGATGTTGTGCAACAACTTGTCTTGAGATGCCCCCCCCCCCTCCTCGCCCCAGTATCTTTGTGTATAAACAGGAATTTTCTGATATGTTACTAATCAGCTCTTTAGCTCAATTGAATGATCTGCAGAATACTCCACTCTCCTGATTTAAACATAGGGAAAGGTGAATGATTGCAGTTCATACCACTAGGATGTGGATTGTCCCCCATCATTCCCCAACTGAGAGCTGCAGATTTTAAAATACCAGTCTTCTGGGAGGCTGAAGAGTCTCGCCTTTCTCTTTAAAAATTTTGTGCGTCTTTCCTGCTGCACCTAGATAATTAATTTGTGCTAAGAACCCAATAATTAGAGGACAATAGCAACCATTTTTTACCACAGGTTTGCCAGAAACCCCACCAATCCAATACCTCCTCATTTAGCATACCCTTCTGTCATTTCCCATTTCTGAGAAGGAACTCTAATCTCATATTTTCATTTGGATATCCCTTTACTTGTGCTTCTGCAAGTCTCCATAACCAGTCTTCTCCATCTTTTTAGGATTAGACACTTTAAAGATCTCGGGGTACAGGTTTTGAAGTTCGATGGTTGCAGCCAACTCGTGTTTCACGGGTATCTCTCACTTCTTCAGGCCGTCAAACTGGTAAAACATTCTGCTCCATCTCCTCACTCTAGACTTTTGTTTAGGAGATACAAACTCCTGCTCACCATTGTCCATTCCCACATTCCTGTCATGCAGTTGAATTTAAGGACTACCTCTATAAAAGAAACTGCACAAATTATTCCAGACGTCACATCAACCAGATAACGTCTTCCAACCAATGACTATTATGTTCCGACCAAACCTTCAAAGCATGTCTCCACTCTCAGCCTCGTACAAACGAAAAAAATAAAAAGGTTTGTTTGTAAGATGCTGTGCATGGAGATATGCACTGAAGATCCAGTAGCCCTTAACTTAATAGCTACATTAGAAGAACATAAGAATGCTAAATTCTGAATGGGAGTTTGTATCTTCTAAACAGAAGTCTTGAATGAGGAAATAGAGTGGAAGATTCTTCCAGTTCGATGGCCCTGAAGGAGGCGGAATACCCCGCAAAACATGTGTTGGCTTTAACCAGTGATCATCAAATACAACTCGCAAACCTGAATCTGTATACCTGAAGAAAAAGTATTGCTTATGATGGAATTGAGATATGAGCTAAGGTAACCTGAAGGAAGTATTTTTAAAGTTGTGTACAAAGGAGTTAATCATTTTTTTTTACTACATAAAGTTTGGATTTCATGATACTTTACGACAGTAATGTCCTCCCAAAAAACCTTTAGTATATTTCATAAATTATGACTGGTAGGATTTTCTTGTTTTTAATTTCATTAGTAGGATCGCAGAGCCACTAGAACAGACTTTAAAATCCCCGTTTTTAATAGAAGACAAGTCTCAACTTTCAGTCCGATACGGGTGCTCTTCTCTGCTTTTCTATTTTATTCTGGGAGGCTTGTACTCTGATTCTTTTACATAGTATTTACTATTTTCTGATTCAATTTCCATATGTTCTCTTTTTTTTTATTGACAAACCGATGAGAAGAGACATGCCAAATTATATTGTCCATACAAAGCTTGTTACATTTTCGTATTCAGTTTCTAGCTTCCACGTAAAGTAAAAAAAAAAAAATAGATAGTAATTCATATTAAGCATAAGAATTGGTAAACGAAGCAATCAGAATTTAACCAAATGAGCAGTATTACAATAGTTAGAAATCAAGAACAGGAGAACCTCCCCTAGGTCCAAATATAAAGAAAGGCAAACGCTCTAATCTACAATTCAGAGCATAATCATTGTCCCACACAAGACTTATTTATTTGTAAATAATAAGTCTATTTATTTTTCAGAAAAAATTATTTTTCATTTATAAATCCAATCTAATGACAGTGAAGACAGATGTATATACAAGCTCTATTTACATTTCGAACATGCAGCCAGCCCACTCACCACTTCAACATCATCACCAATCACACTCACTCAAACTATCATCAGTCATACCAATCCACAATATCTACAATGTCACACAATCACAAAAGAAAAAACATTCCTATATATACATCATTTAAAAAAGGCATACAAACAGAAAACAACAGAACAAATAAGCAATAAGCGCCGACGCGCGTTTCGGAACAGGACCGATATTATCCAATTTTCCTCGTTGATAGGTGAATTCCAGGCTGCAGCTTCACATCACATTATTCAGTCATATCTGCGGGGACAATGAAAACGACCCATAAATTACCTATATACATATCAAAGAATGCTGCTGGACTACTCAACCCAAGAAAAATAGTCAAGGAAGTGACTAGAAAAAAGATGAAAATGATAACCATAGTCAGGCAGTGACAAAAGGATCGAAAAGAGAATGTCACAAAGTACCAAGTAATCACCCTGTGGCCATAAAAATTAAACCAGAAAGTGCATCAAAGAATTACCACCACCATACTTCCAGTCACTGAAGACATTCAACCCGTCTATCAAACTTCCATGCCTCCGGTGGAGAGAGTAATTTACATAAGCTACACATAGCCATATCCTAAGGAGAGGGGGAAACATGGGCGATGTACGATGGCAAGAAGATGCTTCACAGAGAGGCACAGTGTCCGTTCTAAAAAATAAAAACATGATTAGGAAACCCCATTCCTACCCGGACACTCTCCCGAGGCGATGTCCCTTTCCTCGCAAGTGAGGAAGATAGAGCAATCGAAACCTATGGATAACACCCACCCATAGGCCCAGCGTAAACCAAAGATTCAAACCGGATTCAAGGTGGTTGGTACCCCTCCCTCACATAATTCCACTCCGGATGGTGATGCTAGTTCCCTATCTCAAAAAGAGGTAGTCTAATTTACTAAAGATTCACCCATTCATAGTAAAAAACCTACCCAGGTAATTTATGGGTCGTTTTCATTGTCCCCGCAGATATGACTAAATAATGTGATGTGAAGCTGCAGCCTGGAATCCACCTATCAACGAGGAAATTATGGATAATTATAGCTTTTGTATATTGTTGATGGTTTGAAAAATTATTGAAGAATCTCTTTTGTATCTATCCACGCCCTGACGAAGGATTGGATAATATCGGTCCTGTTCCGAAACGCGCGTCGGCGCTTATTGCTTATTTGTTCTGTTGTTTTCTGTTTGTATGCCTTTTTTAAATGATGTATATATAGGAATGTTTTTTCTTTTGTGATTGTGTGACATTGTAGATATTGTGGATTGGTATGACTGATGATAGTTTGAGTGAGTGTGATTGGTGATGATGTTGAAGTGGTGAGTGGGCTGGCAGCATGTTCTTTGAGTTCGAAATGTAAATAGAGCTAGTATATACATCTATGTCTTCACTGTCATTAGATTGGATTTATAAATGAAAAATAATTTATTCTGAAAAATAAATAGACGTATGATTTACAAATAAATAAGTCTTGTGTGGGACAATGATTATGCTCTGAATTTTAGATTAGAGTGTTTGCCTTTCTTTATATTTGGACCTAGGGGAGGTTCTCCTGTTCTTGATTTCAGAGTATTTCCCTGCCTCCCTCCCCAAGCATTCGTATTCAGGGACCCTCTTGTGTTTTTGATTGTATTACAATAGTTATACATACATCATATAAAGTTTCTCCATGTTTTCTCAAATTTTTTTTGCGAACGTGCTCCTCTTAGTTTTGCCAGAGCGGACTCCATAGAGTGTATTTCTAATACTAAAGACCACCATTCCGAGATGTTAGGAGGGTTGGGGCAAGTCCAGGCTCTGGCCAATGTCAGTTTAGCACAAGATAAAAGAATTGTAACCAGAGCTGGGTAAAGTGGAGGGGAAGAGTGTACATCAAGTAGAACTGTAACCGCTGTGATGTGAGGTAGATAGATCTTCTTGGTTTCCAGAACTTTATGTACTTCCCCCCAAAAATCCCTCAGAGTGGGACAAGAAAACAGCATGTGTTCCAAATCAGCTGCGTACTCTGAGCATTTAGGGCATTTAGTACGGTGGCTATAAATGCTGTTGGGTGACCATTTCGAAATGTTCTCTGGTGTGTAATATAACATGCATGTTGTTCTAAACTGTTGCAGCCTTAAACTAGATGATCTGACCGAGTTATTAATATTAGATAAAGATTGAGTTATCTGTTTTGGAGTAATATTTAAGCCAGTTTTCATGCTCCATTTCCTTGCCAATTTTGGACAGTCATCAGGTGTAAAAGCACAGAGAGTTCTGTACGCATCACTTATAGATTTGTTTTTAGTTGTATAAAGGCAATTCCAGATGTCACAGGCTAAACTGTTGTAAATTTGTTTTTTTCGTACCAGAAAGTCGTGAATTTGAAGATATTTAAACCTACACGCTTCCGGCAAACCATACAGAATTTTAAGTGTGTGGAAATCTAAGAACCCTGTGCACCGTATAAGTCCCCCAGAACGTTAACTCCCTGCGTAGCCCATCTTAGAGCTGCTCCATCATTAAAGATTCCAGGAAGACACGGATTACCCCATAGTTGTAGTTTCGGATGAAAGACTGTGGTCTTACAGAATGCTAATATATTTGTCCAAATTCTCACTATGCCCCTTGCAGTCTTAAATTTAACCCTTTAATAGTAGTTAGGGTCATTTACTTGAAATAAAAACAAATTTGAGTCAGCTTTTAGCATAAATGAATGAAAAAAAAAAGTGTCTCCTCTGTCAAGCAGAGAGCGGATACGCCTAATAAACGAGGACCAAAAATATAACTTATCAGGAAAATTGAGCCCGCCCTTGTCAGTTCCTTTCTTGAGAAATTTCAGCGATCTTCTAGATTTTTTATAGCCCAAATAAAACTACTGAGTATTCCGTCCAGTTGTTTGAAAAAAAGATTATTTAGTGCCAAAGGGATAGAACGAAATAAATAAAAAAAATTGGGAAGTACCTTCATTTTGATTAAATTAATTCTGCCGATTAAGTTCAGGGGGAGTCTATGCCATTTCTTCAAAATTGCAGTGGTAAATGTAATCAGTTCACTATAATTAATGTTGTTAATTTCCCGTATTTTAGAAGATATTTTTACGCCTAGATAAGTAGCGACTTTGCAGATCTCAGGGGTCGCTACTGCCGGTGCATAATTAGCTATGATTTGCATCTTATTTATGTTTAACCTGTAGCCGGATACTATCCCAAATTTCCAAGCCTCAAGAAAAATTCCTTTCAGTGCCTCTGTGACATCAGATGAATAAATGGCGATATCGTCGGCATAAGCTGTAATTTTCAGTATCTGTGTATTAGACTTAAAGGGTATAATCCGTGATTGTGCCTGAAGTGCATGAAGAAAAGGTTCAAGTGATAGGGCAAATAATAAAGGTGAAAGGGGGCAGCCTTGACGAGTGCCCCGGGAAATCAAAAAGTCGGACGACGTCAGCCCCCCGTAACTGATACAGGCACAAGGGTTATCATACAGTGCTTGTATCCCCTTTAAAAAATGCCCGCCAAACCCCATTTCTGACATAGCCAGCCAGAGATAGTCCCACCCCACTCGGTCAAAAGCCTTTTCGGCATCCAGCAAAATCATAGCGAGTGGGGTGGACTCTGTCTCAGCTACATCAAAAGCGGTTATGGCCATATTGACATGGGTAGTGGTATCTCTCCCAGTCACAAACCCATGTTGCTGCGGGTTCACAATTTTGGGCATCAGAGGAGCCAGCCTTGTTGCCAAGATTTTCGCGAAAATTTTGGCATCAGAATTAATTAGTGAGATAGGTCTTTAAGACCCCCTCTCTTCCTTCGGTTTTCCTTTTTTGAGAAAGAATATTATTTTAGCCTTGGTCCATGAGCGGGGAGCTATTCCTGTTAGCCCTACAGTTTGTATAACTTGTAGTAAAAGAGGTGAGAGTTCCTCTAGACAAATTTTATAAATCTCGATAGGGATGGTATCCTCCCCGGCAGCCTTCCCTGTAGGCAAAGATGTAATAGCTTGACAAAGTTCAAGCTTGGTTATGTCGTCAGATAGCTTATCAATTTCTGTAAAGTTACTAAGGTTGATTACATTCTCTACTAAATAATTTTGAATTAAGGCAGTATTAGGAGTCTATTCCGGAGTATATAAGGACCTATAAAAGTCAGCGAACTGTTCTAATATGTCACATGATTGGTTATAGAGTTTGTTATCAGAGCCTCGGATATTCGTGATCGTAGTATTGACTCTATCCTCAGCGACCTTGTATGCCAAAATTTTCCCTATTTTGTCCCCTGACTCATATTGCGCAATCTTAAATTTATGTATGTTAGCACTATTTTTTTGAAATAATTTAGCCTTGGTTTCAAACTTTAATTGGCTGAGCTTAATACATATTTGAGTTACCGCTGGCATGTCTGCTCGAAGTGCGGCAGCTAATAGTGCTTCCTGAACAGCAATATTAGATATCAAGGTTTTGTCGTATTTACGACGCTCAGCGTTTAGTCTGAGCACATAAGCCTGAGTAAAACCCCGTATACTAGATTTACATGCGTCCCAAACCATGCTGCATGTTGTAGAATTTTGGTTATGATTTATAAAGTCAATGAGATGAGTTTTTAATTGAGTAATATAAACAGAGTCCGCTACCAAATGTCTGGGAAAAGAAAAAGGTCTAGGACCGGTACGAATATGTGAGGAAGGGAATATCATCAATATGGGGTTATGGTCCGAGGTGATTCGGGGGCATACCATCATAGAACAGGAGTTCAATAGATTATCATTAGCTAAAGCCAGGTCCAACCGGGAGCATGATTTATGGGGTGCAGAGTAGTATGTATACCCAGGGATGTTTGGATATAAACACCGCCAAATATCTTTGATATTGCGGGTACGGCATAGATCTAAGATAGAAGCTCTAGTTTTGCGCATCCTTTGAAAGCTTCTAGGCCTGGTAGAGTCTTGTTGGTAATCTAAGATACAATTGAAGTCTCCCATTATGATTAGTTCCCCCTCCCAATCTAAAAGTTTTATGTTTAAGTAGTCAAAAGTCTTCGGCTCATCTTGGTTGGAACCATACACCGCACATGTGACATATTTTTTGTTGTCAATAAACATTTGAGCGACAGCCCATCTGCCGTCCTTGTTGTGAGCAGTTTGGAGAGTTTCGGCCCTTAGTCTTTTGTCCTTTAGAATAGCTACCCCTCTAATAGAGACCCCCATGGTGGTGCAAGTTAAGATATCATAGCCAAGCAGTTTCAGCAATTTTTTATCCTTACCAGCGATATGCGTCTCTGAAAGTAACACTAAATGGGGATTATGTAGTCTCAGTTCCTCTGAAACAAGACATCTTTTGTTTTTGCTATTTAGTCCCGACACATTCCATGCCAAGCACCTTAGTTTATACATTCAAAAAAGAAAAGGGAATTCGACAAGTGGAAAACAGATATCCAAAAACCACAAAAGAATGGACGTTTACTCAATGTTTCATCTTTGGTAGCATGCTCCTCCATCGGGTAGTCATAGCAATTTTTCATTTTTTTTACCCCCCAGCACCCCAAGCACCCCCCACCCTGCGGAGAACAAAGAACCCCGGCCTTCCACCCCCCAATCTCCAACCCCCCCGGGAGGAGACCCCCCTTGAGTTTCCGCTGCCGCTGTTGTTCTCACAATTTCTAAGGCCATATTTTTGGCCTCCCAAATAGTCTTGCCCCACTTTTTTTATGTTAAAAAGGAAACCTTAAGTAATATCGCCATTCAACTCCGTACTTATTGGGAGAAAAGGTTTTTTAATACAGTTTAGGGAAGTGTTGGTGATGGAACAAAAAGACAGGTGTATTAGCTTTAATTACATTATCAGTAAGTGTAATAGGAAGATAGGCCCCAGACATAATTGCTATTTTTGGTAACAGTAGATGTGCGAAGGCCCATCTAAGCTAGTAAGAACGCACATACCTTGTCAATTTCTCAACGAGTTTGGGGTTGGATCTAGCTCATAGAAAGTGTCATGAAACAACTATACCTTTACATTAAATCCTGATGGCAGCTAGTAGCTAGGTGTTGAAATACTATGCTCAAAACAGTTGCTGCATTTGGCACTCCTTGTAGTCTGACCAGTGCAAAAGGAATAGCAGGTTCACATTATTTGCATTATCTATATGGGACAAGAGTAATACAGTAAAAACCTAGACACGACACTTTCATAGTCTGTCTCCCTGCGCACTAAGTCTTACTTTTAAGGTCTCGCCTAGAGAAGCAGCGCATGCGCCGCTCGCCTTGGCGAGACCTATTGTCGTCGACTTCTCTGCTGAAGGGGGGCAGGAGATGTGCACGCGCACGGACAGGAGATGTGCACTCCATAAGTGTGCATATCTCCTGTCCCCGCGTAGGGCTGGCATTTGAACACAGTGCGTGCATGGCACGCTTTCACTTTCCCTCCCTTCCTCCCTCCCCCCGTCCTAGTTAGTTTCACTGTTCTGCCCGTATGGGCAGGAGATGTGCACTCCGTACGCGTGCACATCTCCTGTCCCTGCGTAAGGCTGACGTTTGAAATCAGCGAGCGCATGGCGCACTTTCACTTTCCCTCCCTCCCCTGACGCTCAGTGTTTACATTTTGTATTGAGCCTTTTTTGCCATTATAATGCGTACAACATCCATGTCTCAGGCACGCTCAAGACCTAGGCGACAACATCACGCACACACTCCCTGCCTCTCCCTTTTGCTGTCCATGTTGTGACAGTGAAGTTGTGCCTTGCATGACAACCAAAATAAACATAAGATGGAGAGAATGGAGGAATTTTCATTTGTGAAAGCGGACTCAATAAATGTGGCCACTGTACAATGTCTGCAGCAAAACGCAGAACGACTTCTCCTTTAAGCGTAGCGAGTCTGAGCTGATTCTTTGACCTTGGCTTCAATCAACATGAAAGTGTTTGCACAATGTAAGAAGCCACTTTTTTACAGTTCGATGTCTTCGCAGTACTGAATTAATCAACAAAACAATGACGTGTCAATCTTTTAAGCCATATTTGAGGCTGTTTATACTGAAAACAGTTTACGCTTGGTCTTCGCTATTCCACAATCCTGTTTTCTGTCTCACAAGTGCCGGGTTGTGTGCCAGGCCTCCAATGCCTACAAAGGCCCACATAATTGGGCTGAATACAGAAAGCATATCTGTGTGGTGTTACCTGATGGCCACAAAGCTATGCCTTCTCCGCAAATATAAATGTCTACTTCTTTCCATAGCGCCTATTGCCAATATTTAGAGGGTTCCCCAGCACGTCTACTTTCTGTCGGATTAAGGGGCTTTTACTGGATGCATACATATAACCGCAATAGCAACAAGATCTTAATCCGGCTGAATCAGCTCAGCAGTCCTAGGATTTCACAGCAATGTCAATGAACATACATTTCATCATCCCAGGGAAATAATCCTTCAATCCCATGGAGAAAGTAACTGTTTGCAGCACCCTTGTATCTTCAATCAGTGAAGCGTACTAAGGGATCTGATAACACTTCTTGGCCTGTGCATAGAGTCCAAGAAAAAAAGAGTGGCACATGCGTACACCTTCCTATTGCAAGCAGACTCTGACCCACCTAGCTGGTATCAAACCTATGCAGCTCAGTGAATCATTCAGGCATCATTTGCTCCAGAAATCAAGTCTTGTTGGTTCAAAGGTCAAGCCTGAAATTCACTCCCATACATTCCCAAAGCCAGAGGATTGGTGATGGCTGTTTGAGACACTACTGTTTCATGATCAACCTCATCTGCTTCAGAGGCCTTAGGGGCAGCACTGTTCCGTAGGCTCTGCACTGGAAAGCAGTGATGGGGCTCTAGGGGAAAAACTAATCTGTGAGCTTAGTCCAAGGAGAATCTCCTTTCTGAGGAATTTAAGGAATCTGTCAAACCGGTCAATAGCTATTCAGCTCTCCTTGGTCCTACTAAATAACTGCCTCCTCCACAGTCAAACCCTCAACATTCAACTCTGTCATGGCTCTTTCACCCAATCAGAACACACTGGTTGACCACATATGCATTGTCCCTGTGATCTTTCAAGCTTGCAGCATCACACACAGCAGCAATGCCATGTGGGTCGTCACATTTGCACCTCTTAAGGACCAGATTTTTTGGTATAGGGGCCATATCGCCATACTGATCAGTTTTTGGGATTAAAAAAAACAATCATAACTTTGTATTCTCCAGGGACTCCAACTACTACAGTCAGCTTTAATTTGCACAATTTACCACATAAGTGCAACTCACTCACACACCTGGACTTGTAGGTCAGAACAATGAGGAATATTCTAATTTTCTAACCATGGCCACATTGCAGAAAACATTAACTAATAAAGGTGCACCTAGTTAGAGCTACACTTTGTAGTGCCAGAGCTCTATTAATGCAATGGATGTGTCAGATGCCCTCTCTGTATGAACGAGAGACAAACTAGAGCAGCTACATGACATGACACACAATTGGGCAAGAGGCGTGCTTGATTCACTGCTTTGAAATCACCCTCTGCTATTTGAGTATCTTCAGCAGATTTAGACTGTGCATGCTGGGCTCGATAACAGTCTTGATCCATAAGCCATGGGGTGTGCGACCTTTTCACGATGTGAGCAAAGTTTCCCATCAGTGCTTAATTTGAGCTAGTGGTTGCCGGTGGGGGCCACTGGGATTTATTTTTCGGACCGGCACGTATTTTTACGCATCAGGCATTATACCGATAGCAAGAGAGAAAAACACACAAAGCTGAAAGACTGATGAAAAGAAAGATGGAAATATTGTCACAAAGGTAGAAAGCAGGAACATGCAAAAAGTGGATTAAGAGGCCGGAGGTGAATTGAAGGCAACACAGCTTTGGTATTTGGCGCAGACATTTAATTGCGCCAGCTGTGGGCTTCTGAGAGCTTTGGGCACCAGCACTCATCTTTTACAAATAAAGCACGGTATGCTGTAGTTCTAGATTATCTGATATGGTGTGCAGAATTTGAATTCGGGGACAGTTTTTCCCCAATAAACTGCCACTATTTCTTGAGGAGTACGAATTGGTAGTAGTTGAGGAGGTGTTTTCTCATCAGCTATAAAACAGTTTTCCCTTGCAGCTTTAAAGCTGAAAGGCTACTAGAGTTTTTCCCCCACAAAACAAGAAGGTGGTTAAAGTCATGATTTAAATCCACATTCAAACAAGTAACTGTAATCTTCATAAGAATTACCGGGAATTAAGGAAACAAAAACTTTAAAACTTCACAAATCAGTACAGGCCGCAAAAAGGTTATCGTTATGTAGTCTCTGCTTTAAGGTTTATAGATACTAATTTTCCACTGAAATGCTACATTAAACTTTCTAGGGCAGGTAATTACCGACCTTCAAGAACAAAGCTTGTTTTTAATTCTAATCAGGATAATTAGCCTAAATGAGAATGTAATCAGCCAGGAATACAAAACTGATGAACTTTCATTACTTGTTCTCGACTACGGAAGGGACTGTTGACAAAAACCTGCATTTTGTGGTCTGATTACAAGATTAAAGGTTTTTATTTTGCATTATATGAAATTGCTATTCAACAATACACATGTCTTAAGAAGCATTTACATCGATTATTTTAGCAGAACGACAGTAAATTCACAAGGGATCAGCAAACAAACAAAAAAGGAGACAGAAATGCCAGAAAGAGCTTCCTTTGTGACTAAGAATAGTTTGCTCAGCATTCTCATGAATGATATCAGGTTAACATTCCCCGAACAGCATAAGGGGACATGTAGGTAATGGCGCGAGAGAAGGCTGGTGTTTGCACTGTGCAATCTTGAACCTCCTCTATGTCCACTGGTATGGACCTTTATTGCAAATGAAGGCTAAAACCATAACTTCAGCAATATATCAATGACAGTGAAGCAGAATTTGCCCCATAAAAGGGTACATTTGCAATCCATGAAGGTTTAATAAAAAATTATTAAAGTTACATTCTCAAACCAAATCAGTTAAGCATAAATCAGTAGCCACTTCAATACAGCATGTATGCATCTAATCCAGTCAATTCAGTTCAGCAAATGCAAGTTAACGTTATTAAAAACAGCATATGCAAAGTGAGATAAAATTTTGTTCTCAGAAAGGGAAGCTACTGAATGCTCGGCTACGGTTGTGGATACATCGGAAAACTTTGAAACAACTGCTGTTAGCAAGTATAGCATCGAAAGTATAACCAAATGAATGTTCCAAACAAGAAAAGTAACAATGTCCTTGCTTCAGAAAGTTAGTCTATGCACAAAAGTATTAGGAACATTGGTCTCAAGAGAGGACGTCTGCCTGCAAAAAGTGGACAAGGGCAAGACTAGTCTTTAAAGCCAAAGAACACAATTAGATTATCAAATTAGAGAGAAGATATTTCTCCCACAGTTACCCCATAATAGAAACCAATTTAAAAAAATCAATGTTCCAGTTGTACTTTGGGTCAGTCTCCTCACAGATGATACAATACTAGGTTTTTCAATCATCCTGGTCTTCCCCGGTCTTGGTATTCACCTCCTCTGCCTCCCATCCCATGCAGGTGCTGAGTATCATCATCCAACCAATCAATTAATTCATTGCACAAACATGACCTTCATACAGCAAGCTAACATAAAATAATTTTCAATGAGAACAGTGACTCTGGTGCCTGAAACAAAAAGGAAAATTATGCACAATAAAGGTATCCAAATAAGCAAGAATTACAAAATATTTTGTGGATGTAATTCAATTTGTACCAACCCCTACGGAAACCAAAAGCTTTCTCACCCCTCTTCACCATTAGTTATTCTTTCTGCTCTGTCATCTCAGGCATTTTCACCTTACTTCTAACCAGAGTAACTGTCTGTAAATCCTCCTTCAGAATATGAAAATCAAAGCGTATGTATAAGGAACTGAAACCAGAGGTTAGCAGCTGTAAAATTGACAAACTTTATAGCTTTGGCCTAGTAAAAAGTTCAAGGTTCACTAGTACATATAACAAGTACCGCACGAGCAACGGCAATGCAAGGTTCCCTCACTCATTGAACAGTTCCAGTACAGCAGCAGTTCAAGCATCTCATACATCTAGTGTTGGCAGCAGCAGTACAACCATTAAATCCAAAGGACTGCTGTAGCACAGGCAGAAGCAGTGTAAGCACACCATTCTCCTAGTAGTCTACTCCTCAATCAGGTCTGCCACATTACCTGACGACTGAAAACATTCAAAAGTCAATGCCATCCTCAAAAAAACATCAACCAACAAGAACTAACTGTGCAACTGCTGTCCAATATCCCTGTTCCTGTACCCAGCCAAAGTGATTGACAAAGCCATCAACAAACAACTCTCCTCACCTCGAGCTTCATCACTTAAGGGACTGTTAGAACTGGGGGTCTCTACTTGGCTGAGGTAGGCACCTTAGACCAAATAGGGGCCCTTGCTTCTACGTCAGAATAAGAAAGATACACGTTTGTTGATAATCTCCGCTCACTCCCTCGGTAGCTTGGCTCAAGCAGGCAGGCTCATCTTCAAAGGCAATGCTTAAAGTATTTGCACTAACACTCACAATAACTTAATGATGACATCACAAACTGACTCCACACCGGTTTAATAATAATAATAATAATAATCCACATTTGTAAAGCGCACAATCACCCGTAAGGGTCTCTAGGTGCTGGGGGCCGTCGGGAAGATTAAGCAAGCTATTGCCCAGAGTCACATGGTGCTGGGCTAACCTGCCGCCGGAGCCGGGGATCGAACCCTGATCCCCAGATTCCAGCGTCAGTCGCCCTGGCCGCGGCGCCACACCTCTCCACTAGGTTTAGAAAAATAAAGTATCTTTACTAAACTTTAACGGAGACCAAAACCGGAAAAGAGGTTTCACATAAATAAGGTTACTTGGTTGAAAGGTTCTTCTTCGAAAGTTTGTTACAAAACAAGATTACTTAGTCGCCACTAGTAGCTCCACTGGAGCTACTCCTGTGTCAACGACACACTCCAAAGTTCAACACAGCCTGCAGGACTCGCAATGGCTGGGGCAGAGTCACATGGACTCTCAGCAACAGTACCTTGGACGAAGATGGTGATGACGATGCACGCCATCAGAGGAGAACAATGTCATCTCCGGCCACTGTTGAAGTTGGCAGTTCTCTTGAGAACAGAAAGTGGATTCTGCTCTTCACGTGCTTGCACAGCTCCTCGATGACATGAAGGCCTTACTCAGCTTCAGGCCCTCCTTACGACTAACTCCCAGCGAGGAAGTTCGGGGGTGCTGGTGGTGAAGTCCTTTTTGGGCCTGGGTCTTCGTGACATGAGAACAGCTCTACTCTGGTCCTTGGAGGCGCTTCTCCCTTCAGCTGGACACTGCACCTCAGTAAAGTCAGTCTTCAAGTATGGGGACACAACTCACAGCTGAGTCCCTTCATCCGCTCCTCAATGGCAGCAAACTGAATGCCAACCCCAGACACACACCGCAAGGGCAGTCTTCTTCCGAGTCTCTTCAGCCGTTCCTCTTCGGCAGGGATTCCTCTCGATCACGAAGGTAGTCAATTCAGACTTGTCTAATTCTCTGGGGTTTCATTTGGTGTACTTATACCCCATAAAGGCTTTGATCTCTTTGTGTGAGGGGCTAGAACCCAGTTCAAACCAGTTTAAGGTACCCTCGGCCAGGGCCCGTCGTCGTCTCTTTGTGCAGGTGTGCCAGGGTCCTCAGACGCATCACAGGAGGTGGAGCCAGCTCGCAGAGAGGCAGGCACAGTTCTATTTAGGTACGGGCGCTGCCCTTCCCACCACTCTAGGTTTCGATCGGCCTATTCAGTCCTCCCAGGAGTCACCACTTCACACCAGACCCAGTCACTCACAAACCCAGAAGTCAATAAACACAACAAGCTGAGGCATAGGGATCGGTTGAACACGAGTACAGCGACTTTCTAAAAGTGCAGTCCTCAAACATGGAATTCAAAAACCATCCAGCCAAAAAGATCCGATATCGAATTCCGAGTTCAGGGGTACCAGACTCCGACTCTGTATCTTGCTCCTATGGGAAGATAGGCGGGTAACCATTATACGCAGCCTTCCCCATTCTAACCTATCGGGCAACATAGCCCCTCCATAGTGAACGACCACGTGGTGGTCTTTCACTACCAGGACATGTCACCCACACTAGGACATGTCCTGCTTACATTATGTATGGTACCCTGCCCAGGGGGGTACCTCGGGCCTACTATAGGGCTGACTAACGTGCACAAGAAGGGGAAGGTCAGGCCTGGCAGTGTGGACACCAGCCAGGTCGTCTGTGCAGTCAACACACTGCGCACAGGCACAGCGGTGGCCGTCCCGAGACATCGTTTCCACGCTACTCGTGTGGGTTAGCACAAGTTGTGCTGCAAGCCCACTAGTAGCATTTTAGTTACCAGCCCTGTCCCAGGTAGTGCACTTTACTAGGGACCTACAGATAACACAAATATGCTAATCGTGGATAATCAATTTCATATAATTTCTCCAGGGAGCACGCGCACTTTGGCACTGGTCAGTAGTGGCAAAGTGCCTGAAGCGTCTAAACGAGCAAAACGTAATCCGGCACAGTATCAAAAATACAGACGGTAGAGGCAAAAAGTCAAGGGTAACAACGCCAAAAGATGCCAAGTCTAACAGGGACAATACATAATCAAGTTTCAGAAAGAATCACAGCACTCAAACAGCAGTCATTGCAGCCACCATCAGGACCATCCTAGACCATGGAGAAACAGCTGCTCTTATCCTACTCGACCTGTTCAAAGCCTCTGCCACTGTCTCCCACAACACTCTGATCAGAAGACTTTATGAAAGGCATCCAAGGACCTGCAATTCGATGGATCTGCTTCTTCCTCACATAAAGAACTGAAAGAGTTAGAATGCTACTATTCACATCAGAATCAAAGTGAGTGATCTGCAAAGTCCCCCAGGTTTCATCCCTCAGCCCCACGCTTTTCGATATCTACATGACTCCAGCTAGCCGACATCAAAGCCCAAGGCATCTCTATCATATCATATGCCGACTACACCCACCTCATTGTCTCCTTGACGGATGAGACCATGACCGCCAGAACAAACTTCATAAACTGCATGACCATGTCATCAGATTGGATGAGAATAAACTGCATGAAGTTCAGCTCCTGTAAGATGGAAATGCTCATCTTCAAAAACAAGACCTCCCAATGGGACTCAAAGCTAGTGGCCATCGGAGTTAGAACTAAATCCAACACCCACTGACTGTGCCAGAATCCTAGGGATCATTCTAGATGACAAACCCTCCATGACCGCGCAAGTCAATGCAGTCAGCACCTCCTGTTCCACATCCTATGCAAGATATTCAAGCGGCTGCCACAGAACACCAGACGGACCTTCACTCAGGCACTCATCTTAAGAAGGCTCAATTGCAGCAACACACTCAACGCCAGAATCTCCAAGTAACTCCTACAAAGCCTCCAAACCACCCAGAACACTGTTGCTAGACTCATACTGGACCTCCTCTGCTGCACCCACACTGCAAAGAGCTCCACTGGCTCCCCATTTACAAATGCAGACCATTCAAACTCCCCCCTCGCACATAGAAAGCCCTACAAAACACTGGACCAGTATTCCTCTTCAGCCTTGGTGCAGCATAATTTCTGCTTCACCCTTATAGTGACAAATACGTACAATAAATGTGCACTTAGCACATGTTTCTTGTGTGGTCTAACCATAATGAAAAGTTGTTGCACTCGACATCATTATTAAAGTGAATTTGTGGTAGGATTAAAGAATGTATTCATACTGTATGCCTTAACCGTATTAAATGATGTATTCTTTGAAGACTTGATGAATAAACCATCCTTACTTATTAAACATGTATTCACGATAGAAATGAAAATGATTTCTATAATGTGAGCATGGTTTCATATATTGAAATAAAATGTCCTTCTTAGCCATACTTACACTTATATATTCAAGACTTTACTGTATGCCACATGTAATATGAGTAATGCACTGGCATTTTTGTGTTCAAGTGTGCACGCCCATATTAAAGGTGCACCATTAATTTAATACTTTAAAATTAACTGGACTAGACTGGTTTTCCATTCTGCATAAAACACGGTTTTCTATTTTCTGCTTACATGACTTTTCTTCGCACGTGCAATTCAAATGGTTGGTTACTTGAGAATTGATACAATACAGTACTAGTAATAGGAGTGCCTGAGAAGAACACCTTGACAAAAGAACATGGAGAGCCAGAGCATTAAATATAGAGTTCTCTTCAGCATTTTCACAACATGGCCTGAGTGAACAAGGACTATGTCATTCCCATGTCTAGTGTGGGACATTTTGTAAATGTTGCAGCTTACGATGTGAGAATGGAAAAGGACAATGGAGCCCCTGATGAGTACCGAGGGATGTAACTTGGGACATTCTGGTGCAAATAGCTGGAGTATACACTCTCTAAGGTTACAGCACTCTTTCCTTTGAACTTTGAGAGGATTACATGTCCATGCTTCCCCCTTGATTCTCTACTAAATGTGGCGTAGACTAACACTTAATCCCCTGACCGAGAAGACGCTTGACCGAGCATCTGAAATGCTGACAACTTCCCAATTTTTCCTATTTTTCCCTGCACTGCCATATTTTTCCTTTTGCTGGATTTCCCAGGTTTGAGATTCAATTAGACACAACCATCCTCTTTAGTCTGCACTTTAACTTTCGATTTCAGATTTACTCATGTATGGAAGAGAGATCCAGAAACTTTTCTCTGAGCACCAAATCTTCTTATTGATGTTTTGTATTGTGACTGAACTTCTTGTTTGCTTAAGTCTGGTACACCTAAACTTCTTTAGGAGGCTGGGTTTCCCAATTGTCATTCTGTACCTCTACAGCATGGTGCGGAGATTAGTGCACCTTAACTCGACTGCTAACTTGAAATAAATATTCTTAACTATATTCACAGATTTCAGGTCCATATTGTGTAGCCAAATGGGTAACACTATTAATGGAAATAAGATTAATCTAATGCTAACGCCCATCACCTTTCAGACGGGAAAGACAAGGTTCATTGGAGGATAAATGCTAAGAGGGTTATCCCAGAGCCCTGGATCAACTTCATACACTCACTAGTCAACCAGGCACCTACTCTCTAACTCACTCTCACTTCCACACACTCCCCGCATCCACATAAACAGAGCAGGAGGTAGCTTGTGCTCTTACATTGGACCCAAAACATGTAACAACCTCCCACAGCACATTAGAGCCTCCTACTCCTCACTTCTCGAGCTGCCCAAGAAGCTAAAGAGCTTGCTCACTGAATAACTCAATGGGGACCATAAGCCCACTCAACTGCTCAAGTGCTGGATGCCCTCACAGGCAATTAGTAGCGCTCTACAAATCGACATAACGAATCACGGAGTTTAGGCTGCCATGTGTCAAACTCTTGTTTGCACATTCAATCTCAAATGACTTTCGTTCTTTTTTAAATTGTGCATGTCCTGCTAGATACTGTAACTGTATATGCTTCAGTAGAACTGTTTATTTTGTTTAATTAATCTTTAAAATGAAAACTATTCCCATGCCTTCTACTTATGGAGGTCTAGATGGACTGCTATGAATTGCACACAAGTAAAAGTGATCAAGGTGGAATTGCTTCAGAGTGGGGTCGAGGCTTGGGGGTCACGGGTCAAACAATGCGCCCAAGTTGTGCCTTCTAAATTTGCTAAAAAATCAAAGGTCCTAAAGGGTCACTCGTAATCCAACTCCTACCTTCACTTTGCGCCAAGCAAACGTGGTCTTCACAAGCGAAGGTTTCCCCTCAGTAAGAAAATTGAAAAACTGTGGAACTGTTTATTTTTATAGAACGTCATCGGTATTCGAGGCAGTTGGAAATAAAATCTGGACGCGCGAATTCACATGGCTGCGTCGTTTTTAAAATATTATATTCTTTCATTTCGACATCCAATTCCTTTCATTGTGTTATCCTGCATCTCCTCAGTCATACTTGATGACATTTCCTTGGAAGGGACAGTGTTGATAAGTGTCACCCGCAACGCCAGACGGTAAGCAGCACAGAGAGACAGATCTTGAAGGGCGGATGGACATTATCATAAAATGAACGCCCACATTATGCCAAGAATTACTACCACTGCGTTGGAGGAACCATTCTACAAGGGGGGGGGGGGAGAGAGCACCATTGCAACACATGCAATGGATAGAAACAGCTTAAAAACGACCAACCTCTTTATGCCATGACCGACAATACAGATGGGAAGGCTCCAAAGTATCAGGCTTGTGCACAATAGGTCAAGAATTACTACCAGCATATCAGGGCAAACATTACGCCAGGGGTGTCCACTATGGAACAATAGGCATCTTAATGTCCCAAGAATTACCACCACTATTCCATGGACGTCTAACCCCAAGTGTGAACGCAATCATGAAACAGACCTCCAGTATACCACAAACTCATGACCATTATGGCAAATGTAGCATTCTGTCAGGGGTGGGTACCATTACAGCAGAATGCCCTGAATACCCGCAATATGCCAAGAATTACCTTCATTATACATGGCCATTATTACATCATGTGCGGGAACCAACGTGTTATGCACCCTCATGCTAAGACACAAATTACCAGCAAAACACACAAGATGATGGATGAAAGTTGCACAATGGCAAAACAACCTTGACCCTGTGCCTCATGGGAACAGTCCAGCCCGAACTGCAAAGTCAGCTCTTCCCTGGACCGGAATCAAGCATCCTAGGACCGGTTTCTGGTTATCAGCATTCATCAGCCAGGATTGCTAGACTCCAGTGGCTTAGTGAGCACGGGACCCACGTCTGGGCATACCCTTCCCACATAGGGTGAACAGCAAAACGGTCCAGGGAAGACATGGCTTGGCAGTTCGGGCTGGACTGTTCCCATGAGGCACAGGGTCAAGGCTGATTTGCATATGGCCATATCTGAACTGGGGTGGCTTGGTGAGCAAAGAATGATGGATTTAGGCCCAGATCTCTGTACTGGGGTGAATGTATGACATTGTTCTGCATTCTGTCCATCAACTGTTGTTTTTGCATTTGTCACCCCGAGTGGGACGGGTATGCTCAGACGTGAGTCCCGTGCTCTTCACGCCACTGGAGTCAAGCTATCCTGGTGGATGACGGCTGATAGCCAGAAACCAGTCCTAGGATGCTTGATTCCGGTCCAGGGAAGAGCTGACTTTGCAGTTCGGGCTGGACTGTTCCCATGAGGCACAGGGTCAAGGTTGATTTGCTTATGGCCATGTCTGAACTGGGGTGGCTTGGGGAGCAAAAAATTATGGATTTTGGCCCAGATCTCTGTACTGGGGTGAATGTTATGCTATGTTACTATTCCAACATCCAGCGCCCCCCTCCGCAAGTCATCGTTCCGACGTGCGGGGTAATGGTATGCGTTGTTACAACACGGTTGTTATAACGACCACGTTGTAATTGCATGCGGAGTGAAGGCATGCGTGAAAAGGAGGCATATTCGTCATGTCGTGGAAAGCAGCAAGATGTTAAAATCTGCCACCATTATGTCCGAGGCCCATTTCGGACAATAGAGATGGTCTCAGACTGCACTTGGCTCGAGAGGCAAATGTGAAGGGGGCAAAACACACTAACTCTCACACACATCAACGAGCACACACAGATGACACCACTATAGCACAGAGCACGTGAGGAATGCATTTGAATTTGAATTTAAAAACATTTATATAGCGCGCTTATACCGTGCGGTTTCTTGGCGCTGTTGGATTGCAAGGAGACAAACAGGAGCAGAGGGAGTCTAGACATTATAGGCTGGGGAGAAGAGCAGAGTTTTGAGACCTTTCCGAAACTCGGTATAGGAGGGCGTCATACGGAGTTTCGTAGGGAGGGAGTTCCAGAATACAGGGGCGAGAACTGCAAATTTTGTTCCGCCCGCCTTTTTCTTTCTGAAACGAGGGGTAGTTAGCAGGGACAGATGAGTGGATCGAAGCTCTCTTCCCGGCGTGTAGGAAGTGATGGCGGAGCAAATGAACTCCGGGGCAGTGCCCATTTTGGCCTGAAAGGTGGTACAGCCAAGTTTAAACAGGGCTCGCTCTTTCACCGGCAGCCAGTGCAGGGCCTGCAGTAAAGGGGTGACTCGATGGAATTTAGGCAGGCCGTGAATCAGGCGGGCAGCCTGGTTCTGCACTAGCTGCAAACGGTGGATGGCATAGGCTGGGGCGCCATTGTAAATGATGTTGCCATAATCAAGGCGCGAGAGCACCATAGCCATCACTATGACCTTTAGGGCAGGTAGAGAGAAGAAGCGAGAGATCTTCCTAATGGTTCTAAGGGAAAAAAAACAGGAAGAGACAACCGAATTAACCTGGGAGTGAACAGAAAGTGAGGAGTTTAGGAAAATACCTAGAGTTTTGACTTTGGGGACAGGGAGCGGGGGGACACCAAGTGAAGAAGGCCAATGGGAAGGGGACCAGGGACTGCAACCACCTCCGGTCAAGACAAGCTCCGTCTTGTCCGGATTGAGTTTGAAGTGGTTGCAGTTCATCCAATCCTGGATGAACGACATGACGGATTGGACATTCGGGGAGGACGAGGGGGAGTGGGAAAGGTTGAAAATTAGCTGGAGGTCATCGGCGTAATTAAACACCGTGACCTCGAGCTGCTGTAACATAAAAATAAGGGGGTAGATGTATAAATTAAACAAGAGAGGGGAAAGTGAGGAACCTTGGGGGACTCCGCATACCACCCTACGAGGGGCAGCGGTGAAATGCGAATGTAAAACTAACTAAAGGAGGTGTTGGAGCTTCATCCACAGTATTTTGAAAAAGGTAGGCAAAATAGAATTTCCAATACTTTTTCCTCAAGAAATTGCCTGACACAAACAAAATAATGAAAAAAAGTTAAGATTTGTGATTGAGAGCCATGTAAAAAAACATTTTTTTTTAAACAGTAGAGACAAAACCCTGACAATACTTCTATTTTTTCATTAACTAATGTGTGTTGTGATCATAGTGGGTGTCCATACTAAGTATCAAAGTCAGAATATCGAGGCTGCTAAATATAAAGGACACAATATTGTCAAATAATATGGGCTGGGGAGGAACTATACATTTTCTATCCCTACCTCCACATGTAGATACCTGTGCGGTACATGCATCGTCAAGGTACGTAGATGTGGAGTTGGGAATAATACATGTATACTTACCTACACGCAATTACCTTTCGATATTTTGTGCCTCGATATCCTCGTACCACAATATTCTTCGTATCTATATTCAGCAGTACAATCGCACTAGTGCGCATGCACCAAGCCATGTGAAATTGAAAACACTGCATTATCACATCTTAATGTCAAGGATCCCTACTCTGCACCTGCTGCCATGAACATTTTAAGCAGTTTGTAAGCAACAAATACAAAATTATAAATTTTAAGATGCACTGCTGTGTGACATTAAAAGGAAATGATTCTTTGTTTCTAGGGTTCATCTTATTCTTTTGCTCTGGACAGCTGGTGTTTTACCCAGAGGAGATCAGTTGCTCTGCAGGACATGCCCAGCCACACATTCTGTTTGTTTTGTTTTTTTTTATTGACAAGTTAATTAGGAGGACCATTACTTACCGGTGCTGGGGGGACGAGGGGAGTCCTCTTCCGCTGCCGCCACGAGTCACTTCACTGTTGAGACAGCGCCGCCGCCCCGGGACTGCAACTCCCGGCTGCCTCAGCGGCGGCGCTGCTTTGCCACGCATCGCAAGCGCCAGGAGGCGCCTACAAACAGCGCTCTCCTTGGCGGAGCAGGGGGGACCAATACTTACCGGTGCTGGGAGGACGAGGGGAGTCCTCTTCCGCCACCGCCAGGAGTCACTTCACTGTTTAGACAGCGCCGCCGCCCCGGGACTGCAACTCCCGGCTGCCTCAGCGGCGGCGCTGCTGTGCCACACATCGCAAGCGCCAGGAGGCGCCTACAAACAGCGCTCTGCTTCACTTCGCGGGACGCGAGCAGGACGCCGAGCGAAGCCCGGGCAAAGGGCGGGCCCTCTACGGCCCTCAAAGGCCGGATAAGGACGGGACGGGCCATGCCATTTGGCTGTTACATTGTTGGCCCTCCATCAAGAAGGTAATCCCCCCCCCTTCCCCCAATTGATTCGATCCCTTACCTGTGCACTTGTTTATATTTCGTTTCCCTATTTCCCCCATTCACCATGCCCTCCATCTTAGATGAGTTAAATCTTTTATGTAAAACCAACTATGCCCCTTTTGAAACTCCCCCTCCGCTCATTAACGCTAGTAGATTTTCTGACATTCTTACACCTCTAGATGCTCACAAAACTTGCTGCCCGAACACCGCAAGTGCTGAACCATCCCAGGTTCTATCGGCGAAACGGAACCAAGGCGGAAGCCACCCCATAACACCAAAATTGTGCTTAAACACACCCTCCACCAATATTCTAATTATCCCCCAAATGCTGAGAATTCAGAGGCTTTAACACCTCCTCCCCACTCCTCCCTATTACCACTAATCGAAGGAATGGTAAGCGCTATGCTAGCACCACTGCTTGAAAAAATTAATATGCTAGGGGATAGACTCTCTAGAATAGAGAAATCCATTAAATCAAACCCCCAGGCTGATATACGTAGCGACACACCTAACCTCCTTAGGTCACCTCCCACTCACCCAGCCCCCAAACCCCTTGCCCAGGAAAAAAGGCGGCTAAAACAACCTGCTGGCCCTAGTGCTTCAGGGCAAAAAATAGCTAAATGCCCTGCAAAAGTTTCCCTCCTCCAGACGACCGCACCAGGAACAGGCAACAACAAAGTCAATTCTATACAGTTACCTACGGAAGCGGCCCCATTTGTGTGCATCCTTGCGGGTGTACCAGTTCTTCAACCTGGAAAAACTGAGAGACAATCTGACTTACTTAACAAAACCACATTCTGGCGGTCTAAAAATAGGCCACTGCCTCGTGACTTATTCGGAGCAATAAGGAGTGTCAGAAGGGTGGGATGGTTGGGCTCCCTTCACAAAGATGTTGCTGGGGATTTGATACTCGTGAGATTCAGAGACAGAAACATTGTCCCTTACTTGAAAACGTGGCCGCCTCAAGTAAGAGACGGCCCAATATCCTTATGGGACTTACACGACTTCTACCCCAAATTCCCCAGTTTTCCTACTTTTCCGAAATCTTTTTCCATGTGGTAGGATTCATATAACTGCTTATGATCGCCGTTTAATCTTGGAGTGGGAAATTCATTTATGATTGAGTCCCTATCTTACTGCCTCTTGGTCACTTAAAATGTTTTATATCCACGGATTGTTAATCATATGATTTGTTAAATCTTTACTTCTCATTTTCTAGCGACCAACTCAATTGAAAATGATACGATTATGCCCTGTTACTAAGCTGCTAGGGGCTGTTTTTGACTAGTATAATGAACCGTTGATAACTTTGTTAGCTTTGTATATATAGTGTCCTTGAAATGAATATAATTGATGTCTGTTTTTATTGTGTCTTTTTATCTTGTACGCTTTTATGAATTTTTTACTGAATTCGAATAAAGCCTTTTGACTTTGACTTTGAATTAGGAGGACATGACTATGTACATATTATTAAAAAAAAACAATTTTTTTACAAAATGAATATAGTTTGTTCCATGACAAAGATGTTTCATTTTCCACTTGGACCATATTTACAAAGTAAATCAATTATTTATATATTCTGTTTGAAATTACCATTTATTTCAAAAATTGATGCAAATGTCCCATTTGAAAGACAGATGCCTATCGGCAATAGAACCAGGTCACCGAGTACATACATGGGGAGTGGGAGTGAAGGACACATTTTCCCACCTACTTTTAGTACAGTGCATGTGATTTCAGATTATGTGCGTTTCGTATTAATCTTCAACAGGACATTCGCCCCCATTATGAAATATGTGCAGCTTAAATCTGTGACCAATGAGAGAAAAGTGCTACCAAATTCCTAATGTAGGAGTAATGTGCCCCGAAAGTAGCAACGGTGAATTTAAATTGAATTACTTATTGCAGTTTCGAAATGTGAAATATAATCTGCCAGATTTCAAGTGCAGAGCATTTCAAACACGCACATCTAACACCACAATACGCCGCAGTCCCCAGTCAATGTACACCTTTTTGCAACCAGGCCTGCAAAGTGCTCCATGTAGAAGGGCTGTATTTGAATATACCACTGTCGCACCTTTCTCATTCCTCTAAGGGGTCCAGCCAGCCTTACATGAACCAGGTACCACACATGCCTGAACCAAAGGATGGAAGAGCGGAAGAAGTTATTGTCTTTTTAAGTTTGGTGGCTGAATTGGGAGTGTCAGAGCTAGAGCTCAGAGAGCGCACCGATTGGCTGGTTTACCTTTTGAAATGGCCTCCTTGGCCCACTCAATGAATCAGCTAAAATGTCAAGATAAGTAGACTTCTCCAGAAAGAAAATTGGAACCTTTCACACTCAGCAAGCAGAAAAGTCGAGAGCATAGTCTCCAGCTCCGTCCTGAATGTCGGCCCCTAGCGTGCTTCTGTAGCATAAAAAGCAAGGGTTCCCAGGATTGGGATCCACAGAGGCATTTGTACCAATTTCTGGAGGAAAACCTGCCTCATCGAGGTAATTGCTCGAGAAGCCTTGGATCTAAGGAGAGAAGAGCCTTCCTGCTCCAGATTGTTACCCTACCTGTAAGGAACATGACCCCGAGAGTCTCTGCCCAAAGGGAGTGTCTCAAAGTGTCTGCTATAGAGGTAGAGTTCTGTGGAACTAGCCCTAAAGAAACCAACCCCTCTCTGCTGGGCATTTCTGCTCATTTTTCCCACTTTTAATCACGGAGTTATCTAAACTCTGAGGCAGCATCCTGGCACTGCCAGAAAAAGCATCTGTATCTAGAGAGTTTACACCTCACTGCCTTGAATAGTAAAGACTTTGTGACACCTGCTCCAGGAATCAATGCTGTGCAAGTACGACTCCACTGGCAAAGGTAAGATTCCAACTTTATTCCATAGAAGAGAGCGGTACAGACTTAACCGTATCTGCCCCGAGCAACAGTCTCACTGCCCACTTGTCTGTATTCTTGATAGTTCATTGTGCTGTGCACACATGGGTTTGAATCCCATCCTGGTCGCCAAATTGTGGTAAAGTATTACCCCACAAGCAACGGTAAGTTTCAAACTTTATTCCATAGAAGAGAGCGGTACAGACTTAACCGTACCCGCCCCGAACAATAGTCTCACTACCCGCATTCTCACATATCCATTCTAGTTCCACCCACCTACATTCTCCCCACATGCTCAGTAGCAACCTCGTGCATCAGGATTATGCAACACATGACAAATGCTGCCTCATCCAGCTGCCCTTCATGTTTCACCAACGCCTCACAGAAGCCAAACTGCAATCAAGCAGCTGGAGTCAGGGCCTCATCAGCACATCACCTTTGTCTTCACAATACACAGCAAGCAACTCAACACATTTAAATCCGTCATTCAGCACTTTAGAACCCGCCATTTGACTTCTTTGTGCACCAGATTCAATGCGTCATCCTGCATCTTTGAACCTTAAAGTCAGCTCGCCATGAAATTACCTGCTGCTAAGGAAGTACACGTGCAGATAAAACACCCATACTGTAGCAACTCATTACAGTTCTAAGCCTGATGACCATCTACTGTGCAGCTTGTTCACAAATGTGCTGAAGGGTTATACAGGTAATGTTTTGGGAAAAAAAGATGACTTAGCTTAGCTCAGGAGTTTTGAAACAGCTATTTATATGGCATAGACATTTGTCTGAATTTAGGCTTGTGAGATATTGACATTTGTTATGAACTGTATCACGGAAAGTTGGGGTCTTTGGTAGCCGTGGTGTATATTTGGTTTATTAAAATACAGAAGATGAGGGCATCAAAGGTCTGGCCCGCATGTCATAAGTTAGACTTCCATGTCCAAGAGTTGTAAAGGTGTCAATTAAAATAATATTTTCTAGCCACAGTAACCAATTCTTCGAATTCTTTCAAAAGGGGAATTTGAGCAAGTTGAAGCTCATAAAATCACTGCTGGGTTTTACCAGAGCCGGCTTTAGGGCGGTGCTCCAATGCAGCTGCACCTGGCATTGAGGTGGGGGTGGGGGGGAGCACTGTCTTTAGAAATAACATGGATTTAATAGCATCTGCTGCAGAGTTCTTTGTGTGTCCAGCAGTTTTCAGGTAACAATAAAAATGTCTAGATAACCCTGGTGATTAACATTACTGCTGTAGAGAAAGTGACTTGTCTTGTGGTATTTTTTGACTCACCTTAAAATAGCACAGAGTTAATATGCCGATTGCAAAGAACATGTACCATGCAGATTACAGAACTGTATTTTATGTGGGAAGATCAGTGGGTTACTGCTTTTGTCACAAAGATCCTTTTGTTACACAAGTAAAAATCCCAATATAGCACAGTGTTCTATGAAAGGACATCAAAGAGCTGCATGCAGACTGTAAGGTATAGTTCAGAATGTTATGCTCCCCGCCCCCCAGTCTTTCATTAACCGAATGTTGCTAAAAAGTGTTGGTTTAGGATGAAATACACTCTCATTAGTAAAGCCATCCCCAACCACTGTTGTACAAAAAAAAACAAAGTGGAAGAAAAAGGAAGAGAAAGACGGAAAAACCGCCACAAAAAGGGAGAAAGCAACATGGTTCATGAACCAGCTTCAGTAGGTGTACTGAACTATCACCTAGGGGGTCGTCAAAGAGTGCGCGCAAAGCCACAACGACCACAGCCAATCTGCGACAAGGAACATGCGGGGCAGATTGTAAAACCCCAACAGTCGCTTTTAAACATCTCTAAAGCTGGGAAATTATGACGGTGAGATGTTTAAAGGCAATAATGTGAAGTAACACTAGGAACAAAAAAAGTTATTTAATCAAGGGCACATTTCTACGTGAATCGTAGGCACTCCATGGTAAGTGCTGAACGGAACTACAAAACAAACACTGATCAAGTAAGAGCCCATGTCACATTATGGAAAATCACAAACCTAATGCACATCTACTAGACAATAAACACAGCACGCAGATTCTTTTTTTTGCCGCCCACTGCACTTTCAGTTTGAAATTATGCACAGAGTATGGCTCACCCACTGTGAAATTAATGTGGCTTGAATGCCCATTTTGATTTATAAGCTTTCATGTCTTTCATTTTACATATGTAAATGTTTTGCAGTTTAAAAAAGTTCTAGGATGTCCATTTTGTTGAGTAGGTTCATATATCATGCAAAAACGGTTACTGATGCCAAAACAAAACGTAAAACCGCGAAAACTTAAAAAGTTCTGGTTTAGCTGCACATACTACAACTCATTGCTCCCAACTAATGCTGCTAATGACCTCACACTACAACATATCATTTTGTTATGGTCAGGATGGGCTTGCTGGCGCAGAGCTGGCTTGTTTTATGCGCCTGCAGTGCATAAAGTTAATGCATTTAGTTCAATAGGTCTCGAGTTAGTTCTTTATTTTCAGACAGCACAGCTCATAAACAAAGAGGCAAACCTTGTGCACGGTTTCAGAGTTGCACTCTTAAAATAAAGCTCTAAATGGGAGAAATATCCCGTTAAAATTAATTCACTTCACACACTGCAGCTGCAGGTCCATAAAAGAGGAGCTCGACACTGTGAGCACCAGAAAAGTCTACCAGGATACTGCCCCACGTTTATAGGTCGAAGCACGACCTCTGCTTCAATGCGAAGCATTGATAGCAGAGTCTGCTTCGACAACTATTGTGATCCGTTATTGGGAATGTGGACAGTAAAGGGTGCACGAGCGCAGAGTAGCTCAGTTTTCACCTCGTGAGCGCGCACGGCGCCGTGCCCCTCTCCTGTCCACATTCCCTTGCGCAAACACACTACACTCACGCATGCGCACATACACAGGCATACACAGGCACACACACACTGCATACACACACGCAAGCCCACGCGCACACACACAGACACATGCACAGACACATTCGAACACACGCACGACCCCCACCCCCACCACTTACCGGGCTCTTTCGGCGTGTTCAGTGTGTCATCTACGGCAGCGCTGGTACCAGGGGGCAGGACTTCACTTCCGGGGCTCCCTCCAGCACCTGGGAGCCCCGGGATGCGGAGAGGCCATCAGTCGGCCGGCTCCACTTCTTCCTCGGCGGCGGCGGCTGTGGCGGCGGGCGGGACTTCCTGACGGATTGCAGGCCCCGCCCCCGTCTCAGGCAAAAGTGCCTGACTTCCGTTTTTTTTTTATATCGGTGCGTGGGAAAGCAGTCAGATAGTGCATTGGGTCTAATTTTGGAACACGTTCTCTCCTTTGACTCGCTGTAGAGTGCTGCAGAACTAGCATTACTGTATGCGTGCAGCAGACTCATGACCCATAGTCCCTGCTAATTTACTAATATAACACCTGTTAAGCAACATGCATGTTCTTTGTATGGGTAAGTATTTTTTAGTATGAAAACCATCCTCGCGTCCATTTTGGACTCGAGGGTGCATTTGACAGTAAACGTGCAACGTTACACGAAGAAAAGCTGCTCTCGTCCGGGTCACACACATTGTTCCCGTTATCCTGCAATAGGATTTGTGCCCGGACAGCATTTTCATTTCGTGGCATGATCTCGGGCATTTCGTGTGAGAATTTTACCGTAAAATCCCGAAAATTATACAAGATTATGGCAGTGTATCTATTTTTTTTGGGACTGCGCCTATTTTTTTTGCACTAAAATTAAACCGGAAAAGTTTGACGTAAATTAAAAAGAAAAAGTATTCGATTTTTTTGCATTTTTATTTTATTTTTTTGACAAAACAAACGAAATTAAAAAAACGATTCATTGCTTATAAAAACAACTAGTTAAAAAAATATGTATCTGCAAATCATAAATAATGCTGAGTATCAAAACCACTGATGGTTTGCACTATGGCGTACTGGAGGAGTTTGGTTAAAGTAATAAGTGAGGCAGCATAGAGTCATGACCCCTCTCTTCGCCCCCACCCCCCGGCGTTCTCTCGCGTTTCTGAAGCCCACCTCGGACGAAGGACCTACCTGGGTGGCAGGAGGTGTGGGGAGTGCTGGTTTCAGGAGCCTGGTATGAATGGCGGTGCTGGTGCCAGGGCCTGCCTCTCGGTTGCTGCCTGCACGCCGTGTTGTTGTTGCCTGCTGGTGCTGTGTGTGCCCAGAAGAGGCAGTGAGTGTGTGTGGGCGCACAGGTGCCCCTGAGCCCTGCTCTCGTGTGGGTAACCGTCTGTGACCGTTGAACTGGCAGTTTCAGCTGCTGCTCTGACAGACGCCTGCATTTCTGTTTTTTTAAAAAATACATACAAACATACATTTAACCCCTTCAAGTGGGGACTGGTGGAGGCCGCAGTGACTGCATGTTGAGATTGGGTTCTGCTTTATGAACATTCTATCAGGGGAGGTGCGTATGTCACTCAATCAGCGACAACTAAGCTGTGGCCTGCCCATAACGTGGAAGCACAGAAACTAGAATAAAAAACGTATTCAATTTTTGAAGTGTATTTGTGTATCCCTTATTCTTTTCACTCACTCTTGTTGTACCTTTCTGCTGCAAATAACTGGTCTTCAGCGCCAGGATGATCAGTCCGAGTGGCTGCTTGCGCTGTACAAACTAGCCATTCATTAATTTCTCTGTTTTGGAATAATACTGCAAAAAGGTTGACCATCGGGAAGACTTTTCACCTATTCCTGGGGCAGTACCTTTGGTGGGTGCGAACATTCATCGGTTCACACCTCTCAACTCACCTGTTGTTGATGTATGTTGACAGCCATTGGCATCTCCCCATCTGCTCACTCAACAGCTTAAGCTTCTCCCTCCCAGAGGAGCTAAAGATCTGAGCTCCCGCTGGTACAGTTATTCGCCATTTATATTTCTTCCCTATTTCATGAACATTGCTTGACTGTTGTTGTTCACCATTCCGGCTGTCTCCCAGCTGAAATGAAGCTGACGGAAGAGTTATTCACCCTTTTCACTGAGTGTGCATTGTGTGCTGGTGCTGTTATTCCCCATTCCAGCTGTCTCTCGTCTAAAAGGGAGCGAGCTTGTACTCGTATTCCCATTCTCCTTCCTCTCACTACCCCAACCTGACCTGCACTTAAGTCATCCCAACCTACCTGGACAGGAAACCGAAGTCTGGAATGCCTGATGTTTCACAGGTAGGAGACTGGTTGTAAGGGATACAGGGGCGTGGGCAAACTCGCTGTGGAATTAGTGGCTCTGTATGCCCCAGATAGCTAGACCTATAGAACTGTGCTGTTTGCTTATGGGCCATCTCATCTATGATTATTGTAGCTTCAAACCCGCCAGTTTGTACGACCTCTTTGAGGACATATGACCTGTAATGTCAGTTCTTGCCATGCTATTGGGTCGAGGGGCATGAAGTCTAGCTGCTGTGACAAGTTGTGGGGTATGCCACTGGAATTCCTAGGAATCAAGTTCTGTACCACTCCGTTTGGCCCACCGAGTATCTCACTTGAAATAGTACACTTCAATGTGACAAAGATGTAGTGAGTCTGGTGGACTTACAAGAGAGAAGATGAGTTCTTAAGTTGACAAGTTCCAAGGTCTGATTCTCTAGCACGCTCCACATTGTATGTGTGCATTACACTAACCTATTTGTGTTCACCAGAATTCTAGGTTGTCTCTCCTGTAGGTATTTCTTCTGACTGTTTCAGGTAGACACTGGCGGCCCGGCACTCGTGCGCTGTACGACAACAACAGTGACCCAGGAATCTTTTTCAAGGTGGAAGTCATTTTTAGGTCTCGACTAAGAGCAGTGCTTTTAGCAATGCGTGTTGTCGAGAATTATAGTAGGCAATCCAAGCTCTGAAACCATCGCGGATTTTGGACAGTGCGTGTTGATTACTCGTGCGGAACGCGCGTCCACATCAAAGCCATCAGCCTCCCTCCCACCTCCCCCCTAATTGCTTTCACTTTCACGGCCGCAAGGCCGTGAGCTACTTCAAAGGGATCTGCTCCCCCGCCCCCTGCTTCTCTGCAAAGGAAAGCGCATTTCCCAGCACTAGCATTTCCCGTCCGCTTGCATTTCCCAAACTTGTTAGGTCTCGACTTAAAGCATTGTTTTTACCTTTGTAAGCAGTCTTTGCTGCTGTTTTGTCAACATGCTCTGCATGACATTTGCATATGTGCTTGCGACAGCATGTTTGCCATATCCCACGAGCACGTGTCTGTCTCTTACTCCTTATCCGCACATCAGGAAACCAAGTTATCTCGCATGCTAGCAAATGTACTCCGCATCCATCAGTGTCAATATCAAACCCACTGGCACTGTGTCATTTTCAACACAATACTCACTCTACCTGCAGCGCAAGCCGCCTTAACCGAGCCCCGCACAGAGTCACACACTCTCTCTCGCACTCTCAGGTAGTGTAGGCCAGCCAGCTGGAATTGTGTCTAAATAGTACACTAACGCATTGCGTCACACTCCAACATGCCCTACCCGTAAGCCTTGCCCTACTAATGTCAACATGCTCTGCATGACATTTGCATATGTGCTTGCGACAGCATGATTTGCATGCTAATGTGCACACCTGCTAACCAGCTGCCGCGTGCACCTCTGCCACCCCGGCCGTTGCTGTGATGCAGCTGCCACGTGCCACTCTGCCACCCCGGCCTACCGGTGCTGTGATGAAGCCACCGCGTGCCACTTTGCCACCCCGGCTTACCGGTGCTGTGATTAAACTGCCGCGTGCCACTTTGCCACCCCGGCCTACCTGTGCTGTGATGCAGCATGCTTTCATAAAACCAAGACTTTGCAGTAAAGCATTCAGTGCAACCCCTAAATGTGGAAATGGAGCATGAACAACCCAGGACCCTTCGTGTGATCAGAGCAGAGATCACCCATACACTAGAAGTACACGACAGACCCCGTCCCGACAGGGCCCCGGATTCAAGAACGCGCACATCTTGTCCATGAGAGGACATTATCTTCTGTTCAAAAAGTACTGGAAACCAATTTTTTTCAGACAGGCCTTCGTGTAAACAGATGTGATGAGAAGCAAGGGAAGGGACGTGCAACAATCGCTGGCAGAAGAGTAGGAAAGGGACAATGGGCTGATTATTCCCGAGACCCAGCGGTATTTTTAGGACCCCAGCACTGGAGGTGCAACATTTATGCATACATTTTTAAGCAAGCTGTGCACCTTAGTTATTGACCAGACATCTAACCCGGCTAATGCTAGCAGGTAGAAACAAATAGTTTGCTAACCTGGTCCCCACGAAAACTTGTAACATTCCTTCCTGTGACATTAACTGACTGGACACTAACTGAGCCACCTGTAGCTCTCTGTTGACAGCATCCCCGGCTCACTCGTCCTTCAATAATAACACAGTCTCTCTGTACTTACTCTGGTATTCTAGCAGCCAAACTGGAAAGTCTGTACTTCGTTGTTGAAAATGTACTAATGTCCTTTAAAATCAGCCCCTCAGAGTGGGGGTAAAGATTGCATCCTTCGTTCCCATGACCGGCACTTTTTGGGCGCCCCAGGCTGCTGCAACAGTCACAGCAAAACTGCCATATTTATGAACGAGGAGGCCACTTACACAGGTAATGCCACTAGATGGCACCATATGTCGGATCTGCCATGTGTTCTCTTTCTGAAACCCAACAGGGCAATTTGAAACAGGCCTTGAGAAAAGGTTTCGGTTTAAATGTGTTGAATCTCAACTACAACGTCTGACATGCCTGCATAAGACACTCAATGCTTCATCGATATGCACCAACTTATAGTGTGCACCAAGTTCTTCCATGGCGCTCCGAAGTGGTCATATACAGGTTTGGCACTATAAGAACGACAATAAACATCTGAGACAAGAAGAAACTAAAATACACTTTAAAATTAAAATGAGGATTGGAAAAATGCATGGACGTTAGTACACCAAAATGCGGCAGCGGAAGTGACCCTTTGGCCATAATGATGGCACAGGAAGTGACATCATATGACCTTTGACCCTGCATCGTCCCAAGAAGTGATGTCACATAACCTTAATCCTGATGACATCACAATAATTAACACTGCTGAAGTCACATATTTTCATAATTAATATAATATATACTTCTGGAGGAGAAAAAATGGGCTTATGTTTATGTTTTCTGTAGTGTTTCCATCCAACCCCCCCACTCCATCCATCCACCCCCCCACTCCATCCATCCATCCATCCATCCATCCCCCCACTCCATCCATCCCCCCACTCCATCCATCCATCCCCCAACCATCCATCCCCCATCCATCCATCCATCCCCCGTCCATCCCCCGTCCATCCATCCCCCCACTCCATCCCCCATCCATCCATCCCCCATCCATCCATCCCCCCCACTCCATCCCCCCCCACTCCATCCCCCCACTCCATCCCCCCACTCCATCCCCTCCACTCCATCCCCTCCACTCCACTCCATCCCCTCCACTCCACTCCACTCCATCCATCCATCCACCCCCCACTCCATCCATCCATCCACCCCCCACTCCATCCACCCCCCACTCCATCCAACCCACTCCATCCATCCATCCATCCATCCCACTCCTTCCATCCATCCCCCCATCCATCCCCCGTCCATCCATCCCCCCACTCCATTCCCCATCCATCCATCCATCCCCCCACTCCATTCCCCATCCATCCATCCATCCCCCCAGTCCATCCCCCATCCATCCATCCCCCATCCATCCATCCCCCCCACTCCATCCCCCCACTCCATCCCCCCACTCCACCCATCCATCCATCCACCCCTCACT